>NC_066526.1:8362700-8402700 GCF_024679095.1 Eriocheir sinensis
TGTAAAATCAATAAAATATAATTCAAAAAACATCTGAGGCTGATACTTAGAGTGCTTTGTTGGATTTATGAAAAAATAATATATAAATAGATTTTTCAGTTTAATATGAAAATATATTAGTTAGTGCTGAAATTTCCCATTTTTTGACTAGTGGTGTGAGAGAACGTAAGAGTATCATGACATCAATATTTTCACCACTGTCAGATACTATTATCCAAAAATTTTAATATAAAAAAAACGATCTCTTTAGATAACTCGCCGTTGCTGACAACGGTGCATTCTCCCGATTCGGTGAATGACTGAGATCAATACGCGTGAATTCATCCCCGCTAAGATAAAGACATGTTAATTATGATGGGACTGAAGTCAAAGACTCAATTTCTATATGAGTCCTGAAGAGCATCTACCAACCCGGATTCCAGATGCTCTAAAAAGTGAATCAAAGATGAGCTCCGGGGTGCAACATGAGCCAAGCGAGTTTGCGCCACCTTAAACACTTGCCTGCGCTATAACGGGCTGCAGCCGACCACCATTTCCCACCAAAAAAGCGTGTCGGGGCCATAGGCGAAACGTAAGAAGAAAAAAAAGATTTGCTTTCTATTTCCCATTCCTCACCTGCAATGTGTAAGACTTAACGAAGCCCAGCAGGTCAGACTCAAGCACGGGCCGCTTGCTTAGTACTGTCTGAAGGTCCATATAGACGGGATAACTTGGGTCCATCACCATGATACGGTCGTCGCTCACAGTAATAGGTGTGCCCGTCATGTCTACCTCCTGGAAAACAGAAGACTGATAGTAATGGTAGTAGTATAGTGGTAGTAGTAGTAGTAGTAGTAGTAGAGGAAATGGTGCAAATATGGGCTACCATTTTTTCTCCAAATATATTTGAGTTTTAACGGCGGTTTAAGAAACTAATATCCGCAATATAAAATATGTTATGTTTATTATACGCTAAGCATACAACGTCCGTAAAAATCAATACTGTTTTCTGTAAAATAACTTTTTTTATTCAATTACTCAAAATCACTTTGTTAAATGGTGGTGCAAATATGGGCTACTTATATAGAATATATTTAATGGTATATATAAACGGGTTAAGGGGGGGCGATGCAAGGAGTTTTGGTGAAAAATATCACTGTCTGTGATATTGTGTTTTTGGAAAACGTAAGGTGTGGGCCATCCCTCGGGGGACTATTTAAACTCCGGTGAGAAGTCGAAAGCCCTTTAAATCCGTTCTTTAAATGTCTCCGCTCTTCTTCGCGGTCACTATAACCTCACACATCATTTTCATCACTGTTGCGTCACTAATGAAGATAGAATGATGCTGTAAAAAGCATTGGGATAATACACTTTTTGGCTACTCATGCAGCGACACCAAGCAGGCAGTGACCTTGAAGCTTCAGTCGTACGCAGGGTTTTGCCAGGGTAGGTGTTGATGAATATTACTGCAAATAAAATGTGTTATTTCCCTTATTTGTTGCATTATTGTTGTGTTACATCTCTTATTTTCTTACCAACAAACGCCTCCATCAAAGAAAAGGCAGAAACAGCAGCGGAAAGCGAGGAAAGCAGCAGCGGCGAGGTGGACTAAAGACACCGATGATGGCAACCTTTCTACCATCATTGCCTACCCTTCACCACTACCTCCTCCTCCTCCATCTACATCTACATTACCACCTACACAACCACCACTACCTGTATCACCATCCACTTCTCTATTCCTGATTGACATTTTGTTCACAATGTTCCATTGCCACCGCGGTTATTAAAAGAGCTTAAACAACAAATACTTCAGCCACTCACTAACATATTCAACCAGTCTCTTCAATTGAAAAAGTTCCCGGAAGACTGGAAGATGGCGAACGTAACACCAATTTTCAAAAAAGGAGACAAAAGCGTTGCATTAAACTACAGGCCCATAAGTTTGACATCAGTGGCAGGAAAAATACTCGAAAAGATTATTAGAGACAAACTTGTTAAGTTTCTAGAAGACAATAATGTAATCTCCGACACACAGCATGGCTTCAGAAACATGCGCTCCTGCCTAACGAATTTATTAGACTTCTTCCAAGGTATATATAAGAACTGGGATGCCCACATCCCCAGTGATGTTATATACCTGGACTTTCAGAAAGCCTTCGACAAGGTACCGCACGAGCGACTCCTTAAGAAACTGCACTCGGCGGGCATTGGATCCAATCTGATCGCGTGGATAAGAGATTGGCTCACCGACAGAAAACAACGAGTACTACTCAACGGACAGCCTTCCGATTGGCTTCCAGTCACTAGTGGAGTGCCTCAAGGGTCAGTGCTGGGACCCATTCTCTTCATCATATATATCAACGACCTCGAATCAGGACTGAAATCCACAATATCGAAATTTGCTGATGACACTAAGGTGGGGGGAAAGGCCCTCACAAAGACCGACTGCGAAATCATTTAGAAAGACCTCAATCACATTATCGAATGGTCGGAAAAATGGCAAATGTCCTTTAATGTTGACAAATGCAAAGTCATGCACATTGGGTCCAGAAATAGTAACCACACATACATCATGAATGGGAGACCTCTGCAAGCGATGCAGGAGGAAAAGGATCTTGGAGTCACTATCAGCAGTGACCTGAAACACGCGAATCACTGTAAAAAAGCATACAACAAAGCCAACACTATGCTCGGGTTCATAGCGAGGAACTTCGAGTGTAAAACGCCAGACGTGATGCTATCCTTGTATAATTCCATAATAAGACCCCATCTCGAGTATGCAGTACAGTTCTGGTCTCCTAATTACAGAAAGGACATTGATTTACTGGAAAGGATTCAACGACGCGCCACGAAAATGATACCAACCTTAAGGGCTCAACCGTACGAGGAACGACTCAAGCGACTCAATCTCTTTACATTAGAGAAAAGACGCCTACGAGGAGATATGATTCAAGTCTTCAAGTATCTGAAAACATTCAATAACGTCGATTACTCCAATTTCTTTGAATTGCAAACCAACCTAGGAACTAGAAATAACGGTTTACCCATTCAGTCTAGTTGATGTAACACAGACATCGGAAGGAGTTTCTTTTCAAACCGAGTCATCCGTCACTGGAACAATCTTCCTTCAGAAGTAGTAAATGCGAATACTATCAACTCCTTCAAATATAGAATCGACCGTCACTTCGCTGCGTCGGGAGTAAACTGAATATTGAGTTGCTTTCATCTGCTCCTCAATATCGAGGTGCTTTCATCTGCTCTTCAATGTCGAGGTGCTTTCATCTGCTCCCCAGGCCCCAAGTGGCTGTCGAGCAGATTAAATCACCAAAGCGGGCAACCTCGTAATGAGCCAATAGGCTTTCTCTTGCCTGCGTTTCCATGTTTCCATGTTTCAGCAATTCCTACTGAGGGTGATCAAAATGTAATTTTGCTTGCCGGAAAAGGATCACCACTAATGATGAATATGAGGCTTGAGCTCACTAAATTTTGACACCACCTTGGTGACTATGAAATTAACAATTGTATATATAAGTATGCCTATTTTGTGTTATATAGTTAATTTAGTAAATAAAACTTAATTAGTAAGAATATGCTATCATCAAATGGCGGGAGGAGGACATAATATAAGATGTTTGACTAAAAAGCCCTGTATCTCAAAACTAGTTTTCTTGGACTTCAAATCGATGTGGAAGGAATTTCATAACTCTGATTGCCAATCTGCTTCCATTTTCTAATAGTACATAGTATAATCTACATTTATATGCAGGGATATGAATATATGTCTCAAGAGTTGGACGGCTTGAAATTTACTTTTTTTTTTTTTTTGGCTTATAAAAGTCTGCGAAATTTCCTCTTTCTTTTGGTATATGAATGAATATGATGAAAAAATAATACAGTGGTATGCAACATGCAACGCAACGTCCTGCAATAAGCTTCCGCGCGGCGCCACTGGCTTACAATCCATGTTTTCACCCCTTTTTAATTTTTTTTTTTTTTTCATGATCTGTCATGGTACTCTTAATTTCTCTCACACCACTAGTCAAGAAAATGGGAAATTTTAGCAGTCACTAATATATTTGTGTATTTATCTGTGAAAATCGATAAATATAATATTGTTTACATAAATCCAACAAAACACATTATGTATCCTCCTCAGATGTCTTTTGAATTATATTTTATTGATTTTACACAGTAGAAGACTGTTTTTTACTTTGAATTATGGTCAAAATCGAGTACATGGGTTTGTGACCCCGTAAAAAAAGACGAAACAATGGGTAAACAACGCAGCCTGTGTACACATCCAATGAAAGTTAGGGAAACCATGTCTGCTTTTTTCTTCATATCCTGAAGTATGTATCCTGTGGATTTCAAGTCCCTTGTTGGAATAGGTAACATACAAAAAATATTTCAACTTCATCGCTTGATATCTCAAAACCATGGTTTTGCACTTTAAAAAAATATCTCCTCCGTTGCACTTCTTATTATACACATATATCCTATTGCAGTTTATGAACGTATGTGTCAGAAATAGGGTTTGCTCTCGGAACTATTGTTTGAGGTTGATTATGATTTTTGAAAAATATTTATGTCGACTTTTTTTTATTATTTCATCAACTTTAAAAACATATTTTTTACTGTTGTCGAAAACGTACCGATAGCAAACTTTAATTGCCCATCCTTCCTGATTAAAATGCTTTGTGAATGAAAGAAATCGGCCCGTTAGTAAGGGAGGAGATACGCTTAGAACATAAGGAATTTTACATGGGATTTGAGATTTTACAACTCCCCCTTAAAAACAAAAACAAACAAAAACGGGAAAAAAGTTTAGGTCGAAAAAAAATCATAACGATAATACAAACATAAGTAGCAACTTCATGATGCACCCAAATGTAGATTAATACTTAATGTACAAAATATACAAAGGAAAAATAATTATAAATAATGGTGTCTTTTACGTATTCACTTTAATAATGCCTAAATTTGCTTCTTAAAAAAAACTATCGATCAGAGAGCAATAATATTCCTTACAGATATGTAGCATAATGAGATATATACGCTGTGAAAATTGCGTTGAGATAATCCTATAAACAAAAAATCCCTGCATCGCCACCCTTAAAGGTGGAATAACTTAATGCCACAGCTACCTTTCATTAACCTTTTTCATACACAGCCGTAAGTAATCACAGATGAAAGAAAACTTAGTCCTTTTCAGTATTGTAATAACATATTCCCGTATTAGTTTGTTATATGAAAAAATGTTTGATAAAAAAAGATTTTAACTTGTAATTATTTACAACGGACACACGTATGCATCCGTCTCAGCTCCTGCACATTCATTGTGTGCCCACAGTTAACACATCATACACTGAACCCTCAGTTCACCTCTTTTATCATCAGAAAAAGTTCCTGTCACAGAAAAGGCAGGCAGCATCTTCATCTCCTGGCTTTTGTGTCCCAACAGGCATTTCTATCTCACTGTCTCACTGTCACCGTCCTGTAAAATAACTGCACCAGGTCCAATGTCTGAATCTTCAGTATATACTTTCATACCAATTTGGTTGTTTCTCTTTATTGGAGCCTTTTCTTAGGTTTGTTCTATCTTGAATAAAAAATCTAAACTCTTCTTCGTTTCTCCACATCTGACTCCTTTAGGGATTCATTTAGTGATTTTTTGTAAGGTTTTCCTGTTATGGGACACGCACCAGCTCTCTTCCGACCCCTGTTACTTGTCTTCTTTCTGATGGCTGGAGCTCATATTAGCACCTGGTAAGGTAGCCCATATTACAAACATCAAGCCATATTTCAAATACGAGTAGTATCAACAAATGTTTAACATTTGCTAATAAAATATATGCTGACTTTAAAGTCCAATTTTTATAATTATCACTTGACCCTAAAAAATAAACTAATAAGGTAGAATATGCATGAAAAAATAAAGGAAATACCTTTAAAAAAAAGCTTTAACACTGTGATAAAAATGATCACGAGCGTCACGCATCTGTCCAGTGGCTGATCGCCGCCCAACTGAAACGTTGGCCTTGAAAGTAATGACTCATATGTCTTCCATCAAGATACAGGGTGTCACAAACCTAGCATCTCGTTTGCCCATATATACACCCTAGCCCATATTTGCACCATTTCCTCTAGTAGTAGTAATAGTAGTAGACAGGGCGCGACGGAGGTCGGAGGAAGCTTTGCTTGGAAGGGGCTAGCTGAGGGGGAAGCAACGAGGTGGGTGGATGACACATACCTTGAAGTTGTTGGGTGGTCTTCTAGCAATCTTTTTGAACCACCCAGATGTGGAGCCACGACATTTATCATCAAAGAAATTGTCACCCTGTTAAATAACTACATCCAGAACACACAACTGGCGCCCCTATCCCTGAAAATTCTGTTCACTCTCCCCCATCTCTTCCTCCAAAAAGCACACCCAAAAACCAAACAAGCCGAAAATATTGAGCCATTAAGAAGGCGAGTTGCCTTGTGGCAAACTAACGAGTTAGATGCCCTCCTTGGAGAAGCCAGGGCCATACAGGAGAGGCTCCCCGGACCCCAACAAAACAACACCACAGAAGACAGGGCCCGGAAGTTTTCAGACAAAATGCGACAAGGCAACGTTGCGTCTGCAACACGAGCCTTGTCAGAAAATTCAACACGGGGTGTGCTGCCACTCACCAGGGACACGATCAATGAACTCAAGGAAAAACATCCTCCACCGAGTGACCTGAAGGGACTGAGACTGGCAGGATGTCACCAACCACCGAATCCGGTTATATACGAAAGGATAACAGGAGAGATGGTGTGGAAGAAGGCCCTCCAGACTCGTGGCAGCGCGGGGCCCTCAGGACTTGATGCACGGGGATGGCGAAGCTTGCTGAGCAGCGCCAACTTTGACAATGCAGCTGGTGACTTGCGCAACACCATTGCAGCACTGGCAACAAAACTCGCCTCCTCCAGCTGCCACTATGTGGACGCCCTGACTGCATGCCGCCTCATTCCCCTGGACAAGAGGCCGGGATGCAGGCCTATAGGAGTCGGAGAAGTCCTGCGGCGCATCGTAGGCAAATGCATCATGGCTGTCGTCAAATAAGATGTGAGAATGGCAGCAGGGAACCTCCAAGTTTGTGCGGGGCAGCAGGCAGGAGGAGAAGCAGCAGTCCATGCCATGCGGGAGATATTCGACCACGTGGAGTGCGAAGCAGTGCTTCTTGTTGACGCCAAAAATGCCTTCAGCACAATAAATAGAAAGACTATGATACACAACATTAAAACCAAGTGCCCTAGCTTCTATGTATGTCGAAAACACCTATACATACCCGACCGACTTATACATAAATAGCCACAGTGGAAAAGTGAAAGTGTTAAAATCATCTGAGGGAACAACACAAGGTGACCCAATAGCCATGGCTATGTACGCCCTGGCCCTATCAGTCCTCCAAAATGAAATCGCGTTCGCAGAAACACGGATGAAACAGGTGGCTTATGCGGATGACCTCTCAGGTGCTGGTAAAATCTCAGAATTAAAAGGGTGGTGGGACGCTGTGAACACCGCCGGCCCTGAGATAGGATACATCCCTAACACCACCAAGTCTGTCCTTATTGTCAAACCTGAACATTATTACCATGCCGCAGAAACTTTTAGAGGAAGTGGCGTCATTGTGACAAAAGACGGACAACGACACTTAGGTGCAGTGATCGGGACAGAGGTATATAAGAAGGAGTACGTAGGAGACAAAGTAGCTGAATGGGTAAAGGAAATAGAAACTTTGTCTGCCATTGCCAAGACCGAGCCACACGCTGCCTATTCAGCGTACACCCACAGCATCCAACATCGGTGGACGTTCCTGATGCGCACCGTCCCCGGCATCAGTCCACTCCTCCGACCACTGGAAAATGCCGTCAAGAATGTATTCTTGCCGGCGCTAGTGAAATCTCATGCTTTGGGGGAGGAGGAGAGGGATATGCTAGCACTTCCCCAAAGACTGGGTGGGATGGGGATCACCAACCCTGAGAAGCTGGGTGATAAGGAGAACCAAAACTCCATCAGCCTTACCAGGTCACTCATCAACAGGATCATCGCTCAGGAGGCAGAGGGCGAGATAGACCAAACAGAAATAAGAGATATTAAAAGAAAAATCTCAGAAGAAAGGCAACAGGCCCAAAAAGACGAGCTGGACCGTCTTACACACCACCTGTCCACAGAAATGGGTAGAAAAATACACACAGCACAGGAGGCAGGCGCCTCTAACTGGCTAACGTCATTACCAATCAGAGCAAAGGGTTTCAGCTTCAACAAACAAGAATTTGTCGACGCCATTGCTCTGAGATATGGCTGGCCGATTGAGGGATTGCCTGATCTCTGTGCATGTGGATCACCAAATGATGTCACCCACACCATGACATGTAAAAAAGGAGGCTTCGTCTGTATTCGACACGATGAAGTGAGGGATCTGACAGCCAGCATGCTCGGGGAGGTATGCCAAGACGTCACTACCGAGCCGGCACTGGACGGCGAACACCTTCGATACAGGACGGCCAATACCTCACAGGAGGCACGGGTTGATGTAAGTGCCCGCGGATTCTGGGTGCGCGGACAGCCGGCGTTCATGGACATCCGCATATTTGACCCGATGGCTGCCTGTCACCGTGAGCTGCCCCTGCAAGCCGCCCACCACAGGAACGAGCAGGAGAAGACAAGGGCATACGGTGAAAGAATCCAACATGTGGATCAGGGCAGCTTCACCCTCCTCGTCTTCACCACATCCGGCGGGATGGGTCCCAGGGCCCAATGCTTCTACGCACGTCTCGCGGAACTAATCTCAGAAAAGAAGCATCAGCCAAGGAGCCACGTTGTCGCCTGGATGAGGTGTCGCCTCTCGTTCTCCCTGCTCAGGTCGGCCATCCTATGTCTCAGGGGCACCAGACACTCTTGCCCAAAAGCCACCAACATCTCCAATATGAACTATGAAGCCACAGTGGTGGAGAGTGACATTAGGATGGGTCGGGAGTGACTTGAGTAGGGAAGGAAAGGGGGATCTGGACGTAATAGGTGATAGGTGATTTAGTGCTAGGTAGTATTAGTGATATGGTTGGATGCCACAGTCATTAGCGAACAGAGTTGGGGCTAATGACCTCCAAGCTATGGAGCCCTCCATAATTATGTGTCGGGAAAATAAACATGGGTGGAGGTATCATTTATGTAGTGGTAGTGGTAGTAGTAGTAGTAGTAGTAGTAGTAGTAGTAGTAGTAGTAGCAGCAGCAGCAGCAGAGTAGTATTTTTATATAAATACAGGAGCAGCAGCAACAACAACAACAACAGCAGCTCACGCTCATGCTGAGCGGGTCCATAACATCGTGGGCCAAGCTAATTCGCCGTATGATTTCCAGACGAGACTTGACGTTGTTCTGAACTACGCTACAAAAGAATATGAACATTTTCAAGATATCAGTTCCCTCGCCACACGAATGGCACAGGAGACCTGAGTCTCAGGGGCTTCGCCTCTTCGTGCAGTGCCTCGAAAGCTATCAGCAGAATCTCCAGTAGCTCCGCAAGGATTACTGCATCATCGGCGAAAACAGAATCAATGACCATGGTAATGCCACTCTGATCCACAACTCTACCTAGTCACCAGTCCATAAAAATGTTGAAAAGTGATGGGGTAAGAACACAGCCCTATTCCTCACTCACGTGTCCACGGAAAAGAAGCTGGCAACACCCTCCACACACACACACACATACTTCCCAGCACTTGCAGTCCCAGTGTATTGTCCGAAATCAACTGCGCAATATATCCACACAACTAGAGCGTGACATGAACACGAAAAATTAATCCAGACCAGGAAAGAGTTTTACCGGCGCCGGGGATCGAACCCGAAATCAGTAAGATGAAATGGGGAACCCATTCCTTAACCAATCAGCCAAATAAGTACCCCAATCGCAGAGTGAGTTTTGGGAGGCTTTCCCCTCCGATGGGTCAGCCACTACACCAGAGTAGAGGCTAGCCAATAGACCAACGGGCCATGCAGGAATCCCATGGAGTAGCAGGAGATCCCATAGTGCCTCGCGATGCACTGGGTCAAACGCCTTCTTGAAATTGACATAGGCTGCAAGCATCCCTTGTCGAAACTCACTCGGCGTTCCAACAATACGCGAAACTCTAGGATACGGTCAGTTGTCAAATTATCTGGCGTGAACACTGGTCTCAGTAACCAACGCACCTGGTTGCGAATCTACATTAGCGACAGGTAGGCAAGCACCTTCCGTGGCACATTGAGTAGCGTAATACAACGGTAGAGTTTCCAGTCCTGGGAGTCGACTTTCCCTTTCCAGATGTAGGGAGAAGATAGGAAGACATCTGCTAAAACGGGCGTAAGCCACTCCCGGTGAAGTATATACGGAAGGTGAGGGAGTGCTGCGAGCGCACCAATGACCCTTCCTGTGTCCTCATTTTCCGTTTCTCTATTTTATCAACACCATAGAGTGCTCTTTAAAGACAAATTTTTATCAATTTCCACTTTACACTACACACGCAACACACACACCATTTCCTCAAAACAATTTTCACATGGCTCATAAAAATCAGGCATCGGAGTCCCCGTTTTGGAGGAGGTGGAGGACTGCAACTGCCCCCAAATGGGACTCCACTTTTGGTTATAGACCTGAGAGGTGTCTTTACAGCTGATCCAACTTTTTCTTCATCAATTTCTTCAGCGTTCACGGTCTTTCTTTTAATTTCCATTCTTTAAAATTTACCTTCTCCTCCTTCCCCCTGAAGCACAGGTTTTTGAGACTTCTGTCTACTCTCCTCCTACTATGTCATCCTGACTCTTAATCCAAACTGGATGTTGCGTCTACGTACGCAACGACATCACTTACTCTCGAGTCCACAACCTAGATTCTTTAGAATTTTCCACCATCTGGCTAAAACTTAATATCCTTTTACTAAATGCGTCTGTGTTGCTTATCTCTCATCTAACTCTACCAACTAAGTAAAATTCTTTTAACTATTTGAATTCTAAAGTGGAGCACATCTTGATTCATTCACCCGTCGATGAAATCTCCATACTAGGAGATTTCAACGTTCACCACAAGCTTTGGGTTCTTTTTCTTTCAGAGACTAGCCTGGTAAACAAGCCTACAGTTTTGCTATCTTCAATGATCTAGAGCAGTTGGTTCAACACCCTACACGTTTTCCTGACCGTCTTGGAGATATGCCCAACATTCTAGGTCTCTTCCTAACCTCTGTTCCTTCATCTTATTCTATTAAACTTTTCTCTCCGTTCGGCTCTTTCGATCACAACATCATTTCTGTATTCTATCCTATCGCTCCTGTACAGCCTCTGGACCTACCGAAGAGGCCGTGCTTCTGTCAATTTTTCTTCAGATCGGTGGGATGACCTGAGGATGTGCTTTTCCGATTTCCCGTGCAATGCCTACTGCTTCAAGGAGAGAGACCCCTTTATGTGTGTCCAGCACATTACTTAGGTGATTGATTCAGGAATGAAGGCACACCTTCCACATACTTTTTCTACTCATGCTAAAAAGCTTTGGTTCAATCACCAGCATGGGGATGGGTTCCTCAACTGGTCTTCTTGCCTTCCTAACTTACTCCTGGCCATCCTCTCAGCCGTTTCGGTAAAACTTTTACTGTTGCTTTAGACATTTCGAAAGCTTTTGACAGTCTGGCACAAAACTTTGCTTTCTAAACTACCCTCCTGTGGATGCTATCCCTCTCTTTATACATTTTTCTCCAGTTTTCTTTCTGGTCGATCTGTTTCTGCTGTGGTAGACGGTCGCTGTCCTTTCCCTAAACCTATTAACAGCGGTGTCCCACAAGGATCTGTTCTATATCCCACTCTGTTACTTAATGAAGGGGGACTAAGAATTGGAAAATGAAGACAATACGAAAAATGGAGAAAAAAATCTGATAATAGGCCAAACATTTTTATTAGCCTTGCGGCTGTGCTGGCAGGCGTTATAATCAACACTAACTTCAGCGATTTCGTTCAAGTGGAACACTGGGGGGCGATCATGGGCCAATCAATAGTCATTCATCACAGCAGCCACTAGAAATACAATTCGCGTGCACGGGGCTGGGGTCGCCTTCCGGCGCTATAGGCAACAGCTAAGAAAAATCCTCTAAGGGCCCCTGGAACCGCACACACAATCGCCACTCAGTCAGTGTCCCAGAGACTGCCAAGCGAATAGGTGTGCTGCTTTTTCCCCTATCCTTTTTAATGTATGTATAGAGTGTGAATATCCCTAATTCCTGTATATCGTATAGGATGAATTGGGGAAGGAACCTGGAGCTGAAAAGCTGACCCTCCTCTGGAGCTTCAGTTTTGTGAGTTATAGTTTAGTACTATTTTTGTCCATCTTTAATTGTACTCACTGCTCTGAAACCTCGAGATGAAATGCTTACTTAACACACTAATAAAAAAATAGATAAATAAAAGTTTTGATTAGACAATATATATGTAAGGGAGTGGCATTCCAACAGTCAACTGTCATTTTCTTAAATCAGTTTATACACATTTAAAACAGTAGAACTTCTTTTAATTATACATGTTTATAAATGTAATGAATGTTTTAAATACCATATAAAATATTTCAAAAATATATCAATGTAAAAAATTCTTCCAATGAAAGTAAATTGGATTTTTTAAGTCATATATCCAGAATAATCAATATTATCATTTTTTTTCTTTGTGTATATGTCATATGTGCAAAGTTTGAAAAAAAAGCTGAAATTGCTACTGAATTTTATTAACTCAAATATTTGCTGAATTAAAAAAAAAATCACCATAACTGAAAAGAAAAATGTTAGAGCACTCAAATTCATGGTCAGAGTTGGCGCCACTATAAAAAGTGCCTGCACCACGACGGGCTTGGGCCGACCATCTGACCCGTGAAGAAAGCCTACCGGCGCAATAGGCTGGGATGTAAAATGATGATGATAATAATAATAATAATGATAATAATAATAATAAGAAGAAGAAGAAGAAAACAAAGAAGCTTCACACACTCGGTCTTTTATGCTTAATACCACCCACTCTATTAGTCTCCCCCTAATGATATTTCCAAAGCAAACCGTCTTATGAACTCCTAAGCTGATGACTCTATTCTGCGTTTCTCAACATCTGACAGAAGACCCTCCATGCAGAAATTATATTGTTCTAGGTTTGACGCTGCAAAGCTCTTAACCTCAGATCTTTCTCTCATCTCCGAATGGGGCAGGAAGAACTTGGTGTCCAATGTCTCAAAAACTAAATTTCTCCGCCTGTCAAATCGACACAGTCATCCAAACATCTATCCACTATTCTTTGACAACACACAGCTGTCATCCTTCATTTTCGTATATAAGGCACCCAGAAGCAAAGGTGTGTGTGCCACAAGGTCATTATTTTGAGAAATTATGCTTCAAACTCAGGCTTTGCGCACATAATGTTTCGTTGTTAATGCCATCAAATAATTATATCATTGTATCATCATTGAAATTGTCTGTTCAGGTACAGTTTTGTCACATATTTTTGTGTGTTTGTCAATGTGAGTTTGCTTTTGTAAGCGTTTGTTTACCACTATACAAATACATAATGGGGAGGCGGTGGCTGAGTGGTTAACGTGCCGGCACCGCGTCCAAGAGGACGCGGTCCCACCCGTCGTCACAAGCTGGGATTTTTCAGTCATCGCCGAATGGCCTAAGACTACCCACTTCCTGTCCTGATGAACACCTATCAACCCGGACTCTAGATGCTCCTTCTAAAGAGAGAAATAAAGATGAGATCCGGGGGTGGCATCATAACCCAAGAAAGGTGGCGCCATTATAAACTTTTGCCTGCACCATAACGGGCTGGGGCCGACCACCATCAGACCCCACCAAGAAAATCTACCGGCGCCATAGACAGACGTGAAAAAAAAAATACTGAAAAAAGTTTCCTGAATCATATCAGTGCTCTTTTCAGTAACTGTAAAAGCGAGAATCACATGAGGGTTTTGTTTTCCTATTTCTATTATTTTTTAATGTGATTTAAAAAAAAAAAAATTTCGTGCCTTTATTCCGTGAATTGTAAAGAAGCCGTATCTCCCCTTGAGGCACGTGCTCTCTAGGTATACAACTCTATTAACAATATACACCGGCTCTAAAATGATATTGACATACTAATCATACGCCGTCTTCAAAAAATTTTTTTTTCAAATCACATGATGAGTGAAGATAAACAAATAAAACGTACCGGTACCGAGTACCTAGAAAATGCTTAATAATGTCCGATGGTACCAACTTAGATGTAGTGTCAAGCAAGGTAAAGAGAAGGGGAGGTAGGTGCACACCGGCCGCTCCGCACAGGGTGTGACGTCACGTGAAATATGGTTGTGGTAGAGTAGATACCGCGCGCTTGACTGGCCTATACGGCCGGCCGCCGGCCGCCATATTGGTACGGTAAATATTAGCGCGGACGTCTAAAGAAAAGTGTGTAATTTAAAGTTAAAAAGAATGACAGGTAGCCTGGTATATACTCAGTGATGGAGAACTAATATCTGCGACCAACATGAAATTTTATGCTGGTGTTTATATCTTTTACGGCATGTCTAACTAGTTAGAAACATCAAAGTTTTGTACCCTTAATTTTGCCGATCAGATGAGATATTAAGAAAAATGCACTAAAGTCACCCTTGTAGTATATAGCCACGAATCATAAATCACAGCTTCTTAACTCTTCTACATGTTAGGTACCACTTAACCCTTAAGGGCATAAGACATGATACCATCTTACAATAAAATTTAGTGAGTGTGACAGACTCCTTTTTTAAAAAAATCAAAACACATGTTGAAGTTGAACTTTAATTTCATGCCCACAATTTCAAAAAAGATTGCTAAGAGCAATCTTTTTTGAAATTATGGGCATGAAATTAAAGTTCAACTTCTCTAGTTTACCATCAATCAATGACAGGATTCATTTAAAGAAAAAATGTAAATGTGAGGGGAGGCTAAAGAATCTGCTCGAGAGTAAAATAAAAATAAAAAGGTTTACTAACAGGGTTGTGGATGAGTGAATAGGCTTAGCAGTCATGTGGTGAGTGCCAATACAATTGCCATATTCAAAAATAGATTAGATAAATTCATGGACAGCAATATTAGGTGGGGTTAGATACACGGGAGCTTAGGTTCAAAGGAGCTGCCTTGTACAGGCCTACCGGCCTCTTGCAGACTCCTACGTTCATATGTTCTTATGTTCTTATGTTCTTATAGTTTCATCCATTTCCTTCTAAGTTCTTGATTTCTTGGCAGCCGATGATACCGTTTATTACTGTTTCCTCTCACATAAACTGCTCGACAACCGCGCACAATACAAATAGTTGGCATATTGAAAGAAAACACACTTTAGCTAAGTTTCCCATTGAGTGTGTGAGGAGCTCAGAGCAGGAGGCTGTTGCGCGCGAGACTGACTTCTCTTCCATGGCCGGACCCCTCAGTCATATTTCACGTGACGTCATGCGCAGAAGAGACAAATTTAGGTCCGTCGCCCCCCCACCCCCCCACCCCTGGTGAACTACTTTCTATTCTTTTTACCTTGGTGTCAAGTACTACTCTCGGGACTCGAATTGTACCTCGGTACTTTAACTTTGTATTATATTACCTCGGAGCTGCCGACGTAAGGTTTGTACTAACAAGGATTTAACCTTATGGCTAAGTTTCAGTTCAGGAGAAGGCACAGCTAAATAGTTGTTTTGACCGGTGACAGCTGTTTTTATTATCGAGGAAACGGGATTGTTTTCATGGAGACCAAGAACAATGTTATGTTGTACTTTTCTGTATTTAAGGGGGATCTTTATTACAAGGGAACAGGTTGTTGTCAAATGAGTAGGATTCAGGCAGTTAACACACATATTAGTTGACAAAACCTTATTTATTCGCGTGTTAAGTTCTGGAACTTTTTTTCGGTTAACTGAAGTATGACAAAATGGCTCAGTACTTTTTTAAGAGGAGGTTTATTCATCCTTGACTTTGCGCCTCACTTTGGGGTCTTAGATGAGGATTAGCCTCTTTTGCCCCGGTTTATTTAGTACTTTATTATGAGAAGATTCTGAGGCTGCATAACAACCTACGTCCTCTTTCTTTTGACTCTCTAAGTAGACATTTTGTTTTGATTATAACCTTCCACTTGTTTGTCCCTTTTGTATACTGTCTTTCACTTCCCTTCGAGAGGGTTTAGTATTAGACCTCTGCAGATGTTAATATGTATTCATAAAGCCTCTCTCAATCTCTTGACATGTAAAGTATTTTTTTTATTATGCCTCTACTATAATTGGTCACATATATGACTAGGCAACTTTCTGTGAACTATGACATTAAAGACTTGGTCAGCACTGTTCAAGCGGCAGCAGCGACTAAGGAGGTTGCAGCGGCGGAGGAATAACCACCAACGGAAAAAATGGAGCAGCTGCTGAAGAAGGAGCAGTAGAAAACAAGCAGAGGCGGCGAAAAAAAAAGCAGCGCGGAGGAAGAAGCAATGGCCGAGGAGAAAGTTGAAGAAGCAGCCTAGAAAGAAGTAGCAGCGACGGGAGAGGAAGACAGAGGAAGAAGAGGCAACGACAGCAGCATAAGAAGAAGCAGCAGCGGTCAATGAAGAAGCAGCGGTGGAAGAAGTAATAGCCGAGAAGAGGAAACGGCGGAAGAAGAAGAAGCAAATTCGGAAAGAAGAAGTAGCAGTTGAAGAAAGAGCAGCAGTGGCATTGGAAGAGGAAGGAGTGGAGTTAGAAGAAGCAACAGCGACAGAAGAGGAAGCAACAGCGGGAGAAGAACCAACGGAGAAAGAGGAAGGAACGGCTGAATAAGAATTAGCAGCAGCATAAGAAGAAGCAACATCTGCGGGAGAAGAAGGCAGCGGCAGTGGGAGAAGAAGAAGAAACAGAAGCTGAGGGAGAAGAAGCAAAATCGGCGGAAAAAGAATAAGCTGCAGCGGCGGAAGAGGAAACAGCGTCGGCAAAAGAAGGAACTGAGGACAAGGAGGAAGAAGCAGCAGCGGTAGAAGAAGTAGCAACGACAGAAGAGGAAGCGGCGTCGGGAGATGAAAAGACGTAAGAAGAGGCAACGACAGCAGCATAAAAAGAAGCAGCAGCGGTCGATGATGAAGCGGCGGCGGAAGAAAAAAAAAAAAGATGCGGCAGTAAAAGAGGAAGCAGCAGCGGCAGCGAAAGAAAACGAAGAAGTAGCGGAGGAAGATGAAGAAGCAGCGGTAGTGGAAGAAAATGAATAATAATAATAATAATAATAATAATAATAATAATAATAATAATAATAATAATAATAATAATAATAATAATAATAATAATTAGAAGAAGAAGAAGAAAAAGAAGAAGCGACGAAAAAGTAGCAGCATCGGTGGAAGAAGAAGCAGCGACAGCGGAAGAAACATGGAAACATGGAAATGCAGGCAACAGAAAGCCTATTGGCTCATTACGAGGTTGCAAGCTTTGGTGATTTAATCTGCTCCACAGCCACTTGGTGCCCGCAGAGCAGATGAAAGCACTTCGATATTCAGTGTACTCCTGTCGCAATTTAATGACGGTCGATTCGATTTTGGAATGAGTTGATGGTATTTGCATTTACTACTTATGAGGGAAGATTGTTCCAGTGGCGGATGACTCTGTTTGAGAAGAAATCCCTGCCAATGTCTGTGCTACATCGATTTGATTGAATGGGTATGCCGTTATTTCTAGTTCTTGAGTTTGTATGCAATTCAAAGAACTTTGAGTGATCGACGTTGTTGAACTTTTTCAGGAACTTGAAGACGTGAATCATATCCCCTCGTAGGCGTCTCCAGTGTAAAGAGATTAAGTCGCTTGAGTCTTTCCTCTTATGGTTGAGCCCTCAAGGATGAAATCAATTTCGTGGCTCGTCGTTGAACTCTTTCCAGTAATTCGATATCCTTTCTGTAGTTAGGAGACCAGAGCTGTGTCACATACACGAGATGCGGTCTTACCATGGAATTATACAAGGATAACATTACGTCTGGCGTTTTACATTCGAAGTTCCTCGTTATGAACCCGAGCATAGTGTTGGCTTCGTTATATGCTTTCTTAAAGTGCTTCACGTGTTTCAGGTCACTGCTAATAGTGACTACAAGGTCCGTTTACTCCTGCACCGCCTGCAGAGGTTTTCCTTGTATGATGTATGTGTGGTTCCTATTTCTGGACCCAATGTGCATGATTTTGCATGTCAACATTAAATGACATTTGCCACTTTTCAGACCATTCGATGATTTGATCAAGGTCCTTTTGGATGATTTCGCAGGACCGGCGGAAGAAGAAGAAAAGGCAGCAACGGCGATAGAGGAAGCGGGAGCGGAAGAAGCAGGGGCGGAAGAAAAAGACGAAGCATCAGCGGAAGAAGAAGACAAAGCATCAGTGACGGAAGAAGAAGCATCCGCGAAAGAAGGGGTAACGGAGGAAGAAGAAAAAGAAGCAGCAGCGGCGGAAAAGGATGCAGCAGCGGCAGAAACAACGTCGGAACAGGAATAAGAAGTAACAGCTGAAGAAAAAGAAGCATCAGCGATGGAAGATGAAGCATTGTCGGAAGAAGAAGCAGTATCAGCGACGGAAGAAGAAGCAGAGGCAGAAGAAGAAGCAACGGCGGAAGGAGATGAAAGAGCAGCGCCGGCGAAAGAAGCAGCGACGGTGGAAGGAGAAGAGACAGAAGCAGCAACGGAAGAAAAAGAAGAATCAGCGAAGAAGAAGAAGCAACAGGTATGGGTTCGAGTGGCAAAGATGTCTTTGTGTAGCTGGCAAGGTGACAGGGAGGAGTTTGCGTGGCTAGCAGGGCGGCAGGGAAAAGTATGCTTGGCTGGAAGGATGACAGGAAAGGTTTTGCCTGGCTTACAGGGTGACAGGGAAGAATTTATGTGCCTGACGGGGTGACAGGGAAAAGTTTGGGCGGATGGCAGGGTGACAGGAAGAGTTTGAGCGGCTGGCAGGGTGACAGGAAAGTGTTTGAGAGGCTGGCAGGGTGACAGGGAAGACTTTCAGAGGCTGGCAGTGTGGCTGGAAAGAGTTTTCATGGCTGGGAGGGAGAAAGAGAAGTGTTTCCTTGCTTGGTCTGGTAGCAGATCAGAGTTGGTGTAGCATGCTAGGTGACAGGGAAAATTTTGTATTGCTAACAGAGTAGCATGGAAGAGTTTGTGACAGAGAAGAGTTTGCATTGCTGGCAGGGTGACAGGAGATAGTTCGAAAGCTTGGCAAAGGGACAGGGAATAGTTTTAATATGTGGCATGGGGACAGGGAAGACTTAAAATGTCTGGCAGGGGGACAGGGAATAGTTTAAATATCTGGCAGGGGGACAGGGAAGAGTTAAAATGTCTAGCCGGGGGACAGAGAAAAGTTTAAATGTCTGGCAGGGGGGCAGGGAGGAGTTTATATGTCTGGCAGGGGGAAAGGGAATAGTTTAAATGTCTGGCAGAGAGACAGGGAAGAGATTGCGTGGCCGACTGGGTTGACAGGAAAATGTTTGAATGGCTGGCAGGATGGCAGGGAAGAGTTTGATTGCTGGCACTGTGGCATAGACGTATGAGGTTGTGTAGATGGCAAGGTGACGAGGAAGAGGTTGTGTAGCTGACAGGGTGACGGGGAAGAGGTTGTGTAGATGGCAGGGTGACGAGGAAGAGGTGGTGTAGCTGACAGGGTGACGGGGAAGAGGTTGTGTAGATGGCAGGGTGACGTGGAAGAGGTAGTGCAGCTGACAGGGTGACGGGGAATAGGTTGTGTAGCTGACAGGGTGACGGGGAAGAGGTTGTGTAGCTGGCAGGGTGACAGGGAAGAGATTGTGTAGCTGGCAGGGTGACAGGGAAGAGGTTGTGTAGTTGCCAGGGTGACGGGGAAGAGGTTGTGTAGCTGGTAGGGTGACAGGGAAGAGATTGTGTAGCTGGTAGGGTGACGGGGAAGAGGTTGTGTAGCTGGCAGGGAACGAGGAAGAGGTCGTGTAGCTGGCAGGGTGACAGGGAACAGGTTGTGTAGCTGGCAGGGTGACTGGGAAGAGGTTGTGTAGTTGGCAGGGTGACGGGGAAGAGGTTGTGTAGCTGACAGGGTGACGGGGAAGAGGTTGTGTAGCTGGCAGGGTGACAGGGAAGAGGTTGTGTAGCTGGCAGAGTGACAGGGAAGAGGTTGTGTAGCTGTCAGGGTGACATAAGAGGTTGTGAAGCTGGCAAGGTGACAGGGAAGCGGTTGTGTAGCTGGCAGGGTGACAGGGAAAGAGGTTGTGTGGCTGGCAGGTGTAACGGTCCGAATGTGAGTGAACGAGAGAATGTGAGTAAGTCGGTGAGTAACAGAGTGAGTAAGTGTAAGCGAGTGGATAAATGAACGAGTGACAGTGAGTAAATGTGAGCAAGTGGGAGCGTGAGTGGATGAGTGAATGAGTGAAAGAGTGAATGGGTAGCTGAGGAATGTAAGTGCGTAAAAGGTTATGAGAAGATAACACGGCGAGCGAATGAGCGAATATATGAACGAGTTACTGAAATCCCTCATCTCAGAGCCTCGAACCCCTCTAAGAAACCAATAACTAGTTAGTTAGGTAGGGTTTGATTGTAATGCCGAGAGGGAGTCAGGTGAAGAAGGGGGAGGAGCTTAGCGAGGAGCAGAGGCGAGAAGGCGAGGGCAAGGAGACCCACGAGTCAGTGAGGAGGAAGGACGAGAAGCGGGGTAGACTTGAGGAGGCAAGCACCACTGCAGAAAGCCAGAAGCTTGGAGGACGCACACACCGCCCACGGCCTGCTGTGTGAGGCGGGCTAGCAGGAGACGTGCAGCAGCCCTAGCAAGGAAAGGCAGCGAGTTGGAGTTGGAGTTGGAGTTGAGAGCGGTGTCCACCTCTCCACTCAGCCCCCCCCCGAAAAACCACCCACGGCCTGCGGGGTGAGACGGACTACAGGATGGGAACTTGTATGGCGGGGTAACCTGCCCCTCGACTGTCCTGGGGGCCGAAATACCACTGCCCCAAGCTGCTCCCTACATCAAAGGGCGCCCGCCTCTTCATACCACCCGAGTCGCTCCATCTCTACATCAAGCGGCGCCCGTCTGTCCAGCACCAGGACCGCCCATTCCCATCGTGGACGTCCTCTGCCGAGCCCGACACTCACGCCAGCTCCTCCTCCTCCGCATCCAGCAACTACAGAGCTAAGCATTCTGTGTATTCCCCAAATCTCCCTTGTGCCGGTAGTTAGCTAGTTTAGAGGCCTACAGCCTGTCGGTCATTCATTTTTTTTTTCATATTTTTATTAGCACTCCGCTAACCTTTAAAGTAAACCAAATACATATTTATATATAACCTTACTGAGTGTTATCATTTGGAGCCTGTTTTGCTGCTCATTGGAAATTACTGAACCATACACACATCCCCTCCATAGTACATTATCACCATCCAATTTCTTAATGCTGTCTCAAAAGTGGTTCCCACGGAAATCCTCCCACCCTCCATAATTAACCACACAAGTAACGCCCTTCTGGTCACAAACTTCGGAACGAGTGTTCACTTGTCCTGAGGCCTTAACATCCGGGACCAGCGCTCGACAACTACCACGCTACCACATACCATTCACTACCCTAGTGGTCGTTAAAAAAAGGGATGTAGCTTTCATTATATTTATTTAATTTAATAATTTCTTATTCTCCATTTTCCACGCTACACAGGGAACGAGGAAGAGGTCGTGTAGCTGGCAGGGTGACGAGGAAGATGTGGTGTAGCTGACAGGGTGACGGGGAAGAAGTTGTGTAGCTGACAGGGTGACGGGGAAGAGGTTGTGTAGCTGGCAGGGTGACAGGGAAGAGATTCTGTAGCTGGCAGGGTGACAGGGAAGAGGTTGTGAAGCTGGCAGGGTGACGGGGAAGAGGTTGTGTAGCTGGTAGGGTGACAAGGAAGAGGTTGTGTAGCTGGTAGGGTGACGGGAAAGAGGTTGTGTAGCTGGCAGGGAACGAGGAAGAGGTCGTGTAGCTGGCAGGGTGACAGGGAAGAGGTTGTGTAGCTGGCAGGGTGACGGGGAGGAGGTTGTGTAGTTGGCAGGGTGACGGGGAAGAGGTTGTGTTGCTGACAGGGTGACGGGGAAGAGGTTGTGTAGCTGGCAGGGTGACAGGGAAGAGGTTGTGTAGCTGGCAGAGTGACAGGGAAGAGGTTGTGTAGCTGGCAGGGTGACAGAGAAAAGGTTGTGTAGCTGGCAGGGTGACAGGGAAGAGGTTGTGTAGCTGGCAGGGTGACAGGGAAGAGGTTGTGTAGCTGGCAGGGTGACAGGGAAGAGGTTGTGTAGCTGGCAGGGAACGAGGAAGAGGTCGTGTAGTTGGCAGGGTGACGGGGAAGAGGTTGTGTAGCTGGCAGGGTGACAGAGAAGAGGTTGTGTAGCTGGCAGGGGGACAGGGAAGAGGTTGTGTAGCTGGCAGGGTGACAGGGAAGAGGTTGTGTAGCTGGCAGGGTGACAGGGAAGAGGTTGTGTACCTGGCAGGGTGACAGGGAAGAGGTTGTGTAGCTGGCAGGTGACAGGGAAGAGGTTGTGAAGCTGGCAGGGTGACAGGGAAGAGGTTGTGTAGCTGGCAGGTGACAGGGAAGAGGTTGTGAAGCTGGCAGGGTGACAGGGAAGAGGTTGTGTAGCTGGTAGGGTGACAGGGAAGAGGTTGTGTAGCTGGCAGGGTGACAGGGAAGAGGTTGTGTAGCTGGCAGGGTGACAGGGATGAGGTTGTGTAGCTGGCAGGGTGACAGGGAAGAGGTTGTGTAGCTGGCAGGGTGACAGGGAAGAGGTTGTGTAGCTGGCAGGGTGACAGGGAAGAGGTTGTGTAGCTGGTAGAGTGACAGGGAAGAGGTTGTGTAGCTGGTAGAGTGACAGGGAAGAGGTTGTGTAGCTGGTAGAGTGACAGGGAAGAGGTTGTGTAGCTGGTAGAGTGACAGGGAAGAGGTTGTGTTGCTGGTAGAGTGACAGGGAAGAGGTTGTGTAGCTGGCAGGGTGACAGGGAAGAGGTTGTGTAGCTGGCAGGGTGACAGGGAAGAGGTTGTGTAGCTGGCAGGGTGACAGGGAAGAGGTTGTGTTGCTGGTAGAGTGACAGGGAAGAGGTTGTGTAGCTGGTAGAGTGACAGGGAAGAGGTTGTGTAGCTGGTAGAGTGACAGGGAAGAGGTTGTGTAGCTGGTAGAGTGACAGGGAAGAGGTTGTGTAGCTGGCAGGGTGACAGGGAAGAGGTTGTGTAGCTGGCAGGGTGACAGGGAAGAGGTTGTGTAGCTGGCAGGGTGACGAGGAAGAGGTTGTGTAGCTGGCAGGGTGACAGGGAAGAGGTTGTGTAGCTGGCAGGGTGACAGGGAAGAGGTTGTGTAGCTGGCAGAGTGACAGGGTAAAGTTTGTGTGACTTTCATGGCGTCAGGGAACAGTTTGCATGGCTGGCAGGGTGACAGGGAACAGTTTGCATGGCTGGCAGGGTGACAGGGAACAGTTTGCATGGCTGGCAGGGTGACAGGGAACAGTTTGCATGGCTGGCAGGGTGACAGGGAAAAGATGATTTTGCTCTCAGGGTGACAGTACGTAGTTGTTCGACAGTAGTACGTAGTAGTCATTGTATTATTATTAGTAGTAGTAGAATGTAGTCATAGTTGTTGTAATTACAGTATTAGTATTTGTATTAGTAGTAATAGTAGCAATAGTAGTGCGAATAGTAATGATGATAATCATAATAATAAGAATAAGAATAAAAATAAGAATAAGAATAAATTGTGGTGCGAAGTGAAGGAGGAGGAGGAAGAGTAGCGTCGCTATAACACGTAACATAACAAGAATGCCCTGGCATTCAACATGTTCCTCACCTTTCTGTGAAGCATGCCCAGGAGCCCCGTCCACGTGCCGTTGTCCAGCCTCCGCCCGTAGTAGTGGCTGGGAGGCACGAGGTACTCCATGCTGGCACACAGAGACAAAAGAAATTATGTGGCTGGGGGCTGCTTTTTGTTATATGACTAAGGCTGATAATTATGAACGAGTTTTTCTTAATCTTTACCTTTTATATAAGTTCTAACGCTCTATATGGACCACATAGGGATATGCGGAGAAATAACATGTCGGTTATGCACACTCACCAAACATTCAATCTTTCGGCGATTATGGGCAAAACTTTGAGCATAATTCCACGGAAGTTGTGTGGTTTGGGCTTCCTCGTGAAGTCGGTGAAAGGAGCATACTAGAAAATAATAAAACATGTAAATTGCTTTGTAAACTTTTATCTAGAGCAGTGCCGTAAAAATATTTATGTCTATGTATCAGTTAGAGTGTTGTGCTATTTACGTACCCCGAACATAAAGTATTGATTTTAAGACGTAACATTTCACGGCGTAAGAAAAGAAATCCGGCTGCTCCTGTAATTAATGAGCTGAGGCCTTTATGACAGCGTACCGGCGCTAAGGACCGCCTGCCCATGAAAAAAAATAGTGCTTTTAACTTAGCTTATTTTGTCATTTTTATCCGGCAGTAACCCAGATATCAAGTACAGTTAGTTAAAGTGTTAACCTTTGTCACTCCTTTTTCCCAGTACCGTCTTGTGTCCAGCAGACCATTATAATGGACAAATGTGTCGAGTATAAAATGGTACTCCCCAAATTCCTGTCGCGTCCCATTGCGGACCCCGGTTGGATAACCCTCAGATCCCTTGCTCTGATCTAGAACTTCTTTCAGGAGCGTACGGATGTGATCTTTGTTAGTCGTCATTGTGACATTCTCTCCTAAACTATACGTTGAAATATTTCATTTTGAATGACAAACACAAGCCAGCAAGCTCGCTTACAGACTCCATGACAACACGAAGACATGATGAAGACTGGTTCAATGCCGCCATTACGTCGTCGCTGCCGTCAGCTCTTATCCTACTCCGTCTCTACACTGGCCTGCATAGAGGCTGGCTACAGCGCCTTCACCCTGCATGGCAGTACTCAGAGACACACGAGCTCTGCGCAGACGTGTTGGCGCAAAGGAGATAATAACCTGACATTTTTTGTATAGATGCTTTATTAGGCTCTCACGCCAGTACTTTCATCCATATGCCACTCTCTCTCTCTCTCTCTCTCTCTCTCTCTCTCTCTCTCTCTCTCTCTCTCTCTCTCTCTCTCTCTCTCTCTCTCTCATTATGTTTTAATGAACAAATGACTCACAACTTAATGTAAGAATTACATAACCTTAGTTCTTCCTGAACAGCAGTGAATCATTGCGTGCCGATTACACACCAGTGAGTCAGTAGAGGCAGAGTATACACAAGTGACTGAATACATACAGAGTACGCACCAATGATTCAGTAAGTAATGGGTGCAAACTAGTGACATAACGTGGTGAGTGTATGCTTGTGAAAATACGCAGTGTAAAAAAGTGACTCTGCACACTCTCAGAAGAAAAGGGTAGTAGAGGGGTAGAAAAAGGGTATTTTTAGTGATGAAATAGCGATACCCATTTACAACCCTTACAAATATACCCTTTCAAGAGCTACACAAATATGCCCTTTCTCAACCCTTTTGATACCCTTTGTCACCCCTCATTCATGACCCCCCTCCCCTCCCTGGTACCCCTTCCCCCATCCCACTCCCTGGTACCCCTTCCCCCACCCCCCTCCCTGGTACCCCTACCCCCCCACCCCCTCCCTGGTACCCCTTCCCCCTCCCTGGTACCCCTTCCCCCACCCCCTCTCTGGTACCCCTTCCCCCACCCCCTCCCTGGTACCCCTTCCCCCTCCCTGGTACCGCTTCCCCCACCCCCTCCCTGGTACTCCTTCCCTCACTTCCCCCCTTTCCCTGGTACCCCTTTCTCCACCCCCTCCCTCGTACCCCTACGCCATCTTCTCTCCTTAGTACTCCTACTCTCACTCCCTCCCTAGTAACCCTACCTCCACCCCCTCCCTGGAACCCCAACCTCCACCCTCTCACTGGGACCCCTACCCAACTCGTCAGGCACCCCCTCCATAGTTCCCAAAGCACCTGCATGGATGAGCAAAGAACAAACTGTAAGGAAAATATTTATTTACACTGACAGTGCAATAAATACTATATGCACATTTACATAATAAATCCTACAGTAATACCTGTTGATGTATAGACAATTAAATCATGGCAATATTATAAAATTCAATGGATTATCTATCTGGGGACTAGAAAAAAAATTATATCCACTCCTTTTCACATAAGGCACCACTCTCTCCATGCAAAATGACTGTTGAAGTGACAAGGAATACATATTTATAGACATGCTGACAACACATAAATTGGATTTCCAGTGTGCTATTTGTAAACAATAGAAAAATAACAACAAAATAATAACTATATTGTTCCATTGATCTGACTTCAGTATTTGATTTATCATAGGGGAGCTAGTAGAAAATTACGAAAATATGAGCACATTGTTGAACGACTACTTCCTTTCAGTATTCACACAGGAGGATCGAACGACTATACCGGAAAGAGTTCAGGTGTACGAGGGCGGGGATGGCGATAAATTGAGGGATATAATCATTACCAGGCAAGTAGTTCAGGATGAGATAGATAAGCTTAAGAAGAACAAGTCGCCAGGTCCTGACGGGATATTTCCGAGGGTATTAAAGGAGCTAGGTGATATAATCAGTGACCCACTAACCGACATCTTTAAGATGTCGGTAAATAATGGCTATGTGCCGAGCCTATGGAAAGTTGCTAATGTGACGCCGATTTTTAAAAAGGGGGACAGGTCAGTTGCTTCAAACTATCGCCCAATTAGCTTAACATCGGTTATAGGGAAGATGCTGGAGTCCATAATAGCCAGGAACATTCGGGAGCATTTAGAGAAACATAGCTTAATTCACGACTCGCAGCATGGGTTCACAAAAGGTAGGTCATGCCTCACCAATCTCTTGTTCTTCTACAATAAAGTATTTGAGGCGGTTGACAGAGATGAAAATTATGATGTAATCTATCTTGATTTTAGTAAAGCGTTTGACAAAGTTCCTCACCAACGACTGTTGCTTAAATTACAGGCTCACGGAGTAGAGGGTAAAGTTTTGAACTGGGTCAAGGCGTGGCTTAGCAATAGGAAGCAAGAGTGCAAATCAATGGTAAAAGATCTGACTGGGGATGTGTTACGAGTGGGGTCCCACAAGGTTCAGTATTAGGTCCACTTTTGTTTATTATTTATATCAATGACTTAGACACAGGAATTAGTAGTGATGTTAGTAAATTTGCAGATGATACCAAGATCGGTAGAGTAATTGAGTCGGATCAGGACGCTAGTATTCTCCAAGGTGAACTCAACAGATTATATGACTGGGCGGATAAATGGCAGATGGAGTTCAATGTAGGGAAGTGCAGTATTCTGAGTGTAGGTAGGAACAACCCCTCACATAACTATTGCTTAAATGACACTCTCATAAGTAGGTCTGGGTGCGAGAGCGATTTAGGGGTCTTAGTGAGCTCTGATCTCCGTCCAAGGGCACAATGCATTCAAGCTAGAAATCGAGCTAATAGGGTACTGGGATTTATTTCAAGGAGCGTAAGCAACAGAAGCCCCGAAGTCTTCCTCAAACTATATTTAGCATTAGTTAGACCTCATCTTGACTATGCGGTTCAGTTCTGGTCACCCTACTACAGAATGGATATCAAAATGTTAGAATCGGTGCAGAGGAGGATGACCAAGATGATTCAGGGGTTGAGAAACTTGCCATACGAGGAAAGACTCAAACAGTTAAACTTGCATTCTCTAGAAAGGCGAAGGGTGCGTGGAGACATGATCGAGGTTTATAAATGGATGAAGGGCTTTAATAAGGGAGACATTCATAAGGTTTTGTTGGTAAGAGAACCGGGTAGGACACGAAGTAACGGGTTTAAACTGGATAAATTCAGATTCAACAGGGACATAGGCAAAAATTGGTTTACTAACAGGGTGGTGGATGAGTGGAATAGGCTTAGCAGTCATGTGGTGAGTGCCAATACAATTGTCACATTCAAAAATAGACTAGATAAATTCATGGACAGCGATATTAGGTGGGGTTAGATACACGGGAGCTTAGGGTCAAAGGAGCTGCCTCGTACAGGCCTGCCGGCCTCTTGCAGACTCCTGCGTTCTTATGTTCTTATGTTCTTATATGACAACATTCACATCACATATCAGGAGACTAAGCTGGCGGTTATTAAAGCGAGAAAAAGTATATTCAAGTTTTCTAGTTACATTTTTTGTGCTTAGGCTACTCCTGAATGATTATATACAAGCTTTTTTATGTATAAACTAATATTTATTAGTTTAGGAAGCTCAAGTTTGTGGTTCTGAATTAAATATTATCCAACATTTAGTATCTGATCGTCCATGTCCAGGATTTGGGTCATGATGACGATGTTTACACAAGTTTAATAAAAGGTGTGAAGTGAATAGAAACATATTATATTGAACCACCCTTCTTTTCCCACTCCTTTAATTAAGACATGAAACTATATTTCTTGAAGAAAAATAGTAAAGAACACACACACACACACACACACACACACACACACACACACACACACACACACACACACACAGGATGATGCAAAATATAAGGTTATCATGCCATTGTATGGACAAAGAAATGAAGAAGAAAATAATAACACTGATAAGACCAAAACTTGAATATGCTGCAGTTGTGTGGTCACCTCACAAAAAGAAGGATATCAGAAAGGATACAGAGAATTGCAACTAAAATGGTCCCAGAACTCTCGAATATGACATGGCGTATGAGGACTGATTGAAGCAGATGGACTTGACGATCCTGGAACACATTTTGGGAGAGATCTGATCACGCTGTATAAGTTGGTAAATAACTTAGATGAGGTGGACAGAAATGACCCATTCTTAACTGTGAGAACGCAGGTCCTGAGAGGACATGGGAAGAAACTAAATACAGGAACTTTTTTTTTTTTTTTAACATAGGAGACGGCTCAAGGGCAACAAAAAATGTAGAAAAAAAGTCAGCTACTCACCGTTCCCATAACAGACAAAAGAAGAGTGGCCAAAAGAGAGGTCAGCTTCGTGTGGAGAGGTGTCTTGATACACTCTTCTTGGAGGAGGTGAAGTCATAGGAAATACAGATGAAGGAATGCTGTTCCAGAGTTTACCAGTGAAAGGGATGAAAGAGTGAACTTAAAAAAGTATACTTTTCAACATAGAAGTGTTAACATATGGAACAGCTTGCAAGGAAGAGGTGGCGGAGGCGAACCGTGTCCAAGAATTTAAGGAAAGGCTGGATAAATGTAGATAAGCAGACAGGACTACTAGAGCTTAGCTCGGGCCCGCTAGACTACATGTATGTAAATACAAACTACCCTCCTACGGTTTCTATCCTTCTCTCTATACCTTTATCTCCAGTTTCCTTTCTGACCGTTCTATTTCTGCCACGGTAGACGGTCACTGTTCTTCCTCTAAATCTATTAACAGTGGTGTCCCACAGGGTTCTGTCCTATCTCCCACTCTTTTTCTGTTGTTCATTGATGATCTTCTTTCCAAAACGATCTGTCCTATCCATTACTACGCCGATGATTCCACTGTGCATTACTCAACTTCTTTTAATAGAAGACCCACCCTACAGGAACTTAACGACTTAAGGCTGGAGGCTGCAGAACGCTTAGCCTCAGACCTTACTATTATTTCCGATTGGGGAAAGAAGAACCTGGTGTCCTTCAACGCCTCAAAAACACACTTTCTCCACCTATCCACTCGACACAATCTTCCAAACAACTATCCCCTATTCTTTGACAACACCCAGCTATCACCTTCCTCAACACTAAACATCCTCGGTCTATCCTTAACTCAAAATCTCAACTGGAAACTTCATATCTCATCTCTTACTAAATCAGCTTCCTCGAGGCTGGGCGTTCTGTACCGTCTCCGCCAGTTCTTCTCCCCTGCACAGTTGCTGTCCATATACAGGGGCCTTGTCCGCCCTCGTATGGAGTATGCATCTCATGTGTGGGGGGGCTCCACTCACACAGCTCTTCTGGACAGAGTGGAGGCTAAGGCTCTTCGTCTCATCAGCTCGCCTCCTCATACTGATAGTCTTCTACCTCTTAAACTCCGCCGCAATGTTGCCTCTCTATCTTCTATCGATATTTCCACGCTGACTGCTCTTCTGAACTTGCTAACTGCATGCCTCCACCCCTCCCGCGGCCCCGCTGCACTCGACTTTCTACTCATGCTTATTCCTATACTGTCCAAACCCCTTATGCAAGAGTTAACCAGCATCTTCACTCTTTCATCCCTCACGCTGGTAAACTCTGGAACAATCTAATCTTCCTTCATCTGTATTTCCTCCTGCCTACGACTTGAACTCTTTCAAGAGGAGGGGATCAGGACATCTCTCCTCCCGTATTTGATCTTGCTTTCGGCCACCTCTTTTGTTTCTTTTTTAGGAGCAGCGAGTAGCGGGCTTTTTTTTTTTAATATTGTTTTCTTTTTTTGTGTGCCCTTGAGCTGCCTCCTTTGTTGTAAAAAAAAAAAAAAAAAAAAAAGTAAATACATACATACTGATACAGCTTATGAAAACCTTAGATAGAAGGAAAGCTATGGGACCAGATCGAATCTCGGGACAAGTGCTAAAAATGTAGAAATTAATTATTGGAGCCATTTTATGACATAATAACATGCTCTATAAATACAGGAAAAGGGACCTTTGAATGGAAAAAAGCATACATTATACCAATTTATAAAAGTGGAGATAATACTGAATCACTAATTAGTATAGATAAGTCTCTTTGAAAAGTGTAATGTGCCAGATTTGTGAAAGTATAATAAAAAAAGGAAAACATGATAAGGGATAGTTTGGATTTTAAAAAAAGGAAATCGTGTTTCACCAACTTACTCTGTTTCTACTCAAGGGCAATAGACCTGGTGCAAGAGTGAGAAGGGTGGGTGATTGTGTATATCTCGATTTGAAAAAAGAAAAAAAATTTCGACAAGGTTCCGCACATCAGGTTAATCTGGACACTACAGCAGTGGGGAGGAATGGGAGGAAATGTTATCGAGTGGATAAAGGATTACTTAATGGGAAGAGAAGTGAAGACGGTGATTAGAGAGGAGAAATCAAATTGGAGGAGAGTAGAGAGTGGAGTTCCCTTAAAGCTCAGTTTTGGCACCAATAATGTTTATAATATATATAAATGATATGCCAAAAGGCATTAAAAGTTATATTAGCCTTTTTGCAGATGATACAAAGTTAATAAGAAAAGTGAAGCAGGAGGAAGACTGTTAAGAGCTACTAAAATACCTGGACAGAGTGTATAGATAGAGCCAGTTATGGGAGATGGAATTTAATACAAACAAGTGCCATGTTATGGAAATGGGAAAAAGTAAAAAATCAGACCATGGAAAACATTGAATCTGACATATGAAGATAGATTGAAGGAGATGGACTTGGCAACACTGGAACAAAGAAGGGAGAGAGGAGATCTGATCACGCTGCATAAGTTGGTAAACAAGTTTGATGATGTGGATAGACATGATCTCTTCTTAACTGCGAGAATGCAGGGGCTGAGAGGACATAGAAAGAAAGTTCATAAAGGAACCTGTTTGAGTAAATTAAAAAAGGTAGAGTTTTCCACAAAGAAGTGTTAACAAATGAAACAGCTTGCGGACAGAGGTGGTGGAAGCAAGCAGCGTCCAACAAATGAAGGAAAGGCTGGATAAATGTAGATATGTAGCCAGGACTATCAGAGCTTAGCTCAAGTCCAGTAGACTACAAAAAAGTAAATATAAATAGGTGTACACACACACACACACACACACACACACACACACACACACACACACACACACACACACACACACACACACAAGAAATGGACGAAGCAGCTAGAGGAAAATGAAATCATCACAGAAAGACAGTTCGGATTAAGGAAAGGAAGAGCATGCCTGACAAACTTGGTGTGTTTCTATTCAAGGGTGATAGATGTTGTGCAGGAGAGAGATGGATGGGCTGATGCTGCCTACCTGGACTTGAAAAAGGCCTTTGACAAGATGCCGCATAGGAGGTTGATGTGGAAGCTGGAGACGGTGGGTAAATTAAGAGGACCTCTAAAGTGGATGGCGGATTTTCTGAAGAACAGGATGATGAGAACAACTATAAGAGACAGGAAATCAAGTTGGAAAAATCTCATGAGTGGAGTTCCGCTAGGCACTGTGTTGGCCCCAATTATGTTTGCAGCATATGTTAATGATATGATAGAAGGCGTGGATAGCTATATGAGTCTGTTTGCTGATGACGCTAAGATAATGAGAGGAGTGGAAAAAGAGGAAGACTGCTTGCTGCTCCAGAGAGACCTGGACACAATGTGGGAATGGAGCAAGAAGTGGGAAATGGAATTTAATACCCAAAAAGTGCAGTGTTATTGAATCTGAAAAGAGTGGAATGAGAGTAGAGGGACATTATAAGTTGGGTAAGGATAAGTTAGACAAGCCGACAGAAGAAAAAGACCTTAGAGTGATGATCACAGAGAACTTGTCTCAGTGAATAAAATATCAGCTGAGACATACAACCTGCTGAGGAACATCAGAGTAGCGTTCACATACTTTGATGAGGACATGACAAGGAAATTAACTGTGACCTTGATACGCCCTAAACTAGAATATGCATCAGTGGCTTGGTCGCCATCACTTAAGAAACACGTTAGAAAAAGGGGAGAGGATACAGAGAGCGGCAACAAAAATGGCACCTAGTCTGAGCGACCTGCCTTATGAGGAAAGATTGCTGAGGCTGAACCTCCCTACAGTGGAAAATAGAAGACAGAGAGGAGATTTAATAGCAGTGTATAGGGTGATGAATGGTCTGGAGAAATTGGATAGAGATGACCTTTTGATAAGAGAGAAACTTAAGAGGAAATGGAAAACTGTCAACTGAGAAAAGGAAATTGTAGAAGAGACATCAAGAAGAACAGCTTCCCGCAGAGATGTGTGGGGGTCTGGAATGGGCTGGAGAGGGAAGTGGTAAAGGCTAAGTCATTTAAGGCCAAATTAGACGGAAGTAGTTGGAAATACGGGACAGCACGAGCATAGCTCCATTCCTGTAAATCACAACTAGGTAAACACACACACACACACACACACACACACACACACACACACACACACACACACTGGAATGGGTGGAAAGTTCATCGAGTGGAAGAAGGATTATTTAACAGAAAGAGAAATGAGGACGGTGATTAGATAAAAGAAATCAAATTGGAGGAGGGTAGAGAGTGGAGTTCCTCAAGGCTCAGCTCTGGCACCAATAATGTTCATAATATATATAAATAATATGCCGATAGGTATAAAAAGTTATATGAGCCATTTTGCAGACGATGCAAAGTTAATAAGTGAAGACGGAGGAAGACTGTGAAGAACTGCAAAAAGACCTGGACAGAGTGTATAGATGGAGCCAGTTATGGGAGATGGAATATAATGCAAACAAATGCCATATTATGGAAATGGGGAAAAGTAAAGAAAGACCGAGGAAAACATACAAGATGGGAAAAGAAAACTTAAAGGTGGTACATGAAGAAAAAGATTTGGGAGTAACGATGCAAGACACACTATCCCAAGAAAAGCACATAAACAAGTTATTTGAAGAAACCTACAGGATGATGCAAAATATAAGGGTATCATTCCACTATATGGACAGAGATATGATGAAGAAAATAATAACAACACTGATAAGACCAAAACTAGAATATGCTACAATTGTGTGGTCGCCTCACAAAAAAAAAAAGTATATCAGAAAGTTGGAAAGGATACAAAGAACTGCATCTAAAATGGTCCCAGAACTCTCGAATATGACGTATAAAGCCAGATTGAGAGAGATGGACTTGACGACACTGGAACCAAGAAGGGAGAGAGGAGCTTTGATAACGCTATTAAGTTGGTAAATAAGTTTGATGAGGTGGATAGAGATAATCTCTCTTCAACTGTGAGAATGCAGGGGCTGAGAGGACATAGAAACTTAATAAAGTAAATTGTTTGAGTGACGAGAAAGTATAGTTTACCATATAGAAGTATTAACACATATAACAGCTTGCGGGAAGAGGTGGTGGAAGCGAGCAGTGTCCACCAAATGAAGGAAAGGCTGGATGAATGTAGATATGGAGACGGGACTATTAGACCTTAGGTCGGGCCCGGTAGACAAATAGGTGTACACACACACACACACACACATGCACACGGCCTGGTAGCTCAGGGGTAGAGCGTCTGGCTCACAACCAGAAGGACCGGGGTTCAATTCCCCGGCCGGGTGAAGATAAGTTGGGTTTGTCTTCTTTCACGTGTAGCCCCTGTTCACCTAGCAGTGAGTAGGCACGCGATGTCAGGCAAGGAGTTGTGACCGCGTTGTCACAGTGTGTTGTGTGTGAGTGGTCTCAGTCCTACCCAAAGATCGGTACTACGAGCTCTGTGCTCTTCCGTAGGGGAACGGCTGGCTGTCTCGAGAGACCCGCAGCAGACCAAGAGGTGAATTACACACACGCAGAATCAGAATCATATTCAAATATGGGCAAAGGCATACTAGTGTATTGTTAGGTTAAGAATTTTCCTAAACTAATAAAACAAATTTACCTTTTTTGCCCATGTAGCAACAGTGGCTGGTACTGTACATGTGGTATTCTGGAAGATGTATTTTTCCAAGAGATACAAAGTCCTCTGTATTTGCTTTGGGTATTCCAAAGCAAACACCTAGTACAAGTAGTTGTGAAACAATGCTTCACATCTACTTGAGAACTTTGTAATCCTTGACAAGAATAGAGCATCCCCATTCACATACATCTGATAGCTAGCATCTTCCCCAATAAACACTGGAGATGGGAACTTCATGTCCTGACAAATATATATATATATATATATATATATATATATATATATATATATATATATATATATATATATATATATATATATATATATATATATATATATATATATAAACTGGAAATCGAGACAACAATTTTTGTGTTTCGAAAAGTCAATTTCATAAGAGTATAATTAGAATACAAGAATATGAACAGAAGAATGACGATCTTTTTGACCGGAGGAGGGGGGCGGGGGAATTATCTCTCTTTGATAAAAGACTTATTGTATCGAGCACCTGAGTTACTGACAGCGTTAGAACGTATGCCACGCTTTCGTGAAAGCAGTTCGGTGCTGTTTGACCCTTTTTGTTGCAGTAGTTGCACACAACTTGGTGAGTCGTCCTTCTGCATAGCTGCAATAGGAACGCCAGGTAAAGCCTTGGGGGAGTCCTCAAGTTTCTTGACAATCTTAGTCACAAAACCAACTAGTTTATCGTCAGGTTTATAATCAAGGGAAGCAGAAGCGCGACGTTCATGGAGAAGGAGGTGAAGGACATAAAATAAGAATTGCAACAATAGTTAAGTTTGTTCTTAGACAACGCGCCTTCCTCAAACCAAGAGGCTTGTTCAAGATATTCAACAGCATCTAATGAAAGGTCAAGTGCCGGAGACTTGACCTCGCCAGAAAAAAGAAAAAAATAAAATAAAAAATTCTGCAGCAGCAGAGTCCACTAGAGCAGTGTTGTCCATACTGGGGTCCGCGTACCCCTGGGGGTACACAACGTAGATCAAAATGGTATACAAAAAGACGATGAACACACACACACACAACAGATACTTCCGTGCTGTCACCCTGCCTGGTCAAACTCTTTCGCCTCTGCCTGTCAACATCTACCTTTCCTTCTTGCTGGAAGTATGCCTTCATACAGCCTGTACCTAAGAAGGGTGACCGCTCCAATCCCTCAAACTACCGTCCTATTGCTTTACTTTCTTGTCTATCTAAAGCTTTTGAATCAATCCTTAACCGGAAGATTCAAAAGCACCTTTCCACTTCTGACCTTTTATCTGATTATCTGATCGCCAGTATGGGTTCCACAAGGGGCGTTCTACTGGTGATCTCCTAGCCTTCTTAACTGACTCTTGGTCATCCTCTCTTAGCCGTTTCGGTGAAACTTTTGCTATTGCGCTGGACATATCAAAAGCTTTTGATAGGGTCTGGCACAAATCTTTGCTTTCTAAACTACCCTCCTACGGTTTCTATCCTTCTCTCTGTACCTTTATCTCCAGTTTCCTTTCTGACCGTTCTATTTCTGCCGTGGTAGACGGTCACTGTTCTTCCCCTAAATCTATTAACAGTGGTGTCCCACAGGGTTCTGTCCTATCTCCCACTCTTTTTCTGTTGTTCATTGATGATCTTCTTTCCAAAACGAACTGTCCTATCCATTCCTACGCCGATGATTCCACTCTGCATTATTCAACTTCTTTTAATAGAAGACCCACCCTTCAGGAACTTAACGACTCAAGGCTGGAGGCTGCAGAACGCTTAGCCTCAGACCTTACTATTATTTCCGATTGAGGCAAGAAGAACCTGGTGTCCTTCAACGCCTCAAAAACACAGTTTCTCCACCTATCCACTCGACACAATCTTCCAAACAACTATCCCCTATTCTTTGACAACACCCAGCTATCACCTTCCTCAACACTAAACATCCTCGGTCTATCCTTAACTCAAAATCTCAACTGGAAACTTCATATCTCATCTCTTACTAAATCAGCTTCCTCGAGGCTGGGCGTTCTGTACCGTCTCCGCCAGTTCTTCTCCCCTGCACAGTTGCTGTCCATATACAGGGGCCTTGTCCGCCCTCGTATGGAGTATGCATCTCATGTGTGGGGGGGCTCCACTCACAGCTCTTCTGGACAGAGTGGAGGCAAAGGCTCTTCGTCTCATCAGCACTCCTCCTCATACTGATAGTCTTCTACCTCTTAAATTCCGCCGCAATGTTGCCTCTCTTTCTATCTTCTATCGATATTTCCACGCTGACTGCTCTTCTGAACTTGCTAACTGCATGCCTCCCCCCCTCCCGCGGCCCCGCTGCACTCGACTTTCTACTCATGCTCATCCCTATACTGTCCAAACCCCTTATGCAAGAGTTAACCAGCATCTTCACTCTTTCATCCCTCACGCTGGTAAACTCTGGAACAATCTTCCTTCATCTGTATTTCCTCCTGCCTACGACTTGAACTCTTTCAAGAGGAGGGTATCAGGACACCTCTCCTCCCGAAACTGACCTATCTTTCGGCCACCTCTTTGGATTCTTTTTAGGAGCAGCGAGTAGCGGGCTTTTTTTTATTAATGTTTACTTTTTTGTGCCCTTGAGCTGTCTCCTTTGCTGTAAAAAAAAAAAAAAAAAAAAATGTTCTATGAAGGAAAAGAGAGGGAGGGACTGGTATCTAGGAAAGACGCGTAATGTACAGTCGCGATATGAAGTGATGTCGCCGAGTACGTTTATTTTCGATCACCCAAGTATCGTTATATATTTTCAAGAGTACCATTATTTTCCTGCATTTTCATCATAACTAAATATATTTTAGAAGCTAGAAAAAAAATAGAAAAAAAATATTCAATAATGTCTTACGAAGACTTGTCGAAATATTTTGACACCAAGTGTTTCGTTCACCAAGGAAAGAGTCAAATGAAGTCCAATTATCGACATATTACTCAAACAGAAAGTAAAATTATCTTTTCATGATCATTGTTGACAACACTAAATCTGACATATGCGCAATATATAGGACATGCATAATTAGTCGATATCCTAAACTAGGATGACGTAATTGATTTAATTTACACTCTCGTATGATGATGACGTCATCGCCCGCGCACCATACCTATTATTCAGCCCTGACTCATTCTTTGCCTTTCGTGGTCAACATAACGATAACAAAAGCTGTCCGTGGACTTCTTATGCATGATAGTGATAAAGGGAAGATGCCCACAGCCTATAACTACCGAGGGATAGTGGGAGATGGAAAAATAAGAATAAATAGCCTCAGAATAGTCGTGTTTTGTAACTCCAAGCTCCTCACTCTTTGCCGCCGATCGCAAACATCATTGACTTTCTTGGTCAATATAACGATGACAAAAGCTTCATGTAGACTTCTAATGCTTGGAGGTGATCAGTGGAACATGTCCACAGCTTATAAGTGCCATAGAATAATCGAGGAAGGTGGGGAAATAAGAAAATATGGCTTTGAAATGGAGGTGGTGGTCGGGCGGGTAGGCTAATCGCAGCGTTGCCAAACATTAGGCTATGGTCGAGTGTTCGTAGAGGCGTCCGGAATTTTGATAGTTCAGATATGGCAACCCTACCTATGAAGGCATTCTTCATTCATCATCGTCACTGAGCAATTTTACTATATATTTCAGTGCCCATGCTTATGATAAGAAGCCACAATAGTGAATAAAAGGTGTTTAATGTGAAACCTTATTATTTGATCGTTTCTTAATCAATAAAACGCAAAGTAATGCCAGCAACTGTCCATTCGCTTCGTGTCATACTGTGCGTGTGTATTAATAACTGCAGAAGACAATTCATGGAATGACCCAGAATATATATATATATATATATATATATATATATATATATATATATATATATATATATATTTATATATATATATATATCGCCTAAATCTGAACAACGTATAACAACTGTTTTGCAAAGATAAGCACACGACGAGAGCTAAATAATTTCAAGGTTGTCTTCAGTACTTCAGCACTGAAGACAACACATGACATTCGCAGTTGCATTTTTTAAAGCAAATGAATGTATAATTGTAATTCAGGTACTACTATGTTATTTTACCGTGTTTTACATCACAACGTATTATAGATTATCATTAAAAGGGAACATTATAACATAAACAATAAATACACATCGCTTCAGTTACCTTCAAATGCTCCCGTACGAAACATTTTGAGAGCGGCGACATCACTTCGTATCGCGACTGTACGTGTACCTAAATATAATATATAATATAAATATAATGTAATATAATTGAGTTTAATCAACCATGGGGGTAAGTGACAGTAGGATAAGATAATGAAGGGTACAATAGGCGATAAATTTTGTACAGCACTGCACTAAAGTGACGAGACGGAAGGCCCATTGTAGGGAGTCATGAAACCGTGTATGGCCAAAGGTAAGCAAAATGTTTTCTTTGAATGTGAAATACTTAGTCAATAATTTTAGCACTGAGAAATGTTGCACCCATAAGGTCGCAGGCAAGGGAATCAGGAGCAATGAGAGATCTATCAAGAGATTTTGTCAGCATCAGAGGTAATAGTGCTGTTAACCATGGCATCTTGGAATTTGGGTTAGGAAAAGCAAGTGCGGAGAAAGAACGATCCTCACCAGAGAAAAGTTTGACAGAAGGTGTCTGGTGTAGCAAATTAATAGTAGGGTTAGAAGCAGAGGAGGAGAAAGTAGGATCATCAGGCATGTTGACAGGTTGGGTCTGCAAGTTTGCAAATGACGACCCGATTGAAGGAGCTTAAGAAGCAAAGCTATGCAAATACTGAATTAGTAAGGAAAGTCAACTTGAAGAAAAATAATAACAATCACAATTATGAAACAAGTGAAGGTACCTTAGCTGGAGGGCAAATGGGTAAATACTTGTACAATTAATAGTATTATTATGACAATTAAATTTGTGAAAAGAAATAGCCTACGTTACTATAATGACGACAAAATCACACAATAACATTGGCAAGTATGGTATCATTGAACGTAAGGCTAGTACTGTCAATAAATTACAAAAGACAATTAGCACAAATGACAATTCGTTACAGATTTGAATATACAAAAAAATGTGCAAAGCAACGAAAGCAAGCCAATTTATTTAAATAAACATGTGTTTAGCAACCAACTGTGATTAATATGACGAGATTACTTTAACCTGATCTAAGCTTAACACAGAAATGACAAAGTTGCAAATAACTAGGCACACGGGTAAACATGAAGGTAATAATGAAAGAAAAAATACACTCACGACGGATGAATGACAATAGGCCGTGATTCTGCTGACATGAGGCTAAACAGCGAATACACACATTATCTGTCGGTACAGATCAACTTAGTAAATGTACACAGGAAATAAGGCAGGAAATAACACACCAGGTTGGGGAAATAACGTGGAGGGAAACGGGGTTAAGACGGGGACTGGAAA
>NC_066526.1:8407700-8412700 GCF_024679095.1 Eriocheir sinensis
GTGTATTTCCATTTGTGATGGTCTTCTATTGAAAGAAGTTGAATAATGTAGAGTGGAGTCGTCGGCGTATGAGTGGACAGGACAGTTTGTTATGGAAAGAAGATCATTGATGAATAACAGGAAGAGAGTGAGTGATAGGACAGAACCCTGTGAACGCCACTGTTGATAGGTTTAGGGGAAGAGCAGTGACCCTCTACCACCGCAGAGATTGAATGGCCGGAAAGGAAACTGGAGATAAAGGAACAGAGAGAGGGATAGAAACCGAAAGAGGGCAGTTTAGAAAGCAAAGACTGGTGCCAGACTCTATCGAAGGCTTTCGATATGTCTAGCGCAACAGAGAAAGTTTCACCGAAACGGCTAAGAGAGGATGACCAAGAGTCAGTTAAGAAAGCAAGAAGATCGCCAGTAGAACGCCCCTTACAGAATCTATACTGGCGATCAGATAGACGGTTAGAAGTGGAAAGGTGCTTTTGAATCTTCCGGTTAAGGATTGATTCAAAAGCTTTAGATAGACAGGAAAGTAAAGCTATAGGGCGGTAGTTTGAGGGATTGGAACGGTCACCCTTCTTAGCCCTTAAACACAAACCCCGGGTGTTTTTCACCCGACGCCAAGGGTCGACCACGTGGTACCCACTGATGCCTTGGATCTAAGCGTGTGCGGTTCCCTCTCTTTTGCTCTTTGCTCTCTCTTTACTGTTGTCGAGGAAAGGTGTGCTGCTCCGCTCTCTTGCCGGGTTTTTTCCACAGAGTGGAGTTCGGCTGTTTTTCACCCGACGTTTGTGATAGACAGTGTCCACGTAGGACCAAACGTTGGCCGCTGTGTGTGTTTTATGGGATGCTGAACGCTGGTTGTACAAACTCCTGGATTATACAGTGAGAATATGATAAGGAGAGGTGTTGGCACGGTCCCTCATCGTACCATGGGCACAGAAGAGGCTTACCTCTCCATTCCTGTCACGCACCCTCAAGACACTCATCAGTACCGTCTATGACCTCCTTTCACCTGGCACTTCTGCAGGGACACCAGGGACACCGGTTACAGACAGTGAGGGAGCAGTGGTGCGTTGTGTGGAGTGCCCTGGGAGATCCGACAGGAAGACGCGGCACAGGTGCAAGAGCTGTCGCCAGCCTGTGTGCCCTCGCCACTTCTACCCTGTTTGTGTTAACTGCCGTACAAGGTATGCTAAGTTTTTGGTAGTTATCTGCAGTACTAATTCATTATTATTATCAAGTGTCTATTTTCAGGGGAAATAATTTTTGAAGATTTGTTCACCTCAAACTATTTCACCACCAAGAAAAAAATCCCCCCCCCCCCCAGAAAAAAATCCATAGACTAAATGTGCAGTCACTGGGTATTGTATTAGTGATGAAAACGTATCATTTACTTTTCATTTACAGGGGTAAAAAATTTTGAAAAATATTTATTGCACAAATGGCATTTTTATATTTGAAAAAAATACCCTTTATTTGTTTATCTCCCCTACAGTTCAGAGTGATACCAGAGGGTTTTGGCTGCACCAGCTGAGGCTCAAATAACCTGGGAGTGCCTAGTCCAATGCTCAATTCTTCAGCTGCAGTATTGTATTTTCAATAGAATTTAATGCGTACTTTTTGTAACTTTTTCTTTGTCGCCAATTCAGTATTATTTTTTTAGGATTAGTAACTTAGTAGGTTCATATTGAAGCAGAAGAGTTATATTTTCCATTTATTTTTGTAGATTTAATAAATACTGATTGTAAGTATTTTTTTTTATATTTCCAAAAATTGGGTATATTTCGCCCGAGGTTTGTGATACTGTAACTCGGACATAGGGTTTGTGTTTAATGTTTAAGCACAGGCTGTACAAGGGCATACTTCCAGCTGGAAGGAAAGATAAATGTTGATAGGCAGAGACGAAAGAGTTTGACCAGGCAGGGTGTCAGCACAGAAGCACAGTTTTTAAGGACAATAGGAGGCACTCCATCAGGTCCATAAGCCTTCTGAGAGTTGAGCCCAGAGAGGGCATAGAAAACATCATTTGGAAGAATCTTAATAACAGGCATAAGGGAGTCAGAGGGGGGATGAGTAGGAGGAATATGCCCAGAATCGTCCAGGGTGGAGTTCTTACAGAAAGTTTGAGCGAAGAGTTCAGTCTTAGAGACAGATGAGACGGCAGTGCTGCCGTCAGGGTTAAGGAGAGGAGGGAAAGAGGAACAGGTGAAATTGGAGGAGATATTTTTGGCTAGATGCCAGAAGTCACGGGAAGAATTAGAAGAAGCAAGGTGTTAACATTTTCTATTTATAAAAAAAGTTTTGGTAAGTCGGAGAATAGATTTGGCACGATTCCGGGCTGAAATGTAAAGGTCAAAGTTAGTGGGAGTTCGAAGGCTCTGGAACCTTTTGTGAGCTGCCTCTGTATCTTTAATAGCACGAGAACAAGCGTGATTAAACCAAGGCTTTTTAGCATGAGGAGTAGAGAAAGTACGTGGAATGTATGCCTCCATTCCAGAGACAATCACCTCTGTGATGCGCTGAGCACACACAGAGGGGTCTCTCTCCTGGAAGCAGTAATCATTCCACGGGAAATCGGAAAAGTACATCCTCAGGTCGTCCCACCGAGTTGAAGAAAAATGCCAGAAGCATCGCCTCTTCAGCGGGTCCAGAGGATGTACAGGAGCGATAGGAAATAAGGTTATGATCGGATACAGAATACAGAAATAAGGTTATGATCGGAGGAGCCCAACGGAGAGAACAGTTTGATAGAGTAAGCAGAAGGATTAGAGGTAAGGAAGAGGTCTAGAATATTGGGCCTGTCTCCAAGACGGTCGGGAATACGAGTAGGGTGCTGAACCAACTGCTCTAGGTCGTTGAGGAGAGCAAAGTTGTAGGTTTGTTCACCAGGCTGGTCAGTGAAGGAGGATGAAAGCCAAAGCAAAGGTGAGTCAAGATGTGCTCCACTTTAGAGATCAAATAGTCAAAGAATTTTGCATAGTTAGTAGAGTTAGGTGAGAGATAAACAGCACATATGTAGTTAGTAATAGAATGACAATGAAGTCTTAGCCAGATGGTGGAAAATTCAGAAGAGTCAAGGTCGTGGGCACGAGAGCAAGTGATGTCGTTGCGCACGTAGGCGCAACATCCAGCTTTGGATTGAAATTTAGGATAGAAATAGCAGGAGGGAACAGAGTAGAGGTTGCTGTCAGTAGCCTCAGAAACCTGTGTTTCGGTGAGGAAGAGAAGGTGGAGTTTAGAGGAGGAGAGATGGTGTTCCACAGAATGAAAATTAAAACGAAGACCGCGAATATTGCAGAAATTGATAAGGAGGACGTTCGAGGAGTTATCAGGACACCTCTCAAGTCGGCAGCCAGAAGGGGAGTCCTCCCTGGGGGAATTCATGGTCCCCCCCCCAGGCGGGGACTCCGAGGCTCTGTTGTTCATCGCCATTTTGAATTGAATTTTGGGAAAATGTGTGTGTGTTTTGTGAATGTAGTGTGGTGTAGAAAGAGAGAGGAACTGTCTATAGAGAGCATGCTGAACTGCTCTCTGGTGTTGATGAGACAAAAGGGAAACGGTTAGTGAGGACATGGGAAGGGTCTTTGAAGGACGTCAGCACTCTCCTCGCTTCCCATATATCCTCACCGGGAGTAGCTCACGCCCGTTCGGTAGGTGTCTTCCTACCTACTCCTACATGATGGTGATCCAAGGTGTGTCAAGGTGGATCACCATCTGACCTCACTTGTCCGTAAAAGTTTTCGACGCCCATATTTCTGAAATGTCAGATGACGAACTGATAGTCCTGCCTATATATTTTACCAATTTAATATTTTACCTTCTTATATTCTTATGATTATTTTGTAAGTATTATTCTACTACTGACTAGTTTCCTGTGAAATGCAATGTACTAAATCTTTAAAAAATTGTCAATAAATTTTGTACCATTAAATAAAAATAGGAAACAAAAGGATTAGGCGGAGTTGCCATATATGAACCAGACCAATGTTGTTCTTTCTGTATATAAGCCCTTGTACTCTTCACTCCTGTATCTTTCCCCTGAAGATGTAATACACGAAAGCGCTCGGGATTTTCGTGTTTCCTTGACTTCCTCAGTGGTCACCAGCATATATATATATATATATATATATATATATATATATATATATATATATATATATATATATATATATATATATATATATATATATATATATATATATATATATATATATATATATATATATATATATATATATATATATTATTATCATTATTATTAATATTTTCAATTGACCGGTATTTCTTCGATGTATATTCCAGACCAGTGTATTAGCTATATCATTTCTGTGCGATGATTAGAGTTGCAATTTTATGAGCGTCCTCATTGCAGGAGTATATACGATTCGTCTTTATTAACGATTTGATACGGAACTCAAGAATTCTCTGTGACGAATTTATATCATATTTTCGCATGGCATTTGCCAACTATGCTGTAAAATTTTCATGGATCTTAGTAACCTTTCTCTGCCACTTCCGCAAATACAAATCAATAATGCTCGAAGTATATTTACCATTATTGTTATTGTTGTTGTTGTTGTTGTTGTTTCTTCTCCTTTTCTTTTTTTTCATCATCATCTTCATCATCATCATCATCATCATTTATATGTCCTTCTTCATCTTCTTCGTCTTCATCTTCATCTTCTCCTTCTTCTTCTTCTTCTTCTTCTTCTTCTTCTTCTTCTTCTTTTTTTTCTTCTTCTTCTTCTTCTTTTTCTGCTTAATATTGTTATTATTATTATTTATTTATTTCATTATTATTATTATTATTATTATTATTATTATTATTATTATTATTATTATTATTATTATTATTATCATTATTATTATTATCATTATTACTATTATTATTTTCATTATTATTACTATTACTATTATTATTATTATTATTATTATTATTATTATTATTATTATTATTATTATTATTATTATTATTGTCATTATTATTAATGTTATTATTACTATTATTA
>NC_066526.1:8415200-8457700 GCF_024679095.1 Eriocheir sinensis
GGAGTGGCCAAAGGGAGGTCAATTTCGGGAGGATAATTGTCCTGATATGCTTCTCTTGAAAGAGATCAAGTCTTAGGCAGGAGGAAATACAAATAAAGGATAATTGTTCCAGAGTTTACCAACGTTGTCAGTTCTCTTGTTTATACTGCAGTTTGTGACGATGTATATGACCTCCTTGACCTTTCTTTCTCTATTATACGTATAGGCCACACTCTCCCGCACATCTACATTATCCCACTTCGGCAAGTGGACATACGCGTACATGTCGATATGGTCCACCAGGTCACTGGTATGGCGGTGGTGACTTGCGTTCGCCCTCTGCTATTTAAGCCTTTTCTCTAGGCTCCTGTTCGTCCCACTATAGTAACTTCACTCACACTCACTGCTGGGTATTCGATACACTACACTGTCCTTACTTTTTGCCCCTTCATTTTCTTTCATCAGTTAACCGATCCGTTGCCCCGCAGCGCCGACTATAGTTCAAGTTGCGTAAGGCTTTCCCTAGAGACTGCACCAGGTCTATAACTCAGGGATAATCAAGTATACCGCCACCGTGTCTTTTCCTCTCCCGTGACTTTCTTTTCCCTGAATGTCATTGCTCTCCCTCGTAACTCAACCAGGAGATCCCTCAGGTTCCCAACGGTGGCTGAAGTAAAGAAAGCTACCATGGACAAGCTTCAACGTGACGATAACAATACTAACTTGACATTGGTATCTTTGTCCAGTCCAACACAGAATTGGGGGTAAATGGGTTTACGATACTCATGGGACCATCCACAGTTAAGCCGCAGGTACTACATGACCCTCCCCTCTAAATTAGTGAGTCCCATGTAGAGAGAGATTTACATAGAAAATCAGACCACACAGACCCCATGGTCCAGACTAGGTGATTCGTCCTTAAACCTAAGTGATTCTAGACAGCTCCAAAACTTGGCATTTCTACTCTAGTTAATATTGAGTTGAAGGAAGTGTAGGTCGAGCTTTTTTTTAAAGGAGTCAATCGTGTTACACTGGACCACTGAAGGTGGGAGCTTATTCCATTCTCGCAGTCTGAATTTACTTGTCTTCATTTAAGTTTTGTGTCATTATTCCTCATTCGCAAAGTGTCATCGATCATAAACAATTTTGATTTGTCCACATTCGTAAATCCATTAAGTATTTAAAAACATTCGATCAAAACTTTTCCTCGAAGGCGACGTATCTCATGTTAAGGGTGGAAAGTCTCTCGTTGTAGGGTTTGTTGCGCAAGGAAGGAATCAATTTTGTTGCCCGACGTTGAACACCTTCTAATTTAGCAATGTCCTTTGCATAGCGTGGAGACCAAAACTGTACCGCATATTCCAAGTGGGGTCTGACTAAACTATTGTAGAACGGAAGTATTACTTCTATATTTTTGTATAAAAAGTTTCTTTTAACGAAGCCCAACACTGTTCGCTTTTTTTTTTTTTTTTTTACGTGCCAGCCTATGTCATCGGCAGGCATTCTTGAGGGGCCTGAATGGTAGTCGGCCCCAGCCCGTCATAGCGCAGGCAATGGTTTCATAGTGGCGTCATCTTTTCTTGGCTCATGCTGCTCCCCGGAGCTCGATCTTGATTCACTTGGACGGTTTCCTCTAGAGTCCGGGTTGATGGGTGGTCTTCAGGACAGCATGTGGGTAATCTTAAGTCACTCGGCGGTGACTGAAAAATCCCTGTTGGTAGCGGCGGATTCAAACCCGCGTCGTCCATCACGCGGTAAATGCGGGGCCCGCACGTTAACCACTCCAGGTCCTTGACGCATTGAACGCTTTTGAGTTTGACGCCGCGCATTTCGTAATCGAACTTTTTTTCTTGTTCCAGCTTGGAGTACCTGGCACTTATCTACATTAAAGGGCATCTCCCACCTTTCAGGCCAAACTGAAATTTTATGCAAATCCTCTTGGAGGCTTTGTCTGTCTTCGTCAGTGAGAACCGAGTTATCAATCTTTGTGTCGTCTGCAAATTTACTAATGAGGTTATTGATTCCAACATCCACATCGTTGATGTAAATAATGAAGAGCACTGGGCCAAGAACCGAGCCCTGAGGGACGCCACTAGTGACTGGCGCCCACTCTGAGTTAAATCCGTCTATCACCACTCTTTGTTGTTTGTTGCTCAACCAATTCGTGATCCACTGGTGTACTTGACCGTCAATACCTAGTTGCTTTAATTTATAAAGTAATTTATGATGTGGGACTTTATCAAACGCTTTCTGGAAATCAAGATAGGCTATGTCCAGTGATTTGGTTACGTCATAAATTGAGAACAGGTCTTTATAAAAGGTCAAGATAGGCAGGATCTTTTGTTACGGAAGCCATTTTGTGAATCCATAATTAATGAGTGTCTTTCAAGGTAACTTACAATTTTGTCTCTAATTATGCTTTCGAGTAGCTTACCTACAACTGAAGTTAGACTAATGGGCCTGTAATTTTCTGGTAATTTTTTTTTTTGTCTCGTTTCTTAAATATCGGTGTTACGTTAGCCTTTTTCCATATCTACGCTTTGCCTGACATACTAATATTTTTACTCGCCGCCTGGCTTCATGATAAAGTCTAATGTTTTCGGACGTGTTTTGCTCTTTTTTTAGCCTGTAAAACCATTTTCTCTCCTTAACCGAATGTTTAATTTCGCTATTAAACCAAGGTGGACTTTTATTAGTGTTACTTCGCTTCTCACACAATGGGATAAATGTGTTCTGCTGAGTGAGTAAATGATTATTAAAGTTTAGCCAGGCTTCCTCTACGGTATCATCATCTGATAGTTGTTTTACTGTTAGTTTTTGTCGGATTTCTACGAAATTTGCTCTTTTGAAATTGGGCACCTTTACTTTATTTTCAATCACTATTGTTTGAGCTCTAATGTCGACACGCACTAATTTATGTTCACAAAAACCGAGGTGTTCTCCTACCGTAACATCACTGACTAGGTTATCTTGCGTCGCTATAACAAGGTCTAGTATGTTATTTTGTCGAGTTGGTTCAGTAACCATTTGGCTTAGATAATTATCTTCTTAAAATTCGATCATTCTATGTGACTCGCCTTCTGTACCCGACAGTGTCGCCCAGTCAGAGAGAGAGAGAGAGAGAGAGAGAAATGGGGGAGGGGAGGACACAATATAAATTGCTGCTTGCTTTCTCACACTCGGTCGTTAATTTTTTTTCTTTATTTTCTTTTATTTTCTCTATCTTTACCGTCTCTCTACTTTTTCCTTTCAAGCTTGCTACCTCAATTTATTTTTATTTCATTTAACCTTTCTCTCTCTCTCTCTCTCTCTCTCTCTCTCTCTCTCTCTCTCTCTCTCTCTCTCTCTCTCTCTCTCTCTCTCTCTCTCTCTCTCTCCTTTTCTTACCCTCCCTTTTTTCCTTCGCGCGGTCATGAGAAACACGTACATATATTCGGTTGAGGAAACATTACATGGTAATTATTTATCTCGGGAAACAATACCATTACAACTATATTACATTTCGGGCCATTACAACTTTATACTAGTAACTAGAGGTACAGAAAATAAAATTAAAACTTTTGTTGTCCAAAGATTTTGACCCTTCACGGAGGAACCGCTTTGTCGTGTGGCTGCATGCCCATGGAGAGAGTGCCAACAGACCGACCCTATCGGCTGACAGCGAACAAGTCGGTGTATCGACTAGGACTGGCTAGAGTCCCATTATAGAGAGAGTCCCAACAACCTACTAAAGATTTGGACGCCATTATTGGCCCTGTTTTCGCCGCGCTTTTCAAACGCTAGCACACGCTCCCCTTTGTATTTCTGTTTCACAGCCATACGGGTCGTCCAATGAAACTGAGGACACTTGTGTCAGACCTGCACACCTTCCTCTAACAGCCAGCAGGGAGCCAGCAGCCAACGAGCTCTGGAAAAGTAAATAAGAGACAGTTTGTGTCTACATCAACAGGTATCGCCAACCCACCATTACGCTCTTATACTTTACCATAATTTGGTCACCAGCCGTTGTAATGTGCCGTAAGAAGGTGACAGGAGATTATTTTTATCCTTACGATCAGCCACTTTCTCAGTACTGGCACTCAGTTAACCCGTGTAGCCTGTGATATATGCGTGTCACGGCGGGCTGCTGACGACCTTGAGAGGCGACAGCGCTCAGAGGGTACTGAGAGACTTCACACAAGTCTGGGTGCTTCTCTTTTAATGTTGCTGCTGTGATGGATGGATTTAACGATACTTATCGCTGTAAAACAGTATCAGCAGCAGTTGGGGAAGTCTTTCTAATACCTACATATCCCTTCATCGCCTGACCCTTGCCTGCAGGGAGGGACGCTGCCTCCTGAACGTCATGAGCCTTGATATGCTTGTCATGGGCCACGTGGCTGACACACTACGTACCCAAGCTCCATCAATGCAAAGGCACTTTGCTTCCTTTCCATTACCTGCTTGCAGTAAACTTTAGCATATGGAGAAAAAATTCATGTAAACTGATTATCTGGGGTGGAGGGGGCCCTGACTCCATTACTAGCTGTGCTGCTCTCTTTATTGTGTTAACACACACACACACACACACACACACACACACACACACTATTGCTGCAATACATGTACTGTGCGATTCCAATGTATTGTGAAGATAAGTCATCTGACTATATTTCAGTAACATTTAATTTAATTTAAATACTTAGTGTTGATTAAAAAAATAATACAGTAAAACACTAAGGCCATGTAAACGTGTTTCATTTTGCTTGATGGTCAAAATAGCTAGGTTTAGAGAATACTGAAGGAAAATGCACACGTCTTCAACATATTATAATGACATTGGTACCCATGAAAATGAAGACTGCAACCTTATACATTAGGCTATTAAATAAAGATGGATTTATAATCCAACCTAGAGGAGTTTCCAGATGAAGACTCTTCACATGAGAAAATAGCAGTCTAACCTATCACCGCTGAAATAGTAATATTTCCCCGCATTTTAAAATCTCAGAAACGAGTAATAATAATGGAAACGGTTACCAGAGTGATGATTAGCAAATACAATCTAAACAAATAATGTGTTAACTTTTAGAGTGAGTTGGGTGTGATTCTAGAGTTTTACCAAGACAGGTATGGCTCACCAAAAGCTAGCTTTTGTTCATTAAACTCTTGTAACACGTCCAGTCTATTAGACTGTGGCCTTGATGAGACTGTGAAATATCCATTGTGAGTCTGTAATAACAGCTAGAGCCCTGTGGGAGAGATCACATCCAATAATTTTGGCCATAAGGGCCACAGCTTCCCTCATCAGCTTCGATGGCTGGACTTGAGGTGAACGATTGTTTCAGTCCTTGTAGCTGTGTCTCTCTCACAATGGTTTCCATAGACAGTACAAAGGGAGGGCAGTTAAGACAGCAAGACACACACAATAGCAGTATGTGTGTCTTGCTGTCATAACCGATGGTTTCCTCCCAAGACGACTGACTGTTAGCACACCTCTGTCTATCTTCTCAGCGGCCTTGCAGTTAAATTATACACTTTGTATCCCCTCTGTAGCATGATGCTACAGCCGAAGGCTAGGCAGCAAGGCATTGTTACATTAAAAAGCAGCCGAATCCGCTTCCAAAATAGGTAAATTTGTTTTTATTACCTCAGTTCAAAGTTGGCGCGGTGCTCGAAGGGCCAATAATGGCGCCCAGCTGCCTTATACACAGGGCCGCTCATGTCGGGACTCTCTCTATAAAGGGACTCTAGGACTGGCGTGTGTCTGACTTTTTCTGTTTAAGACTTTTTTAAAAGATTTATCCCGTAGTTTCACTAGGAGAACGGGCCCTTGTCCGAAGACGGCCCGTTAAGAGGGAAAAGATTGCTCCCTCCCTGCACGAGGGAGCACAGGCCTTTGCCAAAGGCCTGTGCTGTGAACTATAATCAGATGACTTATCTTCACAATACATTGGAATCGCACAGAACATATACTGCGGTGCTGACAGACCGACTCTATCGGCGATCGACGAGGACTGGCGTGTCTCTGGTGAAGATCAGTTTCTCATGATGAGCGGAACAATGCCGCCTGTAAAGCCATGCAGTTTCTCATGATGAGCGGAACAATGCTGCCTATAAGACCAGTTTCTCATGATGAGCGGAACAATGCTGCCTGTGAGTATAGACACGCCGGTCCTCGACTACCGATCGGTTCTTCCGGTGTCAACCAACCGATGGAGCTGGTCTGTCGAGTGTCTACAGCACCCTCCTGAGGATCGAATTATCTCTTCAACACAATCTAAACCCACATCATGGGCCGTTCTTAAAAAGAAAGAAAAAAAAAAAAAGGATCGTTCCACTGGAGAGTGGCAAAAGCATTAAAGAAATTGCCTCATCAAGGCTCCCCCGTTCCCCCCAACAGCCAACACAAATATGCGTGCTATGCACCTGTACGGGTGCCCTGCGCATTATTCGTCCAGGTCCAGGTCCAGGTCCAGATTGTGGTTCCCGCGGTAACCATAATTACGAATCCACCTTTCAAAGAATTAATAATTATTCACGAGTTCGTTTATTCACTCTACTAATTTTTATGGATTGTGAATATTATTGACCCTGGGCATTGTGGGCAAGTCATTACTAAACTGGGGTCAGTCACATAATCATCAGTCCGACTGTCTTAAGTTTAGACTAGTCTGCCCTGTGTGAGGGTGTGGGTGATCCCTCTAGACAGAAAATGAATACATACAACAGGGCTAACTTGCAGAGTCTCAATGAGTCGAAAGATAATTTATATAATCAGTTAGGCTGTCCGTCAACGGAAAGTCAATGAGATGGGGCGCAGTATGGATTAGGAAAGTTAAGCGCACTTCCGGAGTACCAGCTTTGATTTTGTACTGCCTCCCTACTATTAATTACAACATTCTGGTTTATGATTCTCCGAAGTGTGCCAGGCTACAGACTCAGATGGAAGTAGGCGATAGACAGTCCAACATAACAGTTTGATTTGGTGAATAAAAATTGACAGGGAAAGGGTAGACTACAAGAGAGAATAAATATAAATATGAAAATGACTAAGTTAAATTCAATAAAAATGCTCCATATCGAACAAATTGTCGTCGTGAATGAAGATCTAGAAAACGAAATGAATGTTATATACAAAGGACAAATGCTACAAACAAATCCTTCACTAGAACCGGAAATTAAAACACGTATAAAACTAAGGTAGAATGCTTTCGGAAAACTAGGAACCATATACCTTTGTGTTTGAAGGGAAAGGCTGTCAATCAGTGCGTTCTGCATGTCATTACGTATCGGTCACAGGCACGGACATTGATCAAGTCTCTGGAAAAGAAATTAACAAGTGTCCAAAGAAGAATGGAGAGATCTATCTATCTATCTATCTATCTATCTATCTATCTATCTATATCTATATCTATCTATCTATCTATATATATATATATATATATATATATATATATATATATATATATATATATATATATATATATATATATATATATATATGATTGGCCCTTGCATTCATTTAATGGAGGGGGTTAATGGATTCTCATCCCCTGTAGTGGGTGAGAATCCATTAACCGGGGACACAGGGCCAGTACAACATCCGGGTTACCCCAGTTTACCTTCCCCAGGTGTTCCCAGGAACCCATATATCGACCATCCCGATAGAAAGAATGAACAGCTGCATGGGTGGACTGCGCGCTGACTGCCCAGGCTAAAATAATAATTGATAGCAAGGATAGTAATGGGGTAATAATGGATAAGGAAAACTGCAAATAGATAAGAGGATAGACATAATGATATGACACAATAAAGGCAATAAATGACATTGCTTATGACTTATGACGCATATCATATGTAAAGGAGAGGACAACAGATGTACAAAAACAGTGACAGACTGGGAAATAACTGTGATGAAATTAAAATGATTACGGAAGGTAAACGTACTGAAAGTAGAAACTAGAGACGCAGAATAGAAAGGAATGGGATCGCTTGGAAGAGGTCTATGCCTTGCAGTGGAATAATATAAGTTGCTGCTGCTGCTGTTAATGATGATGGTGATGATGATAATAATGATGATGATAGTAATCGTATTCATATAGATCAACATTTTCAATCAACATTAGTCAAATTAATATGTTATATACACCTCCTCTAAGTGTGGGTTGTTGTGGAATCATAGGGTTATCATGATATGTATGCATGTGACTTCCATGAACCTTGGCTATTTCTGCGTTTATTCCTCCTTTCCTCATTTTCTAGACTAATATGCTTGAGTTTGTCTTGGGGACAGACCATGCAACGTGGATAAGAGTCCTCGCCGCACTTCCCTCAGAACGCTAGGTCATGTTGGGAGCATGGGCGCGGTCACGTTTGGGAGTTCAAAGGTAAAGATTATGCAGCCTCACGTTCCCCGAACCGCCTCTTTGTTCAGCGACAAGGGCTAGGGAAGCAAGGCTGCCACACGCAGTACAGCCGACTCAGGATCAAGGTACTTGGGACTGGCTTATGGATAAGAGGATGCAGCACAAGGTCACTCCATCGCCATTTCCTACGTACACGTATAGTACTCTGATATTTATGACGTTAGAGCTAATCTTGCACATTGACGTTCTTTAGGCTTGTTGAGATGGCCAGTTCCTACGTAAGGATGTTCCAGAGGAAAAATAAAGATAAGGGTAAAACTTGGGGCACATGCTACGGCTTCAATCCAATATTTAATGTTGAGGACCTAAAACACACACTCTGCCACAGTGGCAACCTCCGTCCTTTCGAGGAGGCCACCTGACAGGAAGGTTCCTCCTTTGACAAACACGAGGCATGACCAGCATATTAGCAAGGCTGAACACTCCTTACCAGCGCCTCCGCATACATGTTTGCTGAGTGACGGTACCTTCCTGTTGAGTCCCTCGGGCTATTCACACGTGGCTGCACACTAGGGTATAAAGGTTCCCCCGGACCGCCCAGTGCAGTGTTGCTCCTTCTCGCCCACCAAGACGGAATTCTACAGACTGGGTAATCCCTTCGGGTGAGTGCTTCCGGACTCAAGTTACGCCCCTCTCCGACCAAAGTCAATTGTGTCCTGAGTGTTTATGGTAATGCTACTCCCTGATTGGTTTCATCCCGATACAGGCACGAAAGAGAACTGAACTCGAGCAAAGGTGGTATGCATCCCCCGGCGAGGCAGCAGCCGGTGGTGATGGTGGTGGTGGCAGTTGTGGTGGCGGCTGTGGTGAGCACAGCCTCTGCCCAGACAGCCTCCGTCCTCTGCACATCCCAGACTACCAAATACTTCACTGTCACGGTCATGCAGACGATGACGAAGTTTCTGATGAGGCCCGATGACCCCCACGATCTTGCCCAGAGGCTGGAAAAGAACGTATTCATCAGACACTTACCACAAACCAGACAAGAACTCCTGCTACTGCCTGGACATGGATACCTGCCGCCACCTGTACACGGGTACCTACCCCCGCCAGGACATGGGTACCTGCCACCGCCAGCCCACGGATACTTGCCCCCGCCTGGCCATGGTTATCGGCCGACACGGACGTCGTCGCCTATTACTATAACGCCCACTCCCGTGAGCACGGTGAGGCCCACTGTGGAGAATATTATTGTTACGCCGTGTCGCTGCAACGCATGCTCCATCTTGGTGCAGGATAACCCATGCCAGTGTGCTCCGGACTTCGGGTGTGGCGGACTGAACGAGGTGCTGCGGCATCGTGTGCTGTTGGGGCAGTCAGGACGATGAGTGGAAGTGCACTGTATCTTGTTCTACTTTCGTTAAAGCCGCTTTGTTTTCGTTTGATATACATTCGTTTGTTTGTGTCAATGTACATTAAAATAAAGAAAATAACTAAAATCAGTTGCAAGCTTAAGTAATATATTAAGGAAGAAATGATAATTTTAATGAACTATGAAAAATTAGACCATACGGTCAAGATATAGATATTATTTTCTTGTAGATAGGAATCTGATGCAGATATGGGAATCTGTTTCATTATTTGGCACTGCAATAGGAAACATTTTTGACGCCCTTTCATCAAGAAACAATGCACAGCTGTCTTGGCAAACCAACTAGTAGTATTTCCAAGACATTTAGAACATATGTTATTCAACATACTACAAAAAAAGTTATGAACGTGATATATGTCATGTTTAGATGACTGAGTAAAGTCTTGGTGGGTGTAACACTTTCTTTCAGCATTTTAATGTCATTTGTCGGTGAAAATACACACACACACACACACACACACACACACACACATCCACACAGCAACCGAGACATAAATGGACTGTGGTGATGAAAAATGGGTCTCAACTCGTTACGTCCTTCCAACTGTTTCAGCCACCACCGGGTCGGCGAAGAGCTTTCACCCTCTCTAAGTAAAGGTAAGATAAGGTAAAGCTGGAGGCGTACGCTAAGCTACGCATGACCTCGGTGCTCATCTCCGTTTCGTTGGATCTTGAATTTAGGGTTGATAAGAAAACACTACACTAGCTGGGCAAATATGGCATCTGGGTCACCACAGTATATTTTCCTCAGATTTCCAAGGCATTCATTTATCTGCCAGTCTGAAAGGAAGGACAAACTGCTGAGTGAGCTGCGCGCCGATTGCGAACGGCGGGGATCAAAGCAAGGTCCGCGGATTCGTAGCTAGGTGTTCTTACCATTACGCCCCGGACTTGTATATTAACTTCATAAAGCGTACCATCGTGGGTCACGTAGCATAAGCCAAGTAGCGTCAATATAACAATATGCCCTATAGTGCATTTTACCCAAAATATTTAGTGAGCCTCTCACAAATTACAACAATGGCTTTCCCTATCTCTGTACTTTCTTTGACAAAAAAAAAAAAGCAATCCTTCGGGGTGGGGGGTGATCCTAAAACCGGGGAAGTCCAAAGGGACAGCAACACGCTCTAATATCAGTCGTTTTTAAAATGTACACCGGTAGTTCTTCGCATAAATATATAAATAAATAAATAAATGAATAAATAAATCATACATTGTACAGTATCTATATCACCCGAAAAATTTACACTTTTACTCCTACTCATGAACTGCTTCACCAGCGCAACGACAGTGACTTTCAGGCGTCAAGTGCACCCCGGATCCCTCTAGCTTGATTCTTCATCACTGAGCTTACTGATGCCTCGGCCGGAGGGTGGCCACTTAGCACACTCGAGTACTTTGCTGTAATCGTTTGAGTTACTACAAAGTTTTAAAAAGCAGGACTAATATATCCCTTCTGCTAATATATATATATATATATATATATATATATATATATATATATATATATATATATATATATATATATATATATATATATATATATATATATATATATATATATATATATATATATATATATATATATATATATATATATATATATATATATATTACATCAAAGAATTCGGCTCATGGGCAACAAAAAGAGTACGAAAATAAAAGCCCGCTACTCGCCGCTCACACGAAAGTAAAAAGTAAAGAGTAGCCAAAAAAAGATCAATTTCATGTGGAGAGGTGTCTTGAAAGATGTCAAGTCATAGGCAGGAGGAAAAACAGACGAAGGAAGACTGTTCCAGAGTTTACCAGTGAAGGGGATGAAAGAATGGAGATGCTGGTTAACTATTGCATAAGGGGTTTGGACAATATAGGGATGAGCATGAGAAGAAAGTCGTGTGCAGCGGGGCAGCGGGAGGGGGGGAGGCATGCAGTTAGCAAGTTCAGAAGAGCAGTCAGCATAAAAATATCGATAGGAGATAGAAAGAGAAGCAACATGGCGGCGGAATTTAGGAGGTAGAAAGCTGTCAGTAAGAGGAGGAGAGCTGATGAGACGAGACGAGAGCCGTAGACTCCACTCTGTCCAGAAGAGCTGTGTGTGTGGAGCGGACTCTCCCCCCCCCCCCCCTACACACACACAAAGACACGTGAGAGTCAGATATATATATATATATATATATATATATATATATATATATATATATATATATATATATATATATATATATATATCTCTCTCTCTCTCTCTCTCTCTCTCTCTCTCTCTCTCTCTCTCTCTCTCTCTCTCTCTCTCTCTCTCTCTCTCTCTCTCTCTCTCTCTATATATATATATATATATATATATATATATATATATATATATATATACAGTAAAGGAAACAGTTCAAGGGCAAAAAAAGAAATAGAAAAAACAAAAATGAAACAAAGCCCACTACTCACTGCTCCTACAAAAGACTTGAGAGGAATGGCCGAAAGATAGGTCAGTTTCGGGAGAAGAGGTGTCCTGATACCCTCCTCTTGAAAGAGTTCAATTCGTAGGCAGGAGGAAATACAGATGAAGGAAAAGTTTACCAGCGTGAGGGATGAAAGAGTGAAAATGCTGGTTAACTCGTGCGTAAGGGATTTGGACAGTAAAGGGATGAGCTTGAGTAGAAGAACAGTCATAGTCAAAATATCGACAGAAGATAGAAAGAGAGGGAAAATCGCGGTGGAATTTAAGAGGTAGAAAACTATCAGTAAGAGAAGGAGAGCTGATGAGACAAAGATCCTTAGACTCCACTCTGTCCAATAGAGCTGTGTGAGTGGAGGCCCCCCACACGTGTGATGGATACTCCATACGAGGGCGGACAAGGCCCCTGTGTATGGGTAGCAACTGTGCGGGGGAGAAGAACTGGCGGAGACGATACCGAACGCCCAACCTCGAGGAAGCTGATTTAGTGAGAGAGGAGATGCGAAGTTTCCAGTTAAGATTTTGAGTTAAGGATAGATCGAGGATGTTTAATGTTGAAGACGGTGACAGCTGAGTGTTGTTGAAGAATAGGGGATAGTAGTTTGGAAGATTGTGTCGAGTTGATAGATGAAGAAATTGGGTTTTTGAGGCATTGAAGGACACAAGGTTCCTTTTACCCCAATCGGAAATGATAGTAAGGTCTGAGGTTAAGCGTTCTGCAGCCTCCATTATGGAGTCATATAATTCCTGCTGAGAGGGTCTTCTGTTGAAAGAAATTGAATAATGCAGAGTGGAGTCGTCAGCGTATGAGTGGATAGGACAGTTTGCTCTGTGAAGAAGATCATGATGAATTACAGGAAGAGAGTGGGTGATATGACAGAGCCCAGTGGAACACCACTCTTGATAGGTTTAGGGGAAGAACAGTGACCGTCTACCACAGCAGAGATAGAATGGCCGGAAAGGAAACTGGAGATAAAGGAACAGAGAGAGGGATAGAATCAGAAAGAGGGTGGTTTAGAAAGCAAAGACTTGTGCCAAACTCTATCGAAGGCTTTCGATATGTCTAGAGGATAACCAAGAATCAGTTAAAAGAGCAAGAAAATCGCCAGTAGAACGCCCCTTGCGGAACCCATAATGGCGATCAGATAGAAGGTCAGAAGTGAAAAGGGGCTTTTGAATCTTCCGTTTAAGGATTGATTCAAAAGCTTTAGATAGACAGGAAAGTAAAGCTATAGGAAGGTAGTTTGAGGGATTGGAACGGCCACCCTTCTTAGGCACAAGCTGTATGAAGGCGTACTTCCAGCAGGAAGGAAAGGTAGATGTTGATAGGCAGAGACGAAAGAGTTTGACCAGGCAGGGTGTCAGCACGGAAGCACAGTTTTTAAGGACATTAGGAGGCACTCCATCAGGTCCATAAGCCTTCTGAGAGTTGAGGCCAGAGAGGGCATGGAAAACCTCATTCTTAAGAATCTTAATAACAACCATAAAGGAGTCAGAGGGGGGATGAGTTGAAGGAATATGCCCAGAATCATCCAGAGTGGAGTTGTTACAGAAAGTTTGACCGAATAGTTCAGCCTTAGAAATAGATGTTCTGGCGGTGCTGCCGCCAGTGTTAAGGAGAGGAGGGAAAGAAGAAGAAGTGAAGTTAGAGGAGATATTTTTGGCTAGGTGCCAAAAGTCTCTGGAAGAATTAGAGAAAGCAAGGTTTTGACATATACTATGGATGAAAGAGCTTTTGGTATGTCGAAGAACAGATATGGCACGATTCCGGGCGAAAATGTAAAGTTCATGGTTAGCGGGAGTTCGAAGGCTCTGGTACCTTTTAGCGAGCTGCCTCTCTATCTTTGACAGCACGAGAACAAGCGTGATTTAACCAAGACTTTTTAGCATGAGGAATAGAGATAGTACGTGGAATGTATGCCTCCATTCCAGAGATAATCACCTCTGTGATGCGCTGGGCACACACAGAGGGGTCTCCCTCCTGGAAACAGTAATCATTCCACGGGAAATCGGAAAAGTACATCCTCAGGATGAAGCAAAATGCCAGAAACATCGCCTCTCCGGCGGGTTCAGAGGATGTACAGCAGCTATAGGACAACATACATAAATAAGGTTGTGATCAGAGGAGCCCAGCGGAGAGAACAGTTTGACAGAGTAAGCAGAAGGGTTAGAGGTCAGGAAGAGGTCTAGTATGATGGGTCTGTCTCCAAGACGGTCAGGAATATTTGAAGGGTGCTGAACCAACTGCTCTAGATCATTAAGGATAGCAAAGTCGTAGGCTTGTTTACCAGGCTGGTCGGTGAAAGAGGATGAAAGCTAAAGCTGGTGGTGAACAATGAAATCTCCTAGGATGGAGATTTCGGCAGGGAGAGTGGCTCAAGATGTTCTCTACTTTTGAGTTCAAATAGTCAAAGAATTTTACATAGTTAGTAGAGTTAGATGAGAGATAAACAGCACAGATGTATTTAGTAATAGAGTGACAATGAAGTCGTAGCCAGGTGGTGGAAAATTCAGAAGGGTCAAGGTTGTGGGCACGAGAGCAAGTGATGTCGTTGCGTACGTAGACGCAACATCCAGGTTTGGATTGAAGTTTAGGATAGAGATAGTAGGAGGGAAAACAGTAGAGATTGCTGTCAGTAGCCTCAGAAACCTGTGTTTCGGTGAGGAAGAGAAGGTGAGGTTTGGAGGAGGAGAGGTGGTGCTCCTCAAAATGAAAATTAGAACGAAGACCGCGAATATTGCAAAAATTGATAAGAAAGAGATTCGAGGAGTTATCAAGACAGCTCCCAAGTCGGCAGCCAGAAGGGGAATCCTCTCTGGGAGAATTTGTGGTACCCCCCGGCGGGGACTCAGAGACTTTGCATTGGAGCGTCATTTTGAATTTCAGATTTGGGGAAAAGGTGTGTATGCTGTGTAAATGTAGTGTGATGTGGAAAGAGAGAGGATCTGTCATTAGAGAGCATGCTGAATTACTCTTTAGAGTTGATGAGACAATATGGAAACGGAGAGTAAGAACATGGGAAAGGTCTTTGGAGGGCTTCAGCACCCCCCTCACTTCCCATATATACCTCGCCGGGAGTGGCTTATGCCCGTTTCGGTAGGTGTCTTTTTACCTATATATATATATATATATATATATATATATATAAATATATATATATATATATATATATATATATATATATATATATATACATAGAGAGAGAGAGAGAGAGAGAGAGAGAGAGAGAGAGAGAGAGAGAGAGAGAGAGAGAGAGAGAGAGAGAGAGAGAGAGAGAGAGAGAGAGAGAGAGAGAGAGAGAGAGAGAGAGAGAGAGAGATTAATTGATTGATTGATTGATTGATAGATATAGGTAGACAGATAAATATATAGATAGACAGATAAATAGATAGATAGATAGATAGCGTAGTTCATAACAACGATAAGTCTGGCCAGTAAGTCTTACGGCGGACTGGCCTGGCCCACGGTGTTATGGATTCGGCCAACACGAGTATATGGCGTTGTCGATACCTGTGCAAAAGGGCAAAGATATGGATCTTCAAGTCCCTTGTGCTCCCTGTCTTACTCTATGGTTGTGGGACATGGACACTAAATGTGGACTTGGAGAGGCGGATCGATGCTTTTGGTAATAAGTGTCTACGCAGAATCATGGGATATCGCTGAAATGACTTTGTGCCAAACCGGCGACTACTCCGTGAGACTGATTCGACATATACTACCTGCATAGTCCGTCAACGCCACCTCCGGCTATACGGGCACGTGGCACGTTACCCTGAAGCTGATCCTTCTCATCGGGTTGTCTCTGTAAGAAACAATCCTGAGTGGAGGAAGCCAAGGGGACGCCCACGGAGTTCGTGGCTTGAGCAACTCGATAGATCCTGCCGGGAGGTATTTGGGATGGGAAAGGGGCCTGCATGGAGACTCGCCCGGAGGGACACCCGGGCTTGGCGTCGTAGGGTGGGTGAGGCGACGCATCCCCCTGCGTATGACCCCACTGAATGATGTATATATATATATATATATATATATATATATATATATATATATATATATATATATATATATATATATATATATATATATATATGGCACATGTGGACTCCTGGTTGTGTGCGTGTAGAGAGGTGGGAACACGGGCCGCTCAGGGATGCCAACCCTATCACTCACGCTATGTTCCCAATTATATCTATATTTGCCTTTCCGTCAACCATTTTATTCGTGATTATACATTGAAAATATGTATGATTAAACACTAATATGTGTAAAATGCTTCAATTATCAGTATTTCCGTGTAGAGATGTTTACAGAGTCTACCAACCCAACTCAGAAGAAGCTCTAGCGAAGGAAGGGGCCGAGATCACGTTATAGTATCCTGCAGAAAGGGAACACTGTTTAAGGGAAGAGGAAGAGGAAGGTTTAGAGGCTGCGTAATGGTACGGCCGTTAGCCGTTTCGTTGAAACTTTCTCGGTTGAGCTAGACATATCGAAAGCCTTCGAAAGAGTCTGGCACAACTCTTTGCTTTCTAAACTGCCCTCTTTCGGATTATATCCCTCTCTCTGTTTCTTCATCTTCAGTTTCCTTTCCGGCCGTTCTATCTCTGCTGTGGTAGACCGTCACTCTTCTTCCCCTAAACTTATCAAGAGTGGTGTTCCACAGAGCTCAGTCCTATCACCCACTCTCTTCCTCTTATTCATCAATGATCTTTCCATAACAAACTATCCTATCCACTCATACGCCAACGACTCCACTCTGCATTATTCAACTTCTTTCAACAGAAGACCCTCTCAACAGGAATTACAAGACTCCAGGCTGGAGGCTGCAGAACGTTTAACCTCATACCTTGCTATCATTTCCGATTAGGGTAAAAGGAACCTTGTGTCCGTCAATGCCTCAAAAACCCAATTTCTCCACGTATTAATTCGACACAATCTTCCAAACACCTAACCCATATTCTTCAACAATACTCAGTTGTCGCCTTCTCCAACACTAAACATCCTCGGTCTATCCTTAACTCAAAATCTTAAGTGGAAACCTCACATCTCCTCTCTCACTAAATCACCTTCCTCGGGTTTGGGCGTTCTGTATCGTCTCCGCCAGTTCTTCTCCCTCGCACAGTTGCTAACCATATACAAGGGCTTTGTCCGCCCTCGTATGGAGTATGCATCTCACATGTGGGGGGGCTCCACATGTGAATGGAGTCAAAGGCTCTTCGCCTCATCAGCTCCCCTCCTCTTACTGATAGTCTTCTACCTCTTAAATTCCGCCGCCATGTTGCCTATCTTTCTATCTTCTATCGATATTTTCACGCTGACTGCTCTTTCGAACTTGCTAACTGCATGCCTCCCCTCCTCCTGCGGCCTCGCCGCACGCGCCTTTCTACTCAAGCTCATCCCTTTACTGTCCAAATTCCTTACGCACGAGTTAACCAGCATCTTCACTCTTTCATCCCTCACGCAAGTAAACTCTGGAACAATCTTCCTTCATCTGTATTTCCTCCTGCCTACGACTTGAACTTTTTCAAGAATAGGGTATCTGGACACCTCTCCTTTTGATGTTTGCCTCTTTTATGGCCAATCCTCTGAGCGTTTCCTTTTATACAATCCTAGGCTTATATAATTGAGCTGTATATATATATATATATATATATATATATATATATATATATATATATATATATATATATATATATATATATATATATATATATATATATATATATATATATATATATATATATATATATATATATATATATATATATATATATATATATATATATATATATATATATATATATATATATATATATATATATATATATATATATATATATATATATATATATATATATATATATATATATATATATATATATATATATATATATATATATATATATATATATATATATATATATATATATATATATATATATATATATATATATATATATATATATATATATATATATATATATATATATATATATATATATATATATATATATATATATATATATATATATATATATATATATATATATATATATATATATATATATATATATATATATATATATATATATATATATATATACATATATATATATATATATATATATATATATATATATATATATATATATATATATATATATATTTATTTATTTATTTATTTATTTATTTATTTATAAACACACACACACACACACACACACACACACACACACACACACACACACACGGCCCGGTACCTCAGTGGATAGAGCGTCTGCCTCACAACCAGAAGGACCGGGGTTCGATTTCCCGGCCGGGTGAAGATAAGCTCATTGATTTTTAGAATAATGAAAAACTTACTAGTGGTACCCATAGCCGTAATAAATAACAAGGGAGGACAGGACTGTCAAACGGAAACATAGGTTTCCCTTTCAGTTTTGTTGTAATAATCATGCTTTTCAATTACTAGGTACAATAAAAGTATTTCATGTTTTGTAAAGATGAGTGGTCATTCCTCGGCGCTCAGAGATCTGTAATTGGTACCTTTCTGGTGCAACTAGATTACGAAGAATGTCTTTAACATTTAGTACAACTGGTGAAACTTCTTTGAATGCATTTTTGCCTTCGAATGTTTTTGTTGCCTGGAGACAGCTCAAGTACCGTCTCTCAAATACAGCTGTACTCACCACCTCTTCTTGCGTTTTCTTTTGATGATTACAACGCTGATCAAAGCAATAATATCATCATCGTCCAGTGATGACATTTATTTTAATTGAGATGGGAACCATGCACACGTTACATGTCACCCACCCGGAAGACTACCGCACAAACGCACTGCATTCCACCACCGCACCTCCTCCCCGCCCCCGCCCTTAACATTTTCATTACAACTTTCCCAGTGTTTACCACAGACCCCCGATACCTCTTTCATATTGTACTTTTCCCCTTTTTATTGTACTTCAATATTGTATTTGCAACGTGTATATTTTCAGCTTAATAGCTGCTATGTCTTAATAAACCGATTATTATTATTATTATTATTGTCACTTTGGCCTGAAACCACCGTGTCGCATGTTTCTTGCTACTTGTCTCCTGCCGTATATCACCTGCCACGAGTGAAAATTGGAGAGAGAGAGAGAGAGAGAGAGAGAGAGAGAGAGAGAGAGAGAGAGAGAGAGAGAGAGAGAGAGAGAGAGAGAGAGAGAGAGAGAGAGAGAGAGAGAGAGAGAGAGACACACACACACACACACACACACACCTTAGGACGAACCTTCGGACAGCATTGCCTAAACAAATCACGATGTTGACTCATACAACAACAATGCATACGGAAGATTCGCTTTGTACCTGACCTTCACCACGTGCCCTTCCGAAACTTACTTCATTATTATCATTAAAGTCACTTCATGGGATAACGTAAGATAAGAAAATAATGATCCATTGTGGCTTTTTGTTAGCAGGTTCCACAAAGACTTATCAGAGGAAGAAAATATTGGTCAAAAGAGCTAGCACCGAAGATCTCGGTTTGCGACGGTGAGCTGTCTGTGGATGTGTATAAGGATGCTTTTTTGAAGGTAACATTTAATTTTCTGTTGGTAGGCTTCGAGGTAATTAGAGTTTAAGGTGAATTCCATGTAATAATATTAATATAAATTGGTAAGCTCTCCTGACATAATGGGAGCGAAAATAACTAGGATAAATTTTATATATTGGTTCTGATCCATATTTTCTTAGTCGATGATGTCTTTGCTATAGAAGCTTTGAACCTTCCTTAGTTCTTAGTCCGTAGCGAAGATGGCTTCGCGGGTGCCGATGATGTTGCGGAACGCACAAAGTATGTCATACTAAATTTAATGAACGTGGGGTACAAATAACATTCAAGCAATACAATCTGAGGACGTATTTTCTAAGTATCAAATTGTCATTCTGTAAAAAATGCTTTGCGCTGACAAGACACAGTCGGCTGGTGCCAGCTGGGCTGATGTAGCAAAACGGAGGAGGAAAAAGTTTCTCCTTGTCGTGAAGGCCTCTGATCAAGATAAAAAGGCTATGAAAAGTGAGTTTTCCCAGGCAGTATAAGGCATTCAGGTTACTGATTCAAGATAAACGAATGGAGGTAACATTGTTATGAACTTTGATAATGAGAGTAGAAGGGATGCAGCAGCTCAGAAAATTATAAAATGAAGAGCAATTTAGCACAAAAAGTGTGGGAAAATTAAGGCAAAAGATCAATTAAACAGGAATGAGTTCCTACACTCGATTCCAGGAGTTGAGGGGAAAATTGAGAAGATTTTCAATAAGCCTACTGCTTGTGGCACAATGCACTATATTTTGAAATGTGACCCAACTGTTAGAGAACTGATCCACAAGCATCATGACAAGATAAAACTAGAATGGGGAGTATATAATGTGAGAGATAAATACCATGCAATTATATGTTACCATTGTCAAAGATATGGCCATCTTGAGGCCAACTGTACTGCCAAAACCAATGGAGAAGCCCCAAAATGTTTCAAATGTGCCGGGGATCATAAATCCAAGGAGTGCGCCATGGCTGACAAGAAATGCATAAATTGTGTGAGGTACAAGAAGCCTGAAATCAACCACTCAGCGAATGATCAGTATTGTGTAGTTTTACAGACTGAAATTGAGAGAATTCGTTACATAACCGATCATGGCTTTTAATTTGTGTTTGAGACTCGAATATAAATAATTTATATTCGAGTCTCAAACACATCTTGAATGTGGTATGAGACCAACGCCAGATTCAGAAGCTATTGAAAGACGCACACTGTCAGAGGCTATTAATACTAATATCTTGTATTATGACACTGGGTATTTGCTGATGTGTGTTAACGGTATAATAACGACATTGTTAAAGGAGATGGTCGATGGATACAACTACCATTTACTAGCTTATTCTAGAGAGGTTCTTGCATTTAGCTCAACAAATGATCATTTAACTTTGTTCTGCTACAATGGTTATCATCCACTACTTGTATTTATTAAGGTTTCCTTTGATACGCGACTGGCCCAGGTTCTCGGTTTTGTCCCCAACTTAGGTTATGCTGTGTTTTCTTCCTTGGGTACACATGAAGAACAAAAAAAAAACGTTCTTGTTCCGCGACATGGTCATGCCCCTCTGTTGAGAAATGGTGACGTACAGTGTGTTCTCATTTACACTGACCTTGTCAATCCCTCTAGGTATGCAGGGAAAAATGTAAATATTCTTGATGCCTTTTCGCTCTCCGAAGGTCTAACGAAAGGCGTGCATCCAACTATATATAAGTCCCTTAAATCCAAGGTAACTGATTCGATTTCTATTAAACTCACAGATCAAAAAGGTCGTCCTATGCATTTCGAAGAAGGATACCCTGTTACATGTTTACTTCATATCCGATCGCGTTGAATCTTTGAGTACATTTTGCTGTATTAATAGGAATGTTGTCCATTTGAAAAGACAGTCTCCTCGCCGCCACCATGCGGGTTACATTCATCCCTCCTTCCGTAGCAGAATATCATACCCTGTTTTCGAATGACAAACAGATATCATCCCGAGGGAGTGGTATTGATGATATAGTCACACTTTCTTATGAACCGAGCTATCACAGAGGCGGAGGTTTATTCTCGGTTTTAGCAGGACTCGCTAAAAGAGCTTTCCCTTTCCTAGTGAAAAATGTCATTGTGCCTTCAGCTCGAACATTTTGAAACAATGTTCTAGATGATATTTCACAGGGAAGCAATTTGAAAAGCTCTATAAAAAAGCATGGAATTAATTCCTTAAAGCAAGCTGCAATGAAATTGACTAGAGGAAGCGGGAAAAAGAAAGTCAAGCGAGTCGGGAGGAAAAGGTGTTATAAAAAGGACATCTTTACCGAGTTGTAATCATTGATGAACTAAGAGCAGTATGGCGAGCATCACCAGCGCGGTTGGTGTCGGGGACCCGCGTTCTCCCCTGGGGCAATATGCCGCCGGTGTCAGTGAATTGTTTCCCCGCCCCAACAAAATGAGATTATTGGAAACAACGATTGCCTCCCGTTATGATGCTGATGTTTTACCTACTAACACTGGATTCAATATGAAATTATCCGATAGATATATAGAATTTCTCATTCCTGGAACACTTGGCAGTTTTATTGATTTGGGGAAATTGGTGTTGCACACCTCTTTACGCTTAACTAAGCCAGACAATACTACTCCTCTCGATGACGCTCAACATGTTGAATTTACAAATAATACCGCGCACAGCCTATTCAAATCAGTGCAATGTTTTTTGGGAGATGTAGCTGTTGACAATAATGTACTTTATGGGTACACGTCATACGTTAAAATGGTGAATACTTTGTCGGCCAACAAACTGAATGCAATTGCAGCCAATGCTAATATTACCATCCCAGAGAACGGTTTTATTTCCAAAGTAACAGAAGAATACTTTAAAAATGCCAGCGCGCAACACAAGACCATTATGAAGCGGGTTAAGACTCACGGTATACACCTCTGTACCCCGCTTCTTCTGGATATAAGTTCTTTAGACAGTTACTTGCTCGATGGTATTTCGGTTAGACTCCGAATGGAACTATCTAGTAATGCATGGCTGCTAAATTCTCCAACTGGCGATAACTTTCGTCTGCTTATAGATTCAGCCAAGCTGCTTTATACGCGACTGTTTCCTTATCCTAATGCACTTCATGCTTTGAACGCGTCTCTCGCCACAGGGAATCTTTTAAAATCGACATTTACCAAAACCCTCTTGAAAACCTATGTGCTAGCCAAAGACCAAACCTCAGGAACGTATGATCAACCGTGGGGTAATGCTATTCCGGAAAACTCTCACTATTATAACGACCATGGAAGCTCATTCTGGCGACTATACGCTAAATCCATTGTATATGAGCCATGGCGATATAAGACAAATAAGCTTAAGTGTTAATGATAGAACCATGTATAATATTCCTTGTAAATTCCCTCATGACTATGCTGAGCTCTACCATCTTACTTTGGATGCACTTGGTTTTCACAAAGACCATTTAATCGGAAAGGATATTTTCGGCAAGGGGGCAATGATTTGCACATTTGATTTGCGTGCTGAAAGCTTGAATGATAATTTGCCCGTTGAAATGAATGGGGGGCTTAGACTTAGCTTGAATCTAAGCAAGGGAGAAAACGAGAACCATCTGTTGATATTGTTTGGCGAAACAGTGGGTGTAATAACAGTTAACTCTGAAAGACGGCTGCAGTGTGATGTACGCGCTTGAAGCGGCTGTGCGATGAATAACATGGAGATTGCAAGAGGATTGAGGGAGCACATAGGAAAGTAAGCCTTGTTTTTAGGCGTGTTATTGGCAGACGAGGTAAAGTCTATATCTCGATATAGAAAACATATAGTGTGCATTGTCAATACGCTACCAAGTTATTCTAAAAGAGAAATGGGACACTGGATTTGTCTCTACTATGAACCGGGCATGGCAGTGTTCCTAGATAGTTATGCTCTCGATCCAAAATTATACTCTGATCATTTTAAATATATTGATTACCCCGGGCTCAGTATGTATAAAAATGCATTTCGACTTCAAAGCACGCGAAGCGATGTGTGCGGGGCTTATGCCATGTACTTTGCCTACAATGTTTCACACTTGGGTGTAAGAGAAATTCTTGAAAAAATATGTATGGAGTTTTCCAAGACCGAATATTCGAGGAATGATGAACACGTGATGAGATTCGCTTGCAGCAAGTTTATAATGCCCGTATGTCATCAAACATTTAACACGTGTTCATAAAAAGTAAGTATTGACTTTATTGATTTTTTCATATTGAAGTGTATTACATTCCATGAAGCTATTCTAAGCATAAATAATCCAATGATGGTTGTTTGGTGAAACCAGATCCCTGAATCTTTTGCCGCACGCGCGTATTTTTTATTTCGCTAGGTAATACACCCGTGGCGTCAATGATGTGATTTATATCAGGAATGTCAGCAATCGTTGGTTTTTGACTTGCATTAGAGAGTAAATTCAACATGTACAGGATATTGGAGGATCGAACAGAATAGGTTACCTCTGCTATCCCATTTTACGATGGGATTGTCTTTTATTCGTTCTAACATCATATTAACGTATGGCACGTTGATCCTTTTAACATACAGAGGTATTAAATTACTTAATTCAGGATTGGAGGAAATCTTGTTCTCCCTAATCCCTGTGACACTAAGTTGCACGGGTGGTAGTTTTGTGGTTTTGTATACACCAGATCACGATATTTTTTTTTTTGTAAGTTTTCTTTCTTACAGAGCGAGATGACGGGTTTAATCTTGTAGGAGTGCTTGGTATTGCACCATGGGACGACACGACAGGACTACTGCTGCTTGTTGGTACATGTTCAGAGACCGGCATGTGATCGGTATGGGCCGACTGCGGGTTGAAACACGATTGGCCGTTGATTCCCGGACTCGTGGAGTTGGCGCATTTAGGCTTAATACCTGTTAAAACACGCTCAGCGGTAGACTCGGGAACAAGATAATACGTGCGCATTATCCAAATAATTTTCCGATCAAGAAAGCGGCAATAGGTAATATAGCAGCTAATATATTACCACCCCGTCTCGATGTCAATATAATTAAGTCTTTTCTTATGGAGAGGAGTTTTCTTTCTAGCTATGGCACGTATGTCTTCCCGATAGTTACGTAATTTCTTGATAACTTTGTTATTGAGAGTAAGGTGCTTCTTTAACAAATTGGAAAATATTCCAGATATACAGTTCAACTGTTCTCGAGCTGCTTGCTTAATAGCACGGTTTCTATCGTTTACTTTTAATTTCTTCAAAAGTAGGACAAAGTTTTTGTGTGCACTGAGGAGTGGTGTCTTTTTACACATTTTCTACAATATCATTAGCGTCAATCCAGCTGTTGAATGGTATCCCAACCACGATACCAAATACTGTTTTTTTCCTTTAATTTTTTGTGAACGCAGTATTTTAATATCGTATGACTCAGTCAGAGCGCTTAAGACGAGCTCTGGCGCGTAGAATATCCCCTGTATTGGTTCTCCAGACAAATCTAAGAGGTAAGTTCTTGGGCGATTCTTGTGTTTAATTGATTTTATGCGAAAGAGCTCGTGAGTATTTTGCTGGGTGTATCCTTTATGGAATACAGAGGAACGAGCACTTCCAACAAGGCGAACTATTTCCCCAACTGCCAGTCGAGGACTGATGGAAGACGCTGGTTGCTTCGGGTTTTTATACATTGCGTGGAATTGCCGTTTGATTGCAGATGGGTCTTTTAAGCTATGAATATCAATGGGAGTTTGTTTGTTCTTCAATCCAGAATGGGCGAGCGGTTGTAGGCATTGACCATGTTTTGCAGCTGATCAATATATCTTGAAGAATTTTGAGACGTGATGAACTTGTAGATGCGTGCTTTCAGTGTACGAATGGCCCGCTCTGCCAAGGCTGCTTTGATCTCACTTGAGTACACACTGTACAGCTTAATGCCCCGGAAACATAAATAGTTTCTTACTTTTCGATTCCAGAATTCTGTGCCCAAGTTGGTGTTTATTCTTCGTAAGCTTTCAGAATCTTTATTTTCCACCACTTGTTTAAAGGCCACGAGTATAGTATTTGCGTCTTTATTCCGACACGGGACAACTTGCATATATCTAGAAAACACGTCAATGCATACTAACAAGTAGCTTATGTTATTATTTTCCTTTCTTATATGTCTCACGTCTGCTAAATCGGCAGCCATGATTACTTTGGGTTTTGAGGATATTATCTTTTGCCGGGGAAATTTTTTAGTCTGTAGCTTAGGCAATGTATATGTTTTATTGCTTCTCAAAAAGTCGAATACGTCATCACGTGCTATTGCCGGATTTATACTTTTTGCTTTCTCCCATAATTTCGCCTGAGAGCTTAAACCATAGGGCTCGTTATGTAGGGAGTATAGAGCGTATAAGAGTTCCTTCTTCCTGGAGCTCACCATCGGAATACGCGTTCACCTGGGGGGTCTCCAACAATGTTTGAGCGAAACTCTAGTGATTCAGTAGTATTTGTACCCAAATCAACAAGAAGATATCCATAAGGACGTGAATATACAGCATATTTATATATATCTACAAACTGGTTTGCCTTCTCGTTTCCGAATATTTGTCTGCCCAGAGTGTGAATTTGAGATACATCGCGCTGTCTTAACAAGAGGAAATGAGAACAGTTCAGGCTAATATTCCTTGTATGCTTTCCACCCATATATAGATTTTGAATGATAAATATGCATGAAATATTGTTGTGCCGTCCGCGAGTAAAAGCATCAACCACAATTTTGTTTCTCACAGCATCAATGAAAATATCGTCAAGTACATAATGTCCCTCTCTGATCAAACGTATCCTCTTTGGCAATTGGATCAATTATTTCAGACGACACTATAACTTTAGGTCCTATTTCTTTATTCCTTTGAAGAGGATGAGACGTTAAGCCACATATGACAATTTTTTTGAACTTTTCATGATACTTCAGTATCATGCTGCTGTACAAGCTGCTGTACAAGTTCCGATTTTCCGGAGTTGCTATATCCTGCAACTATTATGCGCGCAGGGTATTAGAAAATATCAAGAAGGTTCTCTGAATATGTCTCAGCCATAGCGGAAACTCTATTAATGATGGTAATTATTAAAGTATGATGCTTATAATAGCACAGAATATGTGTGTGTGTGTATGTGTGTATACAACAAGAACAACAACAACAACAATAGCAATGACCCTCACTTTGTGTATGCCCCCCACTTCCGTCACCCCCCCGCTGACCGCCCTCTAACCGTCCTACCCCCACTCCCGTCACCCCCCCCCCCTGCTGACCACACTCTTCCATTACTCCCCCGCTGACCGTCCTACCCCCGCCCCCGTCACCCCCCCCCCCCCCCGCTCCAGTATGTGAAAAAAGTGAAAGATGTGGGGGGGTAGGGGGGGAAGGGGGTGGTCCAGCTACCCCCTGTTCCGTCGACCCCCCGCTGACCCCCAAACCCCCACTTCCGTCATTGCCCCCGCTCAAATTACCCCCACTTCCGTACATTTGTTACTACTCATGTTTATTAAAAGGATATCAGTAGGCTATCCAGGAAAGCAATTAAGACTCACTCACTCACTACGACGTTGTGAATAAGTGAATACCGAGGATTATTTTTGAGGCTAACATCATAATTGTTGACGACCCCTGTGGAGCGCTGCACTGACAGTGGAGTGGGGCCTGAAACCTCATCAACGGTAAACGATAAACAATAAACGGTATTACATGGATGCCAACTCACGTCCTCGTGTCCAGAAGATAGGTGTCTGGAAGAATGAATGAAAGAGAGTTGACGGGTGGAGAAATTGATTTTTTGAGTCATTGAAGGACACCAAGTTCATTCTGCCCCATTCAGGAATTATTGCAATGCAGAATTTAAGCGTTTTTGTAGCGTCCCACCTGTTCCTGTTTAGAGGGTCTTCTGTTGAAAGATGATGAGTAATGCGGCGTATAGTCATCGGCGTAAATGTGGAGAAACCAGTTTGCTTTGGAAAATTATCAATTAAGAATAGAGAGTGGGAGATAAAACTGAGTCCTGCTGAACACCACTGTTGATATGTTTAGGGGTAGAACAGTGACCTTCTATCACAGCAGAGATAGATCGGCCTGAAAGGAAACAAGAGATGAAATTACAGAGAGTGGTAGAGTCCATAGGAGGGTAGTTTGGGAAGCAAAAATTTGTGCTAGACTGTCAGAAGTTTTTCAGATGTCTTAAAGCAACAGAATCGAAACGACTAAGGAAAGATAACCAGGAGTCAGTTAGGAAGGCAGGATCATTAGTATAACGCCCATTGCGGAATTCGTACTGGTGATCAGAGAGAAGGTCAGAAGTTGATAGACCCCCAAGGACTTTCCTGTTAAGGAGAGGAGACTTTATAAAGACGAAAAAGCAAAGTTTATAACGGCAGTTTGAATAATCTGAACGGTCACCCTTCTTAGGCACAGACTGTATGTATGTTTGAATTAGAGTCCCTTTATGGAGAGAGTCCCGACATAGGCGGCCCTGTGTATAAGGCTGCTGGGCGCCATTATTGGCCCTTCGAGCACCCCGCCGACTCTGAACTGAGGTAATAAAAACATAATTTTACCTATTTTGGAAGCGGATTCGGCTGCTTTTTAAATGTAACAATGCCTTGCTGCCTAGCCTTCGGCTGTGGCAACATGCCACAGAGGGGATACAAAGTGTATAATTTAACTGCAAGGCCGCTGAGAAGATAGACAGAGGTGTGCTAACAGTCAGTCGTCTTGGGAGGAAACCATCGGTTATGACATCTACACACACACACTGCCATTGTGTGTCTTGCTGTCATAACCGCCCTCCCTTTGTACTGTCTATGGAGAATTGGAAACCATTGTGAGAGAGGCACAGCGCTACAAGTACTGAAACTATCGTTCACCTCAGGTCCAGACATCGGAGCTGATGAGGGAAGCTGTGACCCTTATGGCCAAAATTATTAGATGTGATCTCTCCCACAGGGCTCTAGCTGTTATTACAGACTCACAATGGATATTTCACACTCATTAATTAAAAAAAAAAAAATAATAAGGCCACAGTCTAACAGACTGGACGTGTTACAAGAGTTTAATAAACGAAGCTAGCTTTTGGTGAGCCATACCTGTCTTGGTAAAACTCTAGCATCACATTCAACTCACTCAAAGTTAACATATTATTTGTTTAGATTGTATTTGCTGATCATCCCTCTGGGGTTAATCTTAAGGATCACCACTCCAAACCAATATTCGTAGTAATTTAGCACGTGAAAGAATTATTATTATAATGCATTTTCGTATACGTTTTACCTTGGGGAGGGGCCAGGGGGGCAAGCCTCGTTAATTATAAGGTTGGGTTATAAGTGCATCTTTATTTAATAGCCTAATATATAAGGTTGCACAGTCTTTATTTTCATGGATACCAATGTCATTATAATATGTTGAAGACATGTGCATTTTCCTACAGTATTCTCTAAACCTAGTTATTTTGACCCTCAAGCAAAATAAAACACGTTTACATGGCCTTAGTATTTTATTGTATTATTTTTTTTTAATCAACAATAAGTATTTCAATAAAATTAAATGTTATTGAACTATAATAATTTATGACTTATCTTCACAATACCTTGGAATCGCGCAAAACATTTATTGCAGCAATAGTGTGTGTGTGTATGTGTGTGTGTGTGTGTGTGTGACGGCCCCCTCCACCCCCAGTTAATTAGTTTACACTAATCTTCTCTCCATATGCTAAAGTTTACTGCAAGCAGGTAATGGAAAGGAAGCAAAGTGCCTTTGCATTGATGGAGCTTGGGTAGTGTGTCAGCCACGTGGCCCATGACAAGCATATCAAGGCTCATGACGTTCAGGAGGCAGCGTCCCTCCCTGCAGGCAAGGGTCAGGCGATGAAGGGATATGTAGGTAATAGAAAGACTTCCCCAACTGCTGCCGATAATGTTTTACAGCGATAAGTATTGTTAAATTCATCCATCACAGCATCAACACTCAAAGAGAAGCACCCAGACTTGTGTGAAGTCTCTCAGTACCCTCTGAGCGCTGCCACCGCTCAAGGTCGTCAGCAGCCCGCCGTGACTCGCATATATCACAGGCTACGTGGGTTACTGAGTGCCTATACTGAGACAGTGGCTGATTGTAAGGCTAATAATAATCTCCTGTCACCTTCTTACGGCACATTCCAAAGGCTGGTGACCAAATTATGGTAAAGTATAAGGGCGTAATGGTGGGTTGGCGATACCTGTTGATGTAGACACAAACTGTCTCTTATTTACTTTCCTAGAGCTATTTGGCTGCTGGCTCCCTGCTGGCTGTTAGAGGAAGGTGTGCAGGTCTAACATAAGTGTGCTCAGTTTCATTGGATGACCTGTATGGGTGTGAAACAGAAATACAAAAGAGAGCGTGTGCTAGCGTTTGAAAAGCGCGGCGAAAACAGGGCCAATAATGGCGTCCAAATCTTAGGTTGTCGGGACTCTCTCTATCAAGGGACTATAGTTTGAATAATCTGAACGGTCACCCTTCTTAGGCACAGACTGTATGTATGGGCGTACTTCCTGCAGGAAGTAAAGATGGATGTAAAAAGGCAGAGGCGAAATAGTTTGTCCTTGCAGGTAGTCTGCACGGAAGTACAGTTTTTTTAGGACAATAGGAGGCACCCCATCGGGTCCATATTCCCCTGAGGATTTAGGCATAGGAAACGTAGTTCACAAGAATTTTGCATGTCATAGTGAAGTCAGAGGGGGAGGAATAAGAGGAATATGCACTAAATCAACCAGTATAGAACTGTCTCAGAACATTTGAGCAAAGAGGTCAGCTTTAGAGACAAGTGACAACTGGGCTGCCATCAGTACTAAGAAGCGGTGGGAAAGATGAAGAAAAAAAAATACTGTTTTTTTTGGCCAGATTGCCCACCCATATCCAATAATAATTTTATTGGCCTTCTTTAACGTATTGATGAGAAAATTAGGATAACCATACCGCTAGCAGCATTTTATAAATAGACTTCGAAGAAGCCTTTGACTAAGTTCTACACAAGCGACTCAACAAGCGTCAGCGGTAGAGAGAATCTGAATGCGTCAGTATATAAGAGGTTGGCTTATTGGTAGAATACAAGGTGATGTTCAATGAACAGGCCTCCGAGTGGCTCCCTGTCAGTGTTTGCTTTGTATCATAAACAGAAAATAAATATAATAGAAATTGAAGTGAAATACTTCCTATCGAATTTTGTTGATAACACCAGAGTGGATGAAAGGATCCTCACGACGTCAGGTTACCAAGTAAACCTAAAAAAAATACCAGATTACCCATTGTTCTGAAAAGTGGCACATGTCTCTCAACCTTGACAAGTCTAACGTCATGCCCTATAGGTACAGACACAGTAACCTTACATACACTATGCATATGAATCCTCTGCGGCTCGTAGGATGAATGGAGTCTTAGAATCACTATTAGCAGTGACCTGTAGCATACAAAACACTGTAAAAAATCATGTAATACAGCTAATGAACTTCGAGTGCATGACGCCGGCAGCTCTGTTATCGTTAAATAATTCTATGGTAAGACCTCACCTACAATATATAGAACAGTTCTTTTCCCTTACTACAAGAAGTACATTGGACACGCAGGAAAATTATACCACCCTTGCGATCTCAGCCGTATATGGCCATAAGCGACTCAACGTCGAGAAATAGATGATTACGAGGGAAATCGATACATATCCTCAGGTATAAAAAAAATCATTAATTTCAATCACTCCAGACTTTATGAGCTCCAAACTAAACCAAGAGCTAGAAGTAATGGTCTACCGATAAAAGTAAGGCGATACGTGCATGAATCAACTTTTTTTTCAAACCGAGTCATCCGCCAGTTGAGCAACTTTCTTGCGGAAGCAATTGGCTGCTAAAACACTCAGCAACTTTGGGAATCGCATTACTGTTACATTGTTGCCTGAGGAGTAAATTGGATATGCGCTCAAAAGTGATTCAATTTACTCTGCAGGTTTCTGACTTGACGAACTGATTCAATTGCATCCCTGGAAGTTGGCAAAGTATTGTTATGCCGGACGTGTTACTTGGGTTCCGTGTCGCCGTCAGGAGACTCCGTGGGAGGGAGATAGGTAAACACTTTGCACAGCTTCTGTCGTTTAATATTCTTCCTTAGTAGTACACTTCACTCTGACTCTTCACTTACCACTAGCTTACTATGACTGGGGCTGGGGCTCTCTCGCCCTCTTCTCCTATATAAATATATATATATATATATATATATATATATATATATATATATATATATATATATATATATATATATATATATATATATATATATATATATATATATATATCCAGAACAGTACAGTCTAGAATGTTACAGTATATTTTAGATCATACAAGAACATGCAGCAAAAATATATGCGAGTTGGCAACACTTCCCGCCTGGCGTCTGGCCGCGCTCCACGGGGCGCGGACGGCTCGCCGTCCGCGCCCCCCTGCTCGCTTCTCCTGGAGCCTTCTAGAGGCCTATGGTCGCCGGGGGAAGCTTCCAGCACAACACTATCCCCCCCTCTTAATTGTGATCGTCCCGATCACACACTTAACTTTATACAAACAAGAGAATTAATCAAAAACATAATAATAGTCGTATCGCTGTGGACGCCTGCGTTGTCTCTGTCTTCTGCTCGGTGCCTCCTGCGCATCTGTCTCCTGGTGTGCCTCGTCGGCGTCCGCTTCTTGGGGTGTCCCTGGAACATCTGCCGAAGCCGGGAGGTTCTCTCCCTCGGCTGAAAGGTCCAGAAGGCCTATGTCGTCGTCGACCTCCTCTCGGTCCTGGACGTCCCTTGCGTTTTCGTCGGCTGCTGGGTGTCTGTAGTTGTTCCAGGTGCAGTTTCCCGGACCGTGGTACCTCCATAGGCGGTTGACGTGGACAACTTTCGGCTTGGTCCTTTCCGTTCTCCGGATTCGGTAAGTCACGTCGAAGAGGGGCTCTGTAACTTCGGAGACTGTCCTTTCTTCCTCTACGGGTTGTAAAGCTAGACTTGGTCTCCTTCCTTGAAGTCAACGTGGCTTGCCCTTATATTGTAACCGCGCTTCATGGCCTCCCCGGAGAACTTCAAGGCACCACGGACTTGATGGTGCACCTCTTCCAGCCGTTCTTCTAGTTGCTGGAGGCGTCCCTTGGAAGGCTTTCCCCAGGAAGCCTTCCTGTCAGTAGGTCCACCGGCAATCGCAGCTCACGTCCAAACATCAGCTTTGCCGGTGAATACCCCGTAGTCTCGTGGGCGGCAGACCTGTAGGCCATGATAAGCGCAGGCAGCTTCTGATCCCATGAAGACTGATCATTGTTGCACTGCTTGGCCAACTCCTGGCCCAACGTCCAATTAAACCTCTCCACCATTCCATCTGACTGTGGGTGCAGAGGGGTGGTCCGGGTCTTCTTGATACCCAGAAGCTTGCAGCACTCAGCAAGGACTGTTGACTCAAAATTTCTTCCCTGGTCGGAATGGAGCTCGTTAGGCACACCGAAGCGACAGAAGAACTCCTCCACCAAAACCTTGGCGATGGTAGTGGCTTCCTGGTCAGGGATGGCGTAGGCTTCCGGCCACTTGGTGAAGTAATCCATTGTGACGCAGATGTACCTATTTCCGTTCGTCGTCAGAGGCAAGGGTCCTGCTATATCCACTGCCACCCGTTCCATGGGGGCTCCAACCTGGTATAGTTGCAATGGGGCACGGTGACGCTTCTTGGGGCCCTTCTTTGCACAGCACACCTCACACGCGTGACACCATTCTTCCACGTCCTTCCTCATGCCAACCCAATAGAACCTTTGGCGCAGGCGACTCAGTGTCTTCTTTACTCCAAGGTGTCCACTGGTGATGCTGTCGTGCATTTCTTTCAAGACGCCTTCCCGGGACTTCACAGGTAGCACCGTGGACCAGTAGTGGTCAAGACCATCAGAGACCCAGCGTCGCTGCAACACCCCGTCGTCCATCCGAAGAGTGTCCCACTGAGTCCAGTAATTTTTGGTGGTAGGGCTTTCTCTCGAGATTACTTCCCACCCAGGTCGCGTTGACGACTGACTCAGCCACTCCATAATTGGTCTCAGATCTCGGTGCTCCCGCTGCAGTTTTCCCAAGTCTTCCCATGGCACCTCCGCTGTCTCTTCCACTGTAGTGCGGCGGCACATATTCTGGACGCTTTCCCTCTGGAGGCAATGTTGACACTCAGGTAGGCAGGGGCGCCGGCTCAAGCTGTCCGCGTTAACGTGTGTTAGCCCAGATCGGTGCACAATAGTGTAGTGATGCTGCTCTAGTTTACCTATCCAGCGAGCAAGCTGGCCCTCAGGGTTTTTCAGTGACTTCAACCACCGCAATGCGGCGTGATCCGTGCGGATGGTGAAAGTTGCACCGTACAGGTAACCATGGAAAAAGTCAAGGCTCTTGACTACTGCCAGGAGTTATTTCCGGGTCACGCAATCGTTTTTTCTCGGCTGGGGTGAGCTTCTTGCTGAAGTAGGCCACAACCCGTTCCAAGTCGGCACATGCCTGGGACAGCACTCCACCAATCCCCTCATCACTGGCATCACAATCCAGTATAAAAGGCTTAGAGGGGTCTGGGTAGGTGAGTACGGGCGAGCTGATGAGGGCCTCCTTGAGCTTCTCAAAGGCAACCTGAGTTTCCGCTGTACATCAAACTTGCGCCCCTTCTTCGTCAGGAGGTGCAGTGGTGCAGCAATCGTAGCGAAGCCTTTCACAAACCTGCGGTAGTATGAGCACAACCCGAGGAAGCTCCTCAGCTCCTTCATGTTGGTGGGTGTCGGCCAGTCCCTTACCGCAGCCACCTTCTCAGGATCAGTGCGTACTCCAGCCTCGCTCACGATGTGTCCCAAGTATTGGACCTCCTTTTGGAACAGACAGCATTTCTTCGGGCTGAGCTTAAGGTGTGCAGCTCTAAGCCGGGCGAAAACCTCTGATAGCCTTTCCATCTCCTGCTCGAAGGTCTGGTCAAAGACAATCACGTCGTCGAGGTAGATGAGTGCCGTCTTCCAGTGAAGTCCCTCCAGCACCCTCTCCATCAGCCGCTCGAGCGTGGCCGGCGCGTTGCACAGGCCAAAGGGCATGACCTTAAACTGCCACAGGCCTTGACCGTAGGAGAAGGCTGTTTTCTCTTTGTCCTGCTCCGCCATTTTGACTTGGTGATACCCAGACTTCATATCCAGTGTTGAAAACCACTTGGAGCCCACCAAAGCGTCGAGCGTGTCGTCGATCCGTGGGAGTGGGTATGAATCCTTGATGGTGAGATCGTTGAGGGCTCGGTAGTCCACGCAGCACCTGAGGGAACCGTCCTTTTTCCTGACGAGCACTACAGCAGACGCCCACGGGCTGCTGGACCGCTCGATTAACCCCTGTTGCCGGAGATCATCCATCACCTCATCCATCTCCTTGCGACGGGCTGGTGCCATCCTTCGAGGAGCTTGCTTCACTGGGCGGTGGCTACCTGTGTCGATGTGGTGCTCTACCAGGTCCGTACACCCCAAGTCCAGGTCTCCTGTGGAAAACACATCTGCATTCCTCACGAGAAGCTCCCTGAGCTGTTCCACTTGGGGCTCCTCTAGACACTTGTAGCTCCTGTCAAACAGGTCGCGCAGGTAGTCGGGCAGCTCCTCCTGGGGCTTCGTCAGGGTTCTCCTGCAGACACAGGTTCTTGGTTCCTGGTCGATCTCTTGGCACAACCCCACCATGGTCCCTTGTTTTATTTTCTTTGGGCTGAAGGAGACATTGGCCACGACGACAGGCACTTCCGCTGCAGTAGGGTCTGCCAAAGTACTGCCTACAATCACCCCGTTTTCTACCGGACATCGACTTCCACTCTCTACCACACACAGATTAGCCGGGGGGGCACCCATAATTTGACAGAGTAACAGCATCTCTGACCTCGGAGGAATAATGGTGGTGCGCTTGACTGTCACTGGCAGGCCCTCCTTGTGCACAGTCGTCAGTGGCACCCTCCTTCCTCCTACAGTCAGCTGCTTAGCGCGGAAGTCCAGCTTGCAACTGTGGGAGACAAGATAATCCATACCTAGGATGCAGGGGTCGTCCATGTCAGCCACGTACACAGAGAGGGACTCTTCCTTTCCTCCGAGCTCAAACTTCACGTCCACTGGGCCTCTGAGCTCTGCATAGTGTCCAGTGACTCCGCACAGTCGATGCGACGTCTTAGGAAGCCGACGATGACTCACCACGTCAGGCCGCACAAATGTGCGTTCCGAACCTGTGTCGACGACCACAGGCCACAACACTCCGTCAACTTTGCCCTCCACTTGGCAGCTCGTCATGGTGGTTCCCCTGCACATTGATATCTTCGGGGCATGTACAGGACAGACTGGTCGTTGCCCCCGTGAACCAGTCCTTCTTAGTTTCCCGAGTGGTGTTCCCTCGTTGGGGGCACATTTTTCCGATACTCATTCTTCCAGTGCCCCTTTTCTCCACAGGTCCAGCACTTGGGTCCTTCTCTGGGCTTCTTCTTAGCGCCACCTTCATATTCCTTCTTCCTCTTATAGCATTCGTTATCCTTGTGCCCAACCTTCTCGCAATACCAGCACGTTCCTTGGAACCTGTCTGTGTCGCTGACAGCGCCCTTTCGTGCCCTAAAGCCAGAAGTCGAGTCGTCCTTGAAGCTTGACAAGCTAGACCTAACAAAGGACTCAAACTCCATGGCACGTGCCAGAGCTTCCTGCATTGATGTTGGCTTAGCTTGGTTCACTCGTATCTTCAGCTGAGGGCTGTCCAGAGCATCGATGAATTGATCACGCAGCAAAACCGTCAGCAGGTCAGGGGTGGCACCTGGGTATGCCTTGTGCGCCATGCTCTCAAGGTCCTGAGCGAGTTCCTGAAGAGACTTGCCGCGCCTCCTGTTGCGGGTTCTGAACCTAACCCTAAATAGCTCGTTCTGGTGCTTGGTCCCATATCGTTGCTCCAGCGCCTGTGCCAGCCCGCTGTTGCTGCCCTTTGTCGCATTGTCGAGCTGAGCAAGGACCTCCAGCGCCGCCCCTTTCAGGCTAGTGGCCAGCTGTACCGCGCACTCTTGGTCATCCCATCCGTTCCGAGCTGCCAACAGCTCAAACTGAGCGCGGTAAGCCTCCCAGGAGACCTTGCCATCAAACTCCTGAGGCTTCTTTCTAACAGGCGAACCCAAAAGACTCATGGGGTTGGCGGAACTTCTTGCGGGGATAAACTCAGGCGAAACAGGGCTCAAACTACCCCGGAGAAGCATCTTGGGTACAACTAGCCCCTGCAGGCACTGGCTGTCCGTTTCCAGCCAAGCAGTCTTCAAGGGCCTTCACTCTGTCATTTACTTCTAATATTTCTTTGTGTGTCGTCTCCCGTACCACCTCCATCTGTTGTTGAAGATTTGTGTTGTCTTTCTCCACTTCTATCAGGCGTTGTCCCAAGTTCGTGGTCACATCAGTCATTTCTCTTCGCACTGACTCACTTCCATCTTGTACTACTTTTAGCTGTAGCTGTAATCCTGTGAAGCGATCTTCTAGCTGTTCTTTGAGTTCTTGGAGTGTTCCTTCTTGTTGTTGCTGTGCTCTTTCTTGTTGTTCTTTGAGTTCTTGGAGTGTTCCTTCTTGTTGATGCTGTGCTCTTTCTTGTTGTTCTTTGAGTTCTTGGTGTGCTTTTTCTTGTTGTTCCTTGAGTTCTTGGAGTGTTCCCTCTTGTTGATGCTGTGCTCTTTCTTGTTGTTCTTTGAGTTCTTGGTGTGCTTTTTCTTGTTGTTCTTTGAGTTCTTGGTGTGCTCTTTCTTGTTTCTCCCCCTGTAGTCTCAAGGCTTCCAAAAGTTCAGTCAACATGTCGTCCCTCTGGGCAGCTTGGGAACGAGTCTCCATGGCGAAAAAACAAATGGCTACACTCCTGACGCCAATGTTATGCCGGACGTGTTACTTGGGTTCCGTGTCGCCGTCAGGAGACTCCGTGGGAGGGAGATATGTAAACACTTTGCACAGCTTCTGTAGTTTAATATTCTTCCTTAGTAGTACACTTCACTCTGACTCTTCACTTACCACTAGCTTACTATGACTGGGGCTAGGGCTCTCTCGCCCTCTTCTCCTATATATATCCAGAACAGTACAGTCTAGAATGTTACAGTATATTTTAGATCATACAAGAACATGTAGCAAAAATATATGCGAGTTGGCAACACTTCCCGCCTGGCGTCTGGCCGCGCCCCACGGGGCGCGGACGGCTCGCCTTCCTCCCCGCCCCGCTGCTCGCTTCTCCCGGAGCCTTCTAGAGGCCTATGGTCGCCGGGGGAAGCTTCCAGCACAACAGTATGTGATCAAGATGTAAAAAAGTATCTGAACAAACTCGACATTAATAAGTCAGTATAACCCGACTACGTGTTTCTACGTTTATTGCAAGAACACACACACACACACACACACACACACACACACACAGGGTCTGTTGGGGGGAGGGAGCAGTAAACATTTCAACCGCTGACTAACATCGCTAGAGCAGGAAGCCTTTATGAGCCAACACGTTTTCTGTTGCCTGCCGTTCCATTTTTCCACGTTTCCCTCCTTAAATATTTCATCCATTATCTGCCACCCCCACACACTCATCTGTTATTCAAGCGAGGAAGGAAGGCCGTGGGTACCGTCCTGCCTTCTTTATCTTCTTTGTATCTCTTGACAACACAAACATGCCGGAAAGGAAAAGACTGGCCTTGAGAGTTCCATTGTGTGATCCCCTCGGCCATGAAATTTCGTTGTTTTCCTTTTTTCTTTTTCCAGCCATTTTCGAGATTACATAATGGTTCGCAAATGTTGTAATAATTCCTGTATTTTTCAATTTCATTCTACATAGTCGTATAATTTTGTAATTTTTAGCTCAGTAATAATATAAACTAAAGACGTTTCATAAATGTATTTTGTTAGTCGTTGTCTTGCATCTACTTCCAATAATATCCACAGGACACACGACCATCAGCCATGGCAAAGAACAAAAAATGGCACGAGGAAGCACCCTCCATGCTCTGTTTGGAACCTTGAAGCACGAGGAAAGAGCAGCAAAAGTCAGGGGACTGAAAATGTCTTCTTTAAGGTCTAATACAATGAGAGAGAGAGAGAGAGAGAGAGAGAGAGAGAGAGAGAGAGAGAGAGAGAGAGAGAGAGAGAGAGAGAGAACACACACACACACACACACACACACACACAAGGACAAGCCTTGAGGCAGTATTACATAAACAAACCACGATGTTGACTCATACAACAACAATGTCGCGCGAACATAAGTTTTGTATATATATTTCATCATACGCCATTTCGAGGTTTCCTTCCTTATTACTATTGTAGGGAGTAGCTGCATGAGATGACGTAGGATTGGAATAGAAACATACGTTTTGACGCTCTGGATGTATTTCATTGTCAAACGCAACAGTGACGTATCAGACCACGAAAATATTCGGGAAAGGAGATGAAGACCTCCAGGATCTCGTTTAGCGGCGGTGAGTTTTGAACGCAGAGAATAATACTGTTTTATTTGTCAGCTTTTGTAAGGAAATAGATCTGAGGCTAATAATATCCATACATTTATGTATAAAGACATGTAGTAATGCTAAAGTTCGCTTATATGATACGTTCCTTTGGGATGTGAAAGACGGGATGATTTTGAAGGGCGTAGATCTACCGGAGGGAGTTACTTGAGGGAAACGAATATATCTAAAGATGCGTTCGTTGGTTCTACGTAATCCATGTTATTGTCAATGATGTCTGCTATAGAAAGCGACATAGTTCACTCCTCTTTTATTCCTCCCTTATTAATTTATCCCTCCGTACTCTCTCCCTGCTTTACAGAAATTTGTTAGCCAAGTGAATCAGGAAGGTCCCACTATCACCCTGTCATTTTTTTATATAATTTTCATAACTTCTGACAGCAAAAACCAGGCCGGAAGTGAAAGAAATGGCTTGCGGAAGATTCCATTGTATTCTCTCCTCGACCATGCGTGACTACCAGCACACTCTCGGAGAGGCTCTGTATGTCGTAAGCCGATCCAAGGCCATTGCTGGGACCTCACGCACCACACAACCCTATTCAATTTGCTCCTTGTTAGCGCCTGTCAGGCCTGAGCAACGCTTGAGCATCGGCCAGCCAGGCAGCAGCTAGTCGGTTGTTATCAAGTTTGTGTGTGTGTGGGGGGGGGGGAGATGTATGTTTGAGGTTATGCATCTGCCTTACGTCATCGCTCAGTTTAATGTAAGCACTTTGTTGCCGTGGGGACGAGAAAGATATTCTCTCTCTCTCTCTCTCTCTCTCTCTCCTCCTCATAGTGTAGGTCCGGATACTACTAGCTATTTTTGGCCGAGAGCAGAGTGTGCCGTATCATTGCCGGATGTGGGGCATTCCACAGGTGGATAAACAACACGTAATACTCTGTCATCATACACAGGGTTAAAAAAAGATTCCGTGGAAATGGATGCCGAGTAACTACCTCATGAAAAAAAGCTGCGATGAATCAATGTAAGAAACTCTACACAAACTCTAGAAAACATAACTATAGACAGGAGCTTAAAAATGCGAAAGGAAGAATTAAGTGTTTGTTAGAGGAAACAGATGCTATTTTTCTCGACTGAGACACTGATTTGAACTTACGGAAAATTATATATTCGAGGTTGCAATAAACCGATCGAAAACGCGACGCCTACATCCTGCAGTGACCTTTGATGAAATACCAATCGGAATCTTGCCTCGGTTCGGTGTTTCGCAACTTTGATCACGATTTTGCGGGAAATAAAAGTACATGACCTCTGAGACGGATCTCCACTATTTATGTTCGAGAGAGAGAGAGAGAGAGAGAGAGAGAGAGAGAGAGAGAGAGAGACTGTAAATAAAGAAAGAATAAGAAGTTTCCACGTGGATAGCGTTCTGTGACGCAGTTTGGGGCCCAAGGTCACAATGGTGGCTTGAAGTTCCTTGTAGGCTGCCTGACTGGTGGTGGTGCGTGAGGGAGGAGGTGGTGGGCGGCGTGGGTGACGATGGCTGGTGGATGTATGGTGTATTGGTGGTGTGTTGTCTGGAGTCCGTGGAAGGTGAGCAGTGAGGGTGATGATGTATTGTGAAGATACATGATAGTATATGGGTGGAAAGTTGGAAAGTTTCGTTTAGTCGGCGCAACATATGTGGTCATATGCCGGAGAGAGACAGGAGGGGAAAGGAATTATAGGAGAAGGAAACAGATCCCAGGAGACGGGACTCAACTCCCGATTAATACCTGGTACTCATTCACTGCTGGGTGGACAGGGGCGTAGGGTATCGGAAAAGCCGCCCAAATTTTTCCACCCGATTAATACCTAGTACCCATTCACTGCTGGGTGGACAGGGGCGTAGGGTAACGGAAAAGTCGCCCAAATTTTTCCACTCCGCCCGGGAATCGAACCCGGGCTCTCTCGATTGTGAGCCGAGTGTGTTAACCACTGCACCACGAAGCCCCCTCTAGTATAAGGGTGGTGGCTGTTTTAGTTATGGGTGGTGGGTTGTGTGGAAGGTGGTTAGCTGATGGCGAGTGGCAGGAAAGTTGATGGCGGATGGAAGGGAAAGTGGATGGCGGGTGGTAGGGAAAGTGGATGGCGGGTGGTAGGGAAAGTTGATGGCCGGTGGTAGGGAAAGTGGATGGCGGGGTGGAAGGAAACTGGATGGTGGGTGGTAGGGAAAGTGGATGGCGGGGTGGAAGGAAACTGGATGGCGGGTGAATGTGGATGGCGGGTGGTAGAGAAAGTCGATGGAAGGTGAAAGGAAAGTGGATGGCGGGTGGAAGGAAAGTGGATGGCGGATGGTAGGGAAGTGGATGGCGGGTGGTAAGGAAAGTGGATGGCGGGTGAAAGGAAAGTGGATGGCGGGTGGAAGGAAAGTGGATGGCGGGTGGAAGGAAAGTGGATGGCGGGTGAAAAGAAAGGGGATGGCGGGAGGTAGAGAAAGTGGATGGCGGGTGAAAGGAAAGGGGATGGCGGGTGGGAGAAAAGTGGATGGCGGGTGAAAGGAAAGTGGATGGCGGGTGGAAGGAAAGTGGATAGCGGGTGGTAGAGAAAGTGGATGGCGGGTGAAAGGAAAGTGGATGGCGGGTGGTAGAGAAAGTGGATGGCGGGTGAAAGGAAAGTGGATGGCGGGTGGAAGGAAAGTGGATGGCGGGTGAAAGGAAAGTGGATGGCGGGTGGAAAGAAAGTGGATGGCGGGTGGAACAAAAGTGGATGGCGGGTGGTAGAGAAAGTGGATGGCAGGTTGTAAGGAAAGTGGATGGCGGGTGGTAGGGAAAGTGGATGGCGGGTAGTAAGGAAAGTGGATGGCGGGTGGTAGGGAAAGTGGATGGTGGGTAGTAAGGAAAGTGGATGGCGGGTGGGAGGGAAAGTGGATGGCGGGTGAAAGGAAAGTGGATGGCGGGTGGTAGGGAAAGTGGATGGCGGGTGGTAAGGAAAGTGGATGGCGGGTGGAAGGAAAGTGGATGGCGGGTGGTAGGGAAAGTGGATGGTGGGTGAAAGGAAAGTGGATGGCGGGTGGAAGGAAAGTGGATGGCGGGTGGTAGGGAAAGTGGGTGGTGGGTAAAAGGAAAGTGGATGGCGGGTGGAAGGAAAGTGGATGGCGGGTGGAAGGAAAGTGGATGGCGGGTGGAAGGAAAGTGGATGGCGGGTGGTAGGGAAAGTGGGTGGTGGGTAAAAGGAAAGTGGATGGCGGGTGGTAGAGAAAGTGGATGGCGGG
>NC_066526.1:8470200-8472700 GCF_024679095.1 Eriocheir sinensis
AGAATGATCTGTAATGAAGAGTGTATCATCACTCTAAAAGGTACAGGTAAAATTGGGTGCTTACGCTAATTAAACGATATATATATATATATATATATATATATATATATATATATATATATATATATATATATATATATATATATATATATATATCTATATATATATATATATATATTACTGCAGATGAGTCAGTTCAAGGGCATAAAAAAAGGTAACAAATGTTAAAAAAAAAGCCCGATACTCACTGCTCCTAAAAAGAGTTAGAGGAGTGGCCGAAAGATAGGTCCATTTCGGGAGGAGAGGTGTCCAGATACCCTCCTCTTCAAAGAGTTCAAGTCGTAGGCAGGAGGAAATACAGAAAAAGGAAGATTGTTCCAGAGTTTACCAACGTCAGGGATGAAAGTGTGATAATGCTGGTTAACTCCTGCGTAAGGGACTTGGAGAGTAAAGGGATGAGCTTGAGTTGAAAGTCGTGTGTGGCGGGGCCGCGGGAGGGGGGGGAGACATGCAGTTAGCAAGCTCGGAAGAGCAGTCAGCATGAAAATATAGATAGAAGATAGAAAGAGAGGCAACATGGCGGCGAAATTTAAGAGATAGAAGACTATTAGTAAGAGGAGGAGAGCTGATGAAACGAAGAGCCTTAGACTCCACTCTGTCCAAGAGAGCTGTGTGATTGGAGCCCCCCCACACGTGAGATGCACACTCCATACGATGGCGGACAAGGTCCCTGTAAATGGATAGCAACTGTGAGGGGAGAAGAACTGGCGGAGACGGTACAGAACGCCTAGACTCGTGGAAGCTGATTTAGTAAGAGAAAAGAGATGAAGTTTCCAGTTGAGATTTTGAGTTAAGGATAGACAGAAGAAGTTTAGTGTTGAAGAAGGTGATAGCTGAGTGTTGTCAAAGAATAGGGGATAGTTGTTTGGAAGATTGTGTTGAGTGGATAGGTGGAGAAACTGTGTTTTTGAGGAACTGAAGGACACCAAGTTCTTCTTGCCCCAATCGGAAATAATGGTAAGGTCTGAGGCTAAGCGTTCTGTCGCCTTCACCCTGGAATCATTTAGTTCCTGTTGGGTGGGTCTTCTATTAAAAGAAGTTGAATAACGTCGAATAGAGTCACCGGCGTAAGAATGGATAGGACAGTTTCTTTTGGAAAGAAGATCATCAATGAACAATAGAAAGAGAGTGGGAGATAGGACAGAACCCTGCGGAACACCACTATTAATAGGTTTAGGGGAAAAACAGTGACCGTCTACCACAGCAGAAATAGAACGGTCAGAGAGGAAACTGGAGATAAAGGAACAAAGAGAAGGAGAGAAACCGTAGGAGGGTAGTTTGGAAAGCAAAGATTTGTGCCAGACCCTATCAAAGGCTTTTGATATGTCCAGTGCAATAGCGAAGGTTTCACCGAAACGGCTAAGAGAGGATGATATATATATATGTATATATATATATATATATATATATATATATATATATATATATATATATATATATATATATATATATATATATATATATATATATATATATATATATATATATATATATATATATATATATATATATATATATATATATATATATATATATATATATATATATATATATATATATATATATATATATATATATATATAAATATCCTAGGAGGAGCACTGGTAAACATGCTTAACTATGAATCTGCAGGCCCGGGTTCGAATTTCGGTACGGGCAGGTGGCGTTCAGCTCACCCAGCTGTTCATTCTCCCTTTCAGGTTGGTCAACAAATTAATACCTGGGAAAACCCAGGGAAGGTTAACTGTTGCAATACCGGATTTCACGGTGGCCCAAGTTCCGGGTTAATGGGTTCTTCCCACCAAAGGGTTAAAGGGTCAATGGGACGGAGATGAGCACCGCAGCCACGCATAGCAAGAGCAAATGTACCCAACTTTGCCTATTTTCATCGAGACGGCCTACGAAACACCAGGGTGACGTAAATAATTTTGCCATTGGGGGAAGTGCCTGGAACCCTTTGCTCTCTGCTAAATCTCAAAGACGAGTAAACTTCGCGGCAGACACCTGCCACGCCACCCCCAGTGACTAGATGTAGCCCAGGGCTGCGTTGCGTCACTCAGGAATCATCAAGCCCCGAGGCCTTGGCGAAGATTGAGTCACGCTCCTACGAGCCTCCATACCTCCCTGCTCCTCCCATGACCAGTTTTGTTACTTGCGAGCTGACACCCAAGGACGCTCCCATGAATGTCCTAATGAAGGAGTGTGTGTGTGTGCGTGTGTGTGTGTGTGTGTGTGTGTGGGTCTCCATCCGGAAGGGAGTTACGATGGGAATAATTGGTTAGATTGTTCGCATTGCAATTCATCGGCCCCTGCCGGAACGCCGATGACTGTGCCCTCAACCATATCTTTTAATATACTTTAGTTTTTTTTTTTTTTTTTTTTTTTTTTTTACGTTGTTGCCTATTGCGCCGGTAGGCATCTTCCCGGTGGGGCCTGATGG
>NC_066526.1:8482700-8485200 GCF_024679095.1 Eriocheir sinensis
TATATATATATATATATATATATATATATATATATATATATATATATATATATATATATATATATATATATATATATATATATATATATATATATATATATATATATATATATATATATATATATATATATATATATATATATATATATATATATATATATATATATATATATATATATATATATATATATATATATATATATATATATATATATATATATATATATATATATATATATACCTTTTGTGCAGTGTAGCCATAATACAAATGAAAGTATTGTTATTCGAAATGGTGCAGGGTAACACTTAAAAATTAAGTTACTGGTAGTACTATATTTTTCCATAATTTATGAGGTGTCTTCATTTATTTCTTTGTTTCGTTTATGCCCCCTGCCCCACCCGGTACCACCAAACAGAAGCCCTTCTACGTAGCGCACAGCTCCTCCCCAAACATAACTGACCTACATCATTATACCACCAAAATACATTTACAAACTCTTTCTGTTAGATATATTTTTCGCACTTCTGTGATGCGTAGTTACCTCAATGTTGCGTGCAAGGGAAGGAACCCTTAAACCTTCTACGCAGTTATCATTTTTTTTTTTTTTTTGCCATCAGCACATTATCAATACTAAGTGACTTCTCTTTAGGCATACAAATCGGTGCAAAAATCCGAGCACCGGTTTTGTCAGGCAAGGAATACCTGTGTAGCGATTAATCCAACGGAGAGAGTAGCAGGCGCTCATTAGGGTCAGTCAGCTGAGTAAGCGTCGCTATGTATTGATCATTCTCTTGATCTTGCTGTTGCAGGTCCTCCGTAGAAGATGTAGGTTGCGTATGAAACAGCTTTGCAATGAGGTATATTCAATCTTATCAGCGATAATGTCACAGGCCCCACGAAGCTTAAGCTATTCTTTCAATTATCGTAAATTACCTGTGTTTCTTTGGGACTTGTAATAATTACAGTTCAATATAATAAGTGACACTACTGTTAATGAAAATGTAGCTGATCATTCTCGTTGTTTTATTTATTGGTAAACGAGAGAAAATATAAATGCTGTCCGGTAGCCTTTCCTCATCCAAAATCGTTCTTGCTGAAAGACCTGTGAAATCAAGCAGAAATGAGCTTTAAAAGAGATATTATTTACATTATATTATATGCCGAGTACCTGCTCTGGGTGCATCAGTGTCGCCTTCGGCGAAATTTATCAAAAACATCTGGGCGCCAGGCATCTCGGCAGAAAGGGAGCCTCCTTTGTTTTTTGTCCGTGTGCGACATTGGCTTTCGTCCAATAGTGTTTCCCTCCACCCACAACTCCTGGCTTAAACGCCATCACCTTTGACCTGCCCACGCTCCTGGTAGCATCAGGCGTCCACCGACGGTCTTTGTTCACCTCGCACATCAACCAGCAGTCAGTTGAGGAGGGAGTATAATATTCTGAGAGTGGAAGCCGGTGACCTCACGGAGACACAAACACCTGCCCTTCCTAAGGTTATGGGTGGGGTTTGTCGAGATGCCTGACCGGCCCTGACGCCCTAATGTTTTAGATTAATTTCGCCAAAGGCGACACTGATACACCCACCTCAAGTACTCAGCAAATATTGTAATGTAAATAGAATTGAAAAAAAAGCCCATTTTTGCTTGATTTCGCAGGGCTTTCATGCAAGAACGATTTTGGATGAGGAGAGGCTGCCGGACAGCATTTGTATTTTCTCTCGTTTACTAATAAATAAAACGTCGAGAATGATCAGTTACATTATATATATTATTAATAACAATAATGTAACTTATTATATTGAAGTGTCATTGTTACATGCCCCAGAGAAACACAGATAATTTACGATAATTGAAAGAATAGCTCAAGCCTCGTGGGCCCTGTGACCCAATACCCGCTGGCTGGCAACTCTAAATATACCTCATAACTTAGGTCAGCGTTTCTCAACCTTTTTACCCTTGTGGAACCCTTGATATTGTTTTCATGTCTTAGGGAACCCTTGCATAAAATTTATTATATACCGTTATTAATATCTATCTCTTATTTTTTTTATCATAGTTCACGAGGTAAACATAATATATATTTTTTGGGGATAACTGAGTGAGTCACTCAGTAATGCATGAATCCGCCACGTACAGGTCCTGTCCATTAACCAGCGAAGGAGATTTCACACTGCGCGCCTTATAGATCTCGTTAAATACATTCCGTATGATTATTATAATTCTGCATAATAATCATTTATATACGAATAATAATATATAATATATACTACTAATAATATATAATATATGATTATAATAACCAAGGATTTTCCAACAATATGGCATACATGCAAAGAAAAATTGCGGATACAAAAATTAAACTAAAATTACTCCAAAATGCGCTAGCTTATTTTTTACTATTTCTCGAGGAACCCCTACCGACCTCTTGTGGAACCCTTGCTAGGGTTCCGGGGAACACCGGTTGAAAAACGCTGACTTAGGTACTGAACATTTTATTCGCGA
>NC_066526.1:8495200-8568802 GCF_024679095.1 Eriocheir sinensis
TTACAGATCGCAGACCTACCACACGTGACAAATCGATTTGTTATATAACATCCTCCATTCAACGCCTGTGGTGGGAGCTATTTCTACGAAAAACTGAGAAGCTGATATCCTTCAAGGTTAGGAGCTACAGAGGAGTGCACTTGAGATGCACGTTCACCATATCCCGGCTGCATCATGACACAGAAATAAACAATTTCCTTCCGATTATCGAAGGAACTAAGTCGACCACTTTGGCGCATATTGTTGATACTGTTTCTTGTTTTAATAATTCAAGAAGCGTGGTAGAAGGTAACCAAGATCTTTCATACAGCGGCTTCATTGTGGACACTCCTCTGAGACATACAGCTTTTAAGAGGATATTTTTTTTCACAACAAAGGAGACGGCTCAACGGCAACAAGGAGTGCAAAAAAAAAAAAAAAAAGCCCGCTACTCACCGCTCCATAATACACAAAAGTAAAGAGTGGCCAAAAGAGAGGTCAATTTAGGGTAGAGAGGTGTCTTGATACACACTTCTTGAAAGAGGTTAAGTCATAGGCAGGAGGAAATGCAGACGAAGGAAGGCTGTTCCAGAATTTACGAGTGAAAGGGTCGAAAGAGTGAAGATGCTGGTTAACTCTTACATAAGGGGTTTGGGCAGTATAGGGATGAGCTAGAGTAGAAAGTCGAGTGTAGCGGGCCCGTGGGAGGGGGGTTAGGCATGCAGTTAGCAAGTTCAGAAGAGCAGTCAGCATGAAAATATCGACAGAAGATAGAAAGAGAGGCAACATGGGGGCGGAATTTAAGAGGTAGAAGACTGTCAGTATGAGGAGGGGAGCTGATGAGACGAAGAGCCCTTGGCCCGTACCAAGTCATGAAGGTCGAGCCGCGTACCTTCCCTTCGACAATGTAGGCACGGCCTCAGACCGCGCCTTTAATCCTTATCACAAGTCGCTCGGGAAGGTAAATGCACATACACATACTGCAACCTTCTTTTCACCTACCAGATCTTATGTACGCACAAACATACAAATACACAGTGTTATTCATGGAGATATAATACCTCCATGGTGTTATTACAGCCATAATATTGTCCGTTTCATTCCGTCTGTCCACTCGTGAACGTAGATGTGGCACCTGCGCATTGTGAGTTTGTGATTGCGTGAAGATCGATTGAATGTTTGTGTATACAAAAAATCCTCAAACCATCGTATATGAACCGCAAACAGAAGATTTGCATCTATAATATACCATACAAGGAAACGAAGAAACAACTTTGTATATCAAACAGTATAGTTTGATCATACTCGAACGATCTATAGCCTTTCAGATACTCATATTTCATCTCATTAAGGGATATAAAGTGACATACGACTCTGCAAGTGTCTATACATGAGGAATATTGATGTTGCATGTATAAATAACTTGGGTAGCCTAATATATTCGAAATAGCCTAGCATCGCATTTAACAGTTATTATTTATTATTTCATGTTTTTTTCCATTATTAATAGTTATTTGCATGCAGTAAATTGTTAAGATACCCTTTGTTTGCACTTGCAGAGCCAAATGTCTTAACTGAAATGAGAAAGAATTTGAAAAAACATAGATCGTTAGAGAATGTGAGCCACGAAGGTTCCCGCCAGGCTGGTACCTCTGTGCTTTGAAGGCGCGTGCTGTTGTAAACAAGACAAACATATTCGCTGCAGCTATAATATATGACTTTCCAATTAGGGAAAATATTTTCTCAGGTTGTTTTAACTGAACCGCAACTATTTGCCACGCCAAATTTGGAAAATAAACATATTTTTCCTCGAAGGTCTGAGGGAAGACACAGGGTAGACCTTGCCTTCCCTTCGTCTCTCCCGCAGACCTTCGTTCCAAAAATGCTAGTGACTATAGGTACGCACCGTCCTTCCTTTCGATCTTCGTCGCTAAACCTTCGTGACGCTTGGTACGGGCCTTTGACTCTACTTTGGAGCCCCCCCACACATGTGATGCATACTTCAGACGAGGGCGGACAAAGCCCCTGTATATGGACAGTATCTGTGCGGGGGAGAAAACTGGCGGAGACGATACAGAACGCCCAACGTCGAGTAAGCTGATTTAGTGGGAGAGGAGATATGAAGTTTCCAGTTAAGATTTTGAGTTAAGGATAGACTGAGGATGTTTAGTGTAGGAGAAAGTGACAGCTGAGTGTTGTCGAAGAATAGGGGATAGGTGTTTGGAAGATTGTGTCGAGTTGATAGGTGAAAAAATTGAGTTTTTGAGACGTTGAAGGACACCAGGCTCTTCTTGCCCCAATCGGAAATGATAGTAAGGTCTTAGGTTAAGCATTCTGAAGCCTCCAGCCTGGAATCGTCTAGTCCCTGTTGGGCTGGCCGTCTATCAAAAGAAGTTGAGAAATGCAGAGTAGAGTCATCGGCGTAAGAATGGATAGGACAGTTCACATTGGAAAGATCATCAATGAACAGCAAAAAGAGAATGGGAGATAGAATAGAGCCCTGAGGAACACCACTGTTGAAAGTTTTAGAGGAAGAACAGTGGCCGTCTACTACAGCAGTGATAGATCGGTCAGAGAGGAAACCGGAGATAAAGGTACAGACAGATGGATTGAAACCGTAGGAGGGTAGTTTGGAAAGTAAAGATTTGTGCCAGACCATATCAAAGGCTTTTGGTATGTCTAGGGCAACTGAGAAAGTTTCACCGAAACGACTAAGAGAGGATGACCAAGAGTTAGTTAAGAGAGCAAGAAGATCGCCTGTAGAACGCCACTTGCGGAACTCATACTGGCGATCAGATAGATCGATACATGAATATAGTAGATACATGAATATAGTATTCATGTATCAACTCTCCTGTATTCTCTGATCAGTATTACTATTAGTTCTGTTGCAATTATTACTGATGCTAGTATTATTGCTACCACTGCTGCTGTTGCTACTGTTGCTGTTACTATTACTACTGTTTCTAATGCTGCTGTTACTACTTTTACTACTAATACTACCACTAATAATATTATTACTGTTGCTACTATTGCTATTTCTGCCTCTATTTCTTCCGCTAATACTGCTACTGCTATTACTACCACTACTACTGCTTCTACTACTACTACTGGTACTACTACGTTACTACTACTGCTTTTGATCCCTCTACTGCTACTACTGCTCCCACTGCTGCTGCTGGTACTACTACTACTAATATTACTTCTAGCATCATTACCACTTCTACTACTACACTACTGTGTAGTACTGTGACTACCACCACCACTTCTACTACATATACTACTACTGCTCTTACTACTATTATTTCCATTTCTACTGCTATAATTGCTGTTGTTGCTAGCATCAACTTTTTTTTATTAATCTATTACCCTTTTCATGATGCCCATAAATGATGCTAACATCTTCCCTTTGCTATGGTTAGTGGTGAAGATCTTTTGGACTATTTAGATTTTTACAACGATTTCCAGAATCTAATGAGTATTTTGACCCATTTATTGTATAAGATACGGATTATAACAACGACCTTGATGTTAATCAGTTTTACTTGCGTTCAAGAAATGTAGACTTTACGCATTCTGAATATATATTTCTTCATTGACTACCTTTATTAAATTGTGATACTATTATCAGCTTACTAACAATGAACATTAGATCAGTTTCCACAAACTTTCACTATTTTGTAGACACTGTCTTATCAAGCCATATAAATGTTGATGTATTAGGTTTTACTGAAACCAGATCAGACGCAGACATACTGCCGGAATATGAATTGTTTACCAATAACAGAAACAGATGTGGTGGTGGTGTGGCAGTGTACATCTCCAGGAAATTTAGGTCTTCTAAGGTAAATGAATATACTAAGCTAGAAACTTATATTGAAAGCTTGGGTATAGAAGCAAAATTTAATGGCAAAATATATTTGTTCATATGTGTTTATAGACCTCTACAATACAATATTAAGGATTTTCTAAATTCACTTTAATGAAATGGTAACTCTTATAAAAGATTTTAAAAAATAGTGATCTGTTTTTCTTTGGAGACCTGAATTTTAGATATATTACATTATAATAATAACAATAATGTGCAAGAATTTATTAATTTGATGTATAGCTATTCTCTATTTCCTTTAACAACTAAGCCAACACAAGTAACTGCCACCTCAGCCACTCTAATAGATCATAATTGGTCATCACAAATAGAGCATAATGTCGGGAGTTACATACTTACAACAGATAATAATTTCTTTGTTCAAAGGTGATGATTCTTTGCAGTGCCAACCTACTTACAGTACAAAAAGAACATTATCTCTTTGTGCCATCGAAAGATTCAGTACATTTCTAACAAATGTTGATTGGTCAGATGTTTTTAGTTGTACATGTCCTAATAATTCGTATAATTTATTTTATAACAGATTTAAAAACCATTATGATAACTGCTTCCCAGAAAAGATAATTAAAATTAATCGCAAAAGCGAACGCAGTCCTCACCTTACCCCAGCATTACTTATTAGCATAAAAGAAAAAGAAAATAGACTCGAAAAATTAGCATATAAATGGCCATTAACCTTTAGAGAACAAAACAGAGTATACAGAAATAAATTAACATCACTTTTAAAAACAGCAAAAAGAAAGTTTCATCAGGACCAACTTGTAAATAATCACGGTAACCCGAAATCTCACTGGAAGACAATAAATAACTTACTTGGTAGATCTGGAGGCGCCATAAAGCAATCAATAGGATTAAAACCTTTTTGTAATGATATTCCAAATAAATTCAATGAATATTTCTTGCAGGTTGGGGGACAAAACCATATTCTAGGAGATGAATTCAGGATGTATTTACACAGACCACCCATGTACTCGTAACTCGTTGTTCTTTTCACCTTTTACGCAAGTTGAAATTGAAAATTATCAAACGGCACTAAAGCCCTCTTCTTATGATAACGTTTATCCCACTGTTTTGAAACATACAGCTAATATTGTTTTCCTACCATTAACACATATAATTAATCTTATTCTAAAGAAGGAAATCTTTCCTGATAAATAAAAAAAAAGCCAAAGTAGTTCCACTATTTAATCTGGGAATAGAAATATTATAAACAATTACAGACCCATATCCATTCTTCCTGCCTTTTGTAAAGTATTCGAAAAAGTCATTACTACCCGTCTTATTAATTTCATTAAGAAAAACAATCTACTTTCATTATGTCAGCATGGCTTCAGTTCGGGTCGCTCAACCGAATCTGCCATTTTTCAATTTTCTTCGAATGTTTAGAAATATTTAGATAAAAAACATTATTTAATCGGTATTTTTTTTTTTTTAGATCTTTCCAAAGCTTTTGATTCTTTAAGTCACAAAATTCTTCTTAGCAAACTAAATAGTTTTGGTGCCAGGTGGGTTCCTTTATAATTATTTGAAAGTTATTTAACAAATAGATCTCCGGCTGTTTATCGCAATTCAACTTACTCTTGTCCTAAACCAATCAGCAAAGGTGTACCTCTGGGATCAATTTAAGGGCCGGTACTTTTTTGTATATATTAATGACATTATAAACGCAAGTCATAAATTTAAGTACACCATATACGCAGACGATACAAATTATTGCTTGATGACGAGGACATATATAGTTTACATTTTAACTTTAACATTGAATTAGATGCTATTAATAAGTGGATTAAAAATAATGATTTAAACTTAAATGTTTTCAAAACAAACTATTCAATATTTCAGAATCGATCCGTAAAACTTGACTTTCCACCTGTGAGTCTAGAGGGAACAATACTACAACGAGTGTCGCAAACTAAATTCCTTAGTGTCTATATAGATGCATGCAAATATTAATTGGAATAATCAAATTACTTCAGTTGCAACTAAATTATACAAGATGTTTGGTATCATATATAGAGTTAGAGATAACCTGACACAAGAAGCACTTATTAGCATCTACTATACTTTGTGTTTTCCTCATCTAATCTATTATGTTTCTGTATGGGCCTGTACGTGGCACTCCTTCCTTAAAAAAATAACAATAGTTCAAAATAATATCTTCAGATGCCTGCTTTACATGAATAAATTTGAATCGACACTACATATACTTTCCACAAACAAACCCCTTACTTTCAAAAACATTCACACATACTTTTTATTATTATTTATTTACAAAAGTATCACACAGAATCATGAATCACAACCTTTCAGATTGGTTAACATATCTCACAGCACTAGTAGTAATAATGTTAATTTAATCTGCCCACAGTTTAGAACTGCTCCTTTCAACAATAGTGTGTTATGCTCCGGCCCTAACCTTTGGAATTCTTTGTCTATTGAAATTAAGACTCTTGTTAACAATGGCACCTTGTCTCCATTTAAAAGACATGTAAAAATACATTTATTCAATCTTCAAACAATTAGTGACGAAAATATGCAATATATAATTAAGTTAAACGGTAACATTAATTATTGTAGTTATTGGCATTATTCTTATTATTATTGTTTTATTATTATTATTATTATTATTATTATTATTATTATTATTATTATTATTATTATTATTATTATTATTATTATTATTATTACTTAGCATAATATATGTATGTTAGTTTACAATGACACAAAACAATATTTATGTATAATATTTATCTTAGACATAATGTATGTATATATGTTAAGTTCACAATGTCAAAATATTTATGAAATAAATAATTACCTTACACAGCATTCACAAGCATAAAAAAAATCGTATTTAAAATCCGTCTGCCGGAAAGCCTTGGCTTGGCAGGCTGTGTCAATGTCCTTTGTACATATATATCTCAACATATTAAATGTAAAGAAATTACTTGTAATTTAATGGCAATAAATATTACTTACCTACTTACTTACCTACTATAGAAGGTCAGAAGTGGAAAGGTGCTTTTGAATCTTCCGGTTAAGGATTGATTCAAAAGCTTTAGATAGACAGGAAAGTAAAGCTATAGGGCGGTAGTTTAAGGGAACATAAGAACATAGGGAAACTGCAAGAGGCCGGGTGGCCTACACAGGGCAGCTCCAGAATCCCCCCCACTACTCACGATGGGTGAGGTGTAGTTACAGGGGTTACAGGTAGAGGCTTGATCCTCGTTATACCGGCGGTACTAGCACGCATCCAGTACCCCGTCACCTTACTGCACCCACACCTCACTGCCACCTGTCGTCCTCGTCCATGTAGCTATCCAGTCTACTCTTAACAAGTTATCGTCCCTGCACTAACTATGTGATTACTGAGTCTATTCCATTCCCCCACTACCCTATTACTAAACCAATGCTTGCCTATATCTCTCCTAAATCTATACTTTTCTAATTTAAATCCATTACTGCGAGTTCTATCCTGCTGGCTAATTCTCAGTACTTTACTTATATCGCCTTTGTTGTAACCCTTGACCCATTTGAATACTTCTATCAGATCTCCCCGCACTCTTCGTCTCTCTAGTGAATGTAAGTTTAGGTGTTTCAGCCTATTTTGATATGGGAGGTTCCTCAGCCCCTGAATCATCTTGGTCATCCTCCTCTGAACTGATTCTAGCAAGTTGATGTCCATTCTGTAGTGTGGGCACCAAAACTGGACAACATAATCTAAGTGTGGCCTAACTAACGCTAAATGGAGTCTGAGGATGACCTCTGCACTCCTGTTGGTTACCGTCCTGTTAATAAAGCCTAATACCCTGTTAGCCCTATTCCTCGCACTAATACATTGCTTCCTTAGTTTTAGGTCAGAGTTCACTAACACTCCCAAATCCCTTTCACACTCAGACCTGCCTATCGCTGTGGAGTCTAAACTATACCCGTGTAATGGGTTGCGTGTTCCTACACTAAGTACGCTACACTTGGTGATGTTAAAATTCATCTGCCATTTCTCTGACCAAGCTGACAGTTTGTTGAGATCCTCCTGCAGGGCTCTAGCATCCTCCCCTGTCCTAATAGTGGGTCCTATTTCTGCATCTGCAAATTTACCTATGTCACTAGTTATCCCATTGTCTATGTCATTGATGTAGATAATGAATCAAAGCGGGCCTAAAACTGAACCTTGAGGAACCCCACTGGTAACATTACCCCATTCGGATTTTTTTACCGTTAATGGTAACCCTCTGTTTCCTGTCGCTAATCCACGCCTTAATCCAATCAAATACCTTCCCTCTTATCCCATGAGCCCTGACTTTATTTAACAGTCTCTGGTGAGGTACCTTATCGAAGGCCTTACTAAAATCAAGATAAACCACATCATAGCTCTCATCATTGTCAGCTGCCTCGTATACTCTCTTGTAAAAGGATATAAGATTAGTGAGGCACGACTTTCCTTTAGTAAACCCATGCTGTGAGTCGTGAATTAAATTATGTCTGTCTATATGATCCCTAATACTATCAGCTATTATTGACTCAATCATTTTACCTATACCTAACTGACGTCAAACTAATCGGCCTATAATTCGCCATAGAAGATTTGTCTCCTTTCTTAAATATTGGAATAACGTGTGCCTGCCTCCATGAAACAGGCACCACCCTGTGTCTAGTGACTTCCTAAATACTTCTGTTAACTGCCCACTTTTTTCAGTTTCACATTCCTTTATTACCCTGGGGAAAAGTTCATCTGGCCCTGGCGCCTTAGTGACTTTAAGTCTATCTATCTGTCTAATTACGAGCTCTCTACTTATGTTGATGTCGGTTAATTCTTCTACCTCTTCTCCCCTGTAGATCTGTTCTCCCTAAGGTATATCATCTAATCTTTCTTTGGTAAATACAGTTAAGAAATATCTATTTAACGCCTCGCTCATTTCCTCATCACTATCAATCAGTGATTCTCCTGACTTAAGCGGCCCTATCTTATCCCTAACCTTGGTCTTATAAAGCTGAAAGGAGCCCTTTGGATTGGTCTTTGCTTCCCTGGCAATTCTAATCTCATAATTACGTTTTGCCATACGTGTGTTTTTCTTTCCTGCTCTAGCTAAATCGTTGTAACTATCTCTTAGGTGGGTTTCCCCACTTTTAATTCTAATATATAGTCCTCTTTTCCTTCCTATTTCAGTTTTTAGCCTGTCTGTCATCCATCGCGGGTAATTACCTGTTGACCTGACTTCCCTGTGAGGTATAAACTGTTTCTGTCCTAATTTAATCTCCCTGACCAGACTATTGTACTCACCCTCCAAGGTACTGACCTGACTAGTGACCTCACCAGAGATTACCGCCCCTCCCTCCTCTGGGTCCTGACCTACTTCTGATCTCACTCCCCTAAGCCTCTGCAGCTGCTCTCTTAACCCCTCGTAGTCTGCCTTCCTGAAGTCAGGTATTAATGTGTTGTTATTGCCTACTCTATCCTCCCATTTAATATTAAATCTAATTTCCTTATGATCACTGTTATCTAATTAATCCCCAACCTCAATGTTGCTTATTATGTCCTCTATTAGTTAACAACAAATCCAAAATATTTTCTTCCCTCGTTGGTGTTCTAATTAACTGCTTAAGGAAACTATCCTGTATCACATCTAACAAATCCTGTGCCTCTTGGTCTCCGGATAAAGTATCCCACTCTATGTTCCTATAATTGAAATCCCCAATTATACACACGTTCCTATATCTTGACGCCCTACTAATTTCTTGTAAAAGGGGTTGGCTACTGTCCCTGGTAAGGTTGGGCGGTCTGTAAAGTACTCCGATGACAAGCTTCTCCTTCCTACCCATTGTTTCTACCCAGAGGGATTCTGTATTGCTATCCTCCTTGATTGAGTTGTTAATGACACACTTAAGATTGTCCCTGACGAAGAGTGCGACCCCACCCCCCTTCCTGCCTATTCGATCTTGGTGGAATAACTTATACCCTTCAATCTCTAATTCTGGGAGAAAGTGTCTGTCTGCAATGTTTATCCATGACTCTGTGATAGCTATCTTATCAAATTTCTCTACGCACGCCTTTCCCCTCAATAAATCTATCGTATTCCTAATACTTCTACTGTTTGTATAGTACACATTTAGACCTACCCCTTGCCTTACCCTGCAGCCGCTATTATTATTACTACATTTAGTGCTCCCACTTGGTATTGCCATCTTAGGCCCCTTCTTACTTACCCTAAAAAAACATGCAGGGCCCCCAATCTACGTTCAAGGGCATCAGACAAGATCTGCATCCCCTCCCCTCCCCATGAAAGGTGAACCCCGTCCCTCTGGTATAGGTGGTTCTTGCCAAAGAAACTGTCCCAGGCGTCGACAAATTTCCATCTATTAACTTTGCAATCATCTGCCAACCTGCAGTTTAATGCAATAGCCCTGGACATCCAAATGGCACCAACCCGCCGCCTTGGCAGAACCCGGAGCGGTCACCCTTCTTAGGCACAGGCTATATGAAGGCGTATTTCCAACAGAAAGGAAAGGTAGATGGTGATAGGCAGAGGCGAAAGAGTACTGATATGAAAAGAGCGTTCGGATACCACAAACGTCCGCCAAGGCTGAACAGTCTTAACAAGGACCCTTATCCAAAATCTAATTACTGGTTGTCAGTCATAAGATCAACTTGTGGCCACCATCATTCATATAGTAAGCAGCAGACCGAGGTGTAAGAGGGGGCACCCATGGTCAGGATCAAAGGACAGTGGGTCAACCGGCGCGCAAAAAATGACATCAGCATGTGGAGCGAGGAGAGATGAAATAGAAAACGAAAGTATTCACGTCGAACGATAACGCAAATAAAATCGAAAGTATTTACGTCGAGCGGTAACTCAAACAGAATCTAAACAGGCTTTCATTGTCTTTGTCTTTGATTGACAAATATCGTATCTGCTAGGTTTCTGTAGTGAATTTAACACACAAAGAAATTACGTACACACATCTTTAGGTAATGTTTCTTGCTTATACACACTATAATTCGCTTGACTGTCTATATATGCATATTCTAGACACAGTATAAAAATACAAAACACGCTAAATACCTTTTTGGCCACAATGGGAGGGCTTAAACTTTAATAAGGCTGGGTTCACACGAGACACTTTTAGTGGTCAGTGGCCGCCACAAAAAGTGGCCACCACAAAAAATGGTGGCCACGAAAAATGGTGGGTAGGTGCACCATGCACACGAGCCATTCGGTGGCTGCCACTAATGAGGTCAATACGTGGCGTTATGGATCTCGTAGAGGCAGCAGCTGTCTGTGCTCTCTTGGCAAAAAGCGCTGAAGAAAGTACTGCCATGGGTTCATCCCATATATACTTAGCAACAGACTACTGCGTGTAGCATTCCACACATTATTTACACAGCTAAAAGAACACGATAATCTTTTTACTACTTCAGGAGGTCACAGGATAGGTTTAATCATCTTATGACAATAATTGGTCCACGTATAACACGGCAGGACATCAACATGAGGAATTGTGTCCCAGTGGCTGGAGTAGGTAGGAAGACACCTACCGAACGGGCGCAAGCCACTCCCGGTGAGGTATATATGGGAGGTGAGAAGGGAGCTGAAGCCCTCCAAAGACCCTTCCCATGTCCTCACTAACCGTTTCCCTATTGTCTCACAAACACCGGAGAGTAGTTCAGCATGCTCTCTAAAGACAGATCCTCTCTTTATCCACACCACACTACATTCACACAACATATACACCTTTTCCCAAAATTAAAATTTCAAAATGGCGCACATACACCAAGCCTCGGAGTCCCCGCCTGGGAGGGGGGACCACAAATTCCCCCAGGGAGGACTCCCCTTCTGGCTGCCGACCCGAGAGGTGTCTTGATAATTCCTCGAACCTCTTTCTTCTCAATTTCTGCAACATTCGCGGTCTTCGCTCTAATTTTCATTCTGTGGAACATCATCTCTCCTCCTCTAAACCTCACCTTCTCTTCCTTACCGAAACACAGGTTGCTGAGGCTACTGACAGCAATCTCTAATCTGTTCCCTCCTACTATCTCTATCCTAAATTTCAATCCAAAGCTGGATGTTGCGCCTACGTGCGCAACGACATCACTTGCTCTCGTGCCCACGACCTTGACTCTTCTGAATTTTCCACAATCTGGCTAAGACTTCATTGTCATTCTATTACTAAATACATATGTGCTGTTTATCTCTCACCTAACTCTACCAACTATGTAAAATTCTTTGACTATTTGAATTCTAAAGTGGAGCACATCTTGACCCACTCTCCCTTCGCTGAAATCTCCATCCTAGGAGATTTCAATGTTCACCACCAGCTCTGGCTTTCATCCTCTTTCACTGACCATCCTGGTGAACAAGCCTACAACTTTGCTATCCTCAACGACCTAGAGCAGTTGGTCCAGCACCCTACACGTATTCCCGACCGTCTTGGAGATCGGCCCAACATTCTAGACCTCTTCCTTACCTCTAACCCTTCTGCTTATTCTGTCAAACTGTTCTCTCCGTTGGGCTCCTCCGATCACAATCTTATTTCTGCATCCTGTCCTATCGCTCCTGTACACCCTCTGGACCCACCGAAGAGGCGATGCTTCTGGCATTTTGCTTCAGCTCGGTGGGACGACCTGAGGATGTACTCTTCCGATTTCCCGTGGAATGATTATTGCTTCCAGGATAGAGACCCCTCTGTGTGTGCTCAGCGCATCACAGAGGTGATTGTCTCTGGAATGGAGGCATACATTCCTCGTTCTTTCTCTACTCCTCACGCTAAAAAGCCTTGGTTTAATCACGCTTGTTCTCGTGCTGTCAATGATAGAGAGGTAGCTCACAAAAGGTACCAGAGCCTTCAAACTAATGCTAATTATGAACTTTACATTTCTGCCCGAAATCGTGCCAAATCTATTCTCCGACTAACCAAAAATTATTTCATTAATAGAAAATGTCAAAACCTTGCTTTCTCTAACTCTTCCCGTGACTTCTGGCATCTAGCCAAAAACATCTCCTCCAACTTCACTTCTTCATCTTTCCCTCCACTCCTCAGTCCTGACGGCAACACTGCCGTCTCATCTATCTCTAAGGCTGAACTCTTCTCTCAGACTTTTTCTAAAAATTCCACTCTGGACGATTCTGGGCATATTCCTCCTACTCATCCCCCCTCTGACTCCTTTATGCCTGTTATAAAGATTCTTCAAAATGATGTTTTATATGCCCTCTCTGGCCTCAATCCTCAGAAGGCTTATGGACCTGATGGAGTGCCTTCTATTGTCCTTAAAAACTGTGCCTCCGTGCTGTCACCCTGCCTGGTCAAACTCTTTCGCCTCTGCCTGTCAACATCTACCTTTCCTTCTTGCTGGAAGTATGCCTTCATACAGCCTGTACCTAAGAAGGGTGACCGCTCCAATCCCTCAAACTACCGTCCTATAGCTTTACTTTCTTGTCTATCTAAAGCTTTTGAATCAATCCTTAACCGGAAGATTCAAAAGCACCTTTCCACTTCTGACCTTCTATCTGATCGCCAGTATGGGTTCCGCAAGGGGCGTTCTACTGATGATCTCCTAGCCTTCTTAACTGACTCTTGGTCATCCTCTCTTAGCCGTTTCGGTGAAACTTTTGCTATTGCGCTGGACATATCAAAAGCTTTTGATAGGGTCTGGCACAAATCTTTGCTTTCTAAACTACCCTCCTACGGTTTCTATCCTTCTCTCTGTACCTTTATCTCCAGTTTCCTTTCTGACCGTTCTATTTCTGCCGTGGTAGACGGTCACTGTTCTTCCCCTAAATCTATTAACAGTGGTGTCCCACAGGGTTCTGTCCTATCTCCCACTCTTTTTCTGTTGTTCATTGATGATCTTCTTTCCAAAACGAACTGTCCTATCCATTCCTACGCCGATGATTCCACTCTGCATTACTCAAGTTCTTTTAATAGAAGACCCACCCTTCAGGAACTTAATTAACGACTCAAGGCTGAAGGCTGCAGAACGCTTAGCTTCAGACCTTACTATTATTTCCGATTGGGCCAAGAAGAACCTGGTGTCCTTCAACGCCTCAAAAACACAGTTTCTCCACCTATCCACTCGACACAATCTTCCAAACAAGTATCCCCTATTCTTTGACAACACCCAGCTATCACCTTCCTCAACACTAAACATCCTCGGTCTATCCTTAACTCAAAATCTCAACTGGAAACTTCATATCTCATCTCTTACTAAATCAGCTTCCTCGAGGCTGGGCGTTCTGTACCGTCTCCGCCAGTTCTTCTCCCCTGCACAGTTGCTGTCCATATACAGGGGCCTTTTGCGCCCTCGTATGGAGTATGCATCTCATGTGTGGGGGGGCTCCACTCACACAGCTCTTCTGGACAGAGTGGAGGCTAAGGCTCTTCGTCTCATCAGCTCTCCTCCTCATACTGATAGTCTTCTACCTCTTAAATTCCGCCGCAATGTTGCCTCTCTTTCTTCTATCGATATCGCTGACTGCTCTTCTGAACTTGCTAACTGCATGCCTCCCCCCCTCCCGTGGCCCCGCTGCACTCGACTTTCTACTCATGCTCATCCCTATACTGTCCAAATCCCTTATGCAAGAGTTAACCAGCATCTTCACTCTTTCATCCCTCACGCTGGTAAACTCTGGAACAATCTTCCTTCATCTGTATTTCCTCCTGCCTACGACTTGAACTCTTTCAAGAGGAGGGTATCAGGACACCTCTCCTCCTGTATTTGATCTTCCTTTCGGCCACCTCCTTTGTTTCTTTTTTAGGAGCAGCGAGTAGCGGACTTTTTTTTTATTATTGTTTTCTTTTTCTGTGTGCCCTTGAGCTGCCTCCTTTGTTGTAAAAAAAAAAAAAAAAAGTAGAAGAGAGACTTGCGGTAATTTTAATATAAGACTGAACATGAACAATATTAAGTCGAACCCAGCCACCGGGGGCACAAGCCAGTGCAACTCGGTGCCGGTCCCAAGCCCGGAAAAATGGGGAGGGTTGGGGTTAGGAAGGGCATCCACCCATAAAACTCCTGCCAAAACCTGATATGATATGAGCCTTACCGAAAATGAGACAAATGCTAGGATGTCACCCGTAAGTGACCCACAGATACATCGCCCTAACTCTGTGGCGCAGCGAGGGCTACCGCATCAAGAGCGGATGGGGCCAAAGAAGCAAGCTCAAAAAGTGAGGTTTGGAACAATAAATGTTGGATCGATGACTGGAAGAGGTCGTGCCATCGCAGACCTAATGAAGGAAAGAAAAGTGGATGTGTTATGCGTGCAGGAAACGAGATGGACAGGAAATAAAGCCAAAGAACTAGGTGAGGGATTTAAACTCATCTATGGAGGGGCTAATAATGAAAAGAGAAATGGAATAGGAATAATTTTATCCAAGGATTTGAAAGACCTGGTGACAGAAGTGAATAGGAAAAATGACCGCATAATGTGGGTGCGACTGTCATTTGATGATTTCCCAGTGAATATCTTTAGTGTGTACGCACCACAAACAAGAAATTCAGAGGAGGAAAAGCAACAGTTTTGGACAGCTTTGCAGGAGGAATTGGAAAAGGTAGACGAAAGTGAAAGGTGCATAGTTGGAGGAGACATGAATGGACACATTGGAAATGGAAACGATGCAATCAGTCGGATTCACGGTGGAAATGCTTATGGTGATGGGAATGAGGATGGAGAGAAAATTATAGACTTAGCCCTGTCATTCGACTTGGTGATAGGAAATACTATATTCCGCAAGAAAAATGAACATCTAATTACGTACCGTAGTGGAGATAGAGCGAGTCAAATAGATTTCTTACTCTATCGCAGGAAAGATATCAAGGAGATAAGAAATTGTAAGGTTATACTGGCGACCACGTGACTGCACAACACCGTTTACTAGTCATAGACCTAGCGATAGCTGTTAAACGCAGGCAGAAAAGGAAGGTCAAAATGGAGAAAAGGATTAAATGGTTCAAACTGAAAAATCAAGATCATAAGCAGGCTTTCAAAGAAAGAGTGCTAAGAGATATGGACATGGAAATGGAAGATGTAAATGGATGGTGGAACAGAATGAGTGAAAACATCTTGAGAGCTGGAAAAGAAATCCTCGGTGAAAGTAGTGGCAAGATATGGGAAAATAAAGAAACATGGTGGTTTAATGAAGAGGTACGGCAGAAAGTTCAAGCAAAGAAGATTGCGAAGAAAAGATGGGAAGTAACAAAGTTGGACGGTGATAAAGAGCATTACAAACAGTGCAGCAAGGAAGCAAAAAGAACGGTAGCAATTGCAAAGTCAGAAGCGTATGACAACCTGTATAAAGAGTTGGATACCAAGGAAGGACAACAAAAAGTATTCAAGTTGGCCAAGACGAGAAACAAAAGCACAAAAGACATTACACATATTAGACAGATCAAGGATGAAAGAGGGGTTGTGATACGAAAGGAAAGAGATATCATAATAAGGTGGAAGGACTACTTTGAGAAGCTGCTAAATGAAGAAAATGAGAGACTTATTAGAGATGATGGAGAACCGAACGACCAATTAGTAGGGGAGGTGACAAGACAAGAGGTAGAAAGAGCACTGAAGAAAATGAAAAATGGCAAGTCAATAGGGCCCGACGGAATACCAGTAGAAGTATGGAAAGCCTTAGGAAGAGAAGGAGTTGACATGTTGCACCAGCTGATCAGAGGAATAATGGAGAAGGAAGTTATACCAGAAAAGTGGAGAGAAAGCACACTGATACCGATCTTTAAAGAGAAGGAAGACATCCAGGGCTGTGAGAACTATCGAGGATAAACTAATGTCTCACACCCTTAAACTATTCGAAAGGGTGTTGGATGATAGATTGAGACAGGTGGTACATATCGGTAGGCAACAACTAGGATTTATGAAGGGACTTGGAACGGTTGACGGAATTTTCTCACTTCGACAGAATATGGAAAAACATCGGGAAAAGCAGAAAGTACTACATATGGTTTTTATTGACTTGGAGAAAGCATACGATAGGGTCCCACGGCAAGAAGTATGGAGAAGCCTAAGAGAAAGAGGAGTGCCAGAAAAGTATGTCAGAATTGTCCAAGAATGCTACAAGAATGTTACAACTAGAGTTCGGAGTACGGTTGGTACAACTGACAGTTTCCATGTGAAAGTCGGCTTACACCAAGGATCGGCACTAAGTCCATTACTTTTCAATATAGTGTTCGATGTCAGTACAGAAAATGTCAGAGAGGAACCACCCTGGTGTGTATTATATGCTGATGACATCGTCTTGGTGACAGAGGAGAGAAGACAGCTGGAAAGAAAACTAGAAGAATGGAGAGTTGCTTTGGAAAGCAGAGGAATGAAGATTAGTAGGTCCAAAACGGAATACTTCACAACAGATACAAGTGGCGACCAACAGGCCACAATTAGACTAAATGGTGAAATGTTGAAGAGAGAGAAAACATTTAAGTACTTGGGATCAATGGTAGACGAGACAGTGGAGATGGAAAAAGAAGTGAATTTCCGGATCCAATGTGGTTGGAATAACTGGCGGAAAGTTTCTGGTGTGATATGTGATAGGAGGGTACCAGTAAGAGTGAAAGGTAAAGTTCACAAAGCAGTGGTCAGACCTGCAATGGCGTATGGGCTTGAAGCAGCACCTCTGAAGAAGAACGAAGAAAAGAAGATGGATGTGGCGGAAATGAAGATGTTGAGATGGATGGTAGGAGTCACCAGAAGAGATCGAATTAGGAATGAATATATAAGAGGAACAGTGAAAGTAATTGAAATCTCCAAGAAGATCCAGGAGTCAAGATTGAGGTGGTATGGACACTTGAGAAGAAGAGTTGGGGAAGATCATGTAGGAAGGGAAGTCATGGAAATGGAAGTGCAGGGAAATAGAAGAAGAGGAAGGCCCAAACGAAGGTGGATTGATAGCATAAACGGAGATCTAAGGGAGAAGAATTTAAACCCAGAGATGGCCAACAACAGAAATACGTGGAGAAGGCTCATTCACAACGGCGACCCCGATTAGGGAAAAGCTGGGAAGAAGAAGAAGATGAACAATATTAAGTCACATTAGATGTATTTTATTGACATAATTCAGCAGTCTTTGCAGTTACATAACATTTTCCCCTTTCTACTTCAGGGTAAATAAAACTACCACATTCAGTAATTAATCCATACCAGAATCAATTAATATGCAAAACTGTGAAACGGAAAGAAACATTAGTTATGAAAGCATATAAGAGCTTATCCATTATATCCTGAACACAAGTTATGCGTAAAGGTCATTACACAAGCTATTACATACTATATACCTATATTTATGTATCTATCTATCCATCTATCTGTATTTGTTCATTTATCCATCTATATATATAATCTGTCTATATGTAGCAAAGCCCCACCACACTTGCCCCATCCACCTGAGGGATGATCTTTAGTCAAGGTCAGCATCCGCCCACCTGACTGATAACCACTCCTAGCTAATTAAGTCACACCCAAGTGCAAATGTGGACAGAGTCATTCACTAATCGGCTCCTAAAGTGAGGAAGGAGACCTGCCCACCCGCCCACCAGCCCACCCTCTCCGCCACACACACATACACAGGTATACACACACATACATACAAACAAGTATGCAAACACACAAGTATACCAACACACACACACACACACACACACACACACACATACACACACACACACACACACACACACACACAAGTATACCGGGGCACAGAGAGAGAGAGAGAGAGAGAGAGAGAGAGAGAGAGAGAGAGAGAGAGAGAGAGAGAGAGAGAGAGAGAGAGAGAGAGAGAGAGAGAGAGAGAGAGAGAGAGAGAGAGAGAGAGAGAGAGAGAGAGAGAGAGAGAGAGAGAGAGAGAGAGAGAGAGAGAGAGAGAGAGAGAGAGAGAGAGAGAGAGAGAGAGGCCTGGTCCCTTCACTTGTTTCGGTGTGAATGTGACTGGAGGGGTTGCCTGCTCGGTCAACTTCTTTTTTATACCCTGTGCTACGTCACTTGGTCAGAGGGAGGAGCCTCGAGAAGATGAGCGGAATGGGACGAGTTTTGAGCCGACCTTGAGTTGACTTCCCTTTCTTTAGATCTTGGCTGAACCCACCAACCCTTCGCCTGATGACCTCATGCGCCAGTTGATTCAAAATTTGACGCGCTCTCCGGTAGACCCTGTGTCCTTTGATCCTGCCCATGGTAACAGATGGACGGAGCACTACGAAGAATAATTGTCTTACTCGCTAGTAGCGCGGCAAACGATAATTAAACAATATAATTAAAAGAATACGTATGTACCACCCATCTTACTGACGAGATGAGATATGGGATAGTGACGAGATGAAATATAAAGTTTTCAGTTGAACTTCTGAGTCATCAACAGGCCAAGAATGTCTTATGTAGAAAAAGAAGAAAATGTGTTTTCGAAGAATATTGATATATGTCTAAAAGGTGGTGTCGAGTTATTAGGAGGGAAATAACGTTTCTGAGGTATTGGACACCTTCTTCTTCCTGCCCCATTCAGAAATGGCAGCAAGGTGAGAGAATAAGCGTTTTGTAGAGTCCATCAGTGAGCCGTATACTATCTGTTGAGAGGGACTTGTTAAAGTAAATGTTGAGTAATGCAGAATAGTCATCGGCTTGAGTAGATAGAATAGTTCGTTTAGAAAGATCATTATTGAAGAACATAAGGAGAGAGGGAGATAGAATCAAAGCCTGCGAAACACAACAGTTGATCGGTTTAGGGGTAAAAGAGTTACTGTTTACACCAGTGAAGATAGATCGACCTGAAAGGAAACTGGAGATGAAAGTACAGAGAGATGGATAAAATTCGTGGGACTCAATATATTCGAATACACTAACGCAATCAAAACAACTTAATTCATCTTCAAATATGTCAATAAATAATTGAAGGGCAAATTACAAAGCAGTTTTGAAGGAAGAAACTGAGGCGTATACAAATTTCTTCCATCTGTCACTGGGCGGATTGGCTTGCGTGCTTGTCAGCGAGGCTTGATGTTGTCGGGGTTACCTGCCCCAGTCTTCCTTAATGAGGTCACTACCCTTTTCGGCGATCATGATAGTAGGGGCGTGGGAGTTACCAGATATTACGAGGGGCATGACAGAGCCATCAACCACCCGTAGACCTCGCACGCCTCGCAACCTGCCGGCACATGAGGGGTGTCAGAACACACACACACACACATACACACCACATCACACACACGCACCCACAACTTGTGAACTTGTGGTATTTCCACTTGACATACATACAAAGACAGAATGATGTGTTTGTGATTTAAGCTAATATTAGCTAAACAGACATTACTTTTACAGTAAAGGAAGCAGCTCATTGACAACAATAAATAAAAGAAGCCCACACGCACATAAAAAAAAGCCCGCTTTCTTGTTGCAATTGGATAGGCTTGGGATTTATACTTCTCTCTTGTTGCCTCTATCAAAAAGAAGTGTGGTATGCGAGGGTTTTGGTTGTTGCAAGATGTTCCTAATACAACTTGGATACAAAAAGCTGTAGAAGGAGACTGAAAGATCAATGGATTGCAGTTTGGCATGATGATTTAGTAACAAAATCTTTATGTAGTAACTATTACGGCATGGAATGGTACATTTTAAAACTACAGAAGAGAAAACAATTAAAACATGGTGACTAAATTAATAACTGGAAATCGGATCTGTAACAACTGTGATGTTGGTGTTCTGGGAGATGAATTCCACGTCATGTTTGAGTGTACTGATGGTAAAATTGTGAGGATACGTGATATGTATATACCAAACTGTTATACATGCAAGGCAAACACATTTCAAATATATATCGTTGAGGCAAAACGCCATTAGTAAGGGCATTTTATCAGATATGTCACTAATCTGCCAACTAAATCGTTACCCAAAAATTTCTAGACCAATATGTTTTTAGATGTGAGTAATAACCTGTATTAAAATGTTGAAGCTCAATTCCAATGGGAAATCTAGAAAAAAAGTGCTCGAAGTCGGGGTTTGTATTACCGATTTCCGAAAAATTGAAAACTAGCTACTTAACAGTACTCTGAGAGGATTTTTACATTTGCTGTACTTGATAAATGTCTTTAATGTCACTAAAATACTGACAGTACAAATAAATTTTAGATATACCCTATATTCTACTTTGCAGGACGTTGGAGTCTAGCAATATGGATGAAGATGTTACTCCACCTGTGCTCAATTGCTTTATCTGTGAAGGCCCGGATTCGCCAACTCAGAGGCTCACAGAGGCAATTCCAAAGGGCTACTCTACTTTTTTTTAAACATGCAGAAGCAGTCAAAAATGCTACAGTTGTGGAACGTATGAAGGAGGTTCAAAAGGAAGGAAAACTGAAGTACCCCCAAAATTATATGTACAACAAGTTTGTTGAGATCACCAATAAGTCAGCTAAAGCATCAAAGGCGCAGAAAGGGTCAACAAAGGTGAAGAGAAGACGCATTTGCTCTGCGTTGAATGCATCTACCGGACGTACTTCTTCATGTTCACGGTCAGTTCAGCTCCTGTATAAGGATGTATGCAACCAACCCACTCAGCTCTAAAAAAATAATCCAGCAGTAGCTAGAAAGAAGTATAGAGTGCCAGATAATTTGACTGCAGATAAACTGAAGGCAAACTTGCTGAAGACAGCACAGAGTCGCGGGGATGACTGGGGCACTAAAGTCATTGGACGCCTGGAAGGGATCAACGACTTGGTAGCAGAAGAATCACTGTACCATTTGCGCTGCAAACTTCTTTTTGAGAGAAGTGACCATTACTCCAAGACTGTAGAGGAAGGAAAAAGGAAGAGAGGACAGAGGAAAATTGATGAGGAGCGAGAGGCAGTTTTTATTGAATTCTGCGAATGGTTTGACTCAGAATTGGAGCATGGAGTGATGACGCTTGACCAAGTCCACGAAAAGCTGCAGCAGTTGATCTGTCACCAGATAAGAACCTCTCTTATTCGAAATATTGGCTATAGATAAAACTCCAAGAGAAATACTATGACACCTTGTATTTCGCAACACAGGAGAGAAGGGCAGATGTGATTTGTCTCAAAGATGGCACTGACAACATTCTGCGAGAGCATCATGCTAATCTTGAACATGGAGATGAGAAGACTCAGATCATAAAGACGGCACTCAGGTTCATATGCAATGACATTGCCATGCATGATTGATTTAGATCTGAAGTCATACCCCACTGCACACAGTATGACTGACATCTATAGTCAGCTGGCACTTGTTTCAGAGAGCCTTCAGATGTTCTTGAGATCGATTGTCAAGACAGACGAAAGAGTATCTGTTTGGGGGCAGAACTTTATTAAGGCCTGTCGACCTCGGTCAGGAGTATTGCCACACCAAATGGGGCTTAGCAAACAACTTGATCATAGATTTGGGTCAAAATGGATGATCAACAAGATACACCGGCTGGGATACACTGAGTCTTACTCAGAGACACAAAACTACAAATACTACTTTCTTAATGGCAGAAGTGGAGATGGTACCCCAGACACCACTGTGGAAGAAACAGATGACCAAATCAATGATGAGGTTGCGGTTTTTGCTGCACTTAAGGATCTATCAGTGATGACAGCCAGTGAAAGTGAAATGTCGAGTAACGATCAGTTGGTCTCTATGAAGGTTGGGGAAACAAACAATGCAGTCACTTAGTTTGTCGGAGACAAACTGAGTGACTGCATTGTTTCAGTAGCTCCTGAGGAGTTACTGAAGTTCACGAGCTGTAATTGTCATGGAGATTGCAGCGTCCGGCGGTGTATCTGCAAGAAGAATGGGGTCACGTGCATCTCGGCCTGTGGAATCTGTAAAGGCATTACATGAACAAAATTCAGTCATGATGGAGTTGAGTCTGGAGAAGACACAGACAATGACTCTTGAAGCTTCTGGCATTGTGAATCAGAATTAGCTCTGAGTATTATATAAGTATTTGAAATAAATGCTACTTTGAATGTAAATGTAAAAGTAAATGTGACTTTTTTCCACCAAGAAGTGTTTCTGGTGAAATATAAATGCTAACCATTAACTCAGAATCATGAAAAAAAAACTGATTTAACCACTCACAAGTTACTTAATGCCAAATTTTAAAAACTCGATTTTTCGAAAATCAGTTATCGGTACCTTCACTTGAGTAGTTTTTTTTTTTTCGGGGTTTCCCACGGGAGTTGAATTTCAACATTTTAATACATGTTATTACACACCCTTACAAACATATTAGTGAAGAAATTGTTTGGTAACGATTTAGTTGGCAGATTTTCATGTTTCTCTTACTGCATTGTAAATGTTATGAAAAAAATATCTCCAGCTTGGAGGGGAGTGCTAAATATGTTTAGATGAGTAATATGTCGAAATAATCATTATTCCCTTGAAATTAGATTTCCGTAACACCAATTTCTTTATTTCTGTTAATTCATTTATATATTCTTTTGTTTTTATTTGGCTCTTTATGTAACCATATATATATATATATATATATATATATATATATATATATATATATATATATATATATATATATATATATATATATATATATATATATATATATATATATATATATATATATATATATGGTGTAAATATTGATTTGGAAGGGAGATGTGCTTATACATTAAAAAAGTCTTAACTTACTCAAAAAAAAAAAAAAATCGGTTTAGACACACACACACACACACACACACACACACACACACACACACACACACAGTCCTACTACCCTTAGGGGTTAAGCACAGCCTGTCACCTGCCTCGACACTCCACAGTCTACACCCTACTTCGCCCCTCTCCTTTGCCACACTCCACCCCGCAACTCTCCTATGCCACACTCCACCCCGCCCCTCCCCCATGCCACACTCCACCCCGCCCCTCCCCCATGCCACACGCCAATCCGCCCCTACCCATGCCACACTCCACCCCGCCCCTCCCCCCTGCCACACTGCACCCCGCCCCTCCCCCAGGCCACACTCCATCCCGCCCATCCCCCATGCCAAACTCCACCCTGCCCCTCCTCTATGCCGCACTCCACACTGCCCCTCCCCCATGCCACACTCCACCCCGCCCCTCCCCTATGCCACACTCCACCCCACCCTCCCCCATGCCACACTCCCCCCGGCCCCTCCCACACTCCACCTGCCCCTCCCCATGTCACTTCTGCCCCCCCCCCTGATGACAAACTCCACCCCGCCCCTCCCCATGCCACACTCCACCCCTGCCCCTCCCCATGCCACACCCACCCCGCCCCTCCCCATGCCACACTCACCCCGCCCTCCCCCATGCCACACTCCACTCTCCCCCTCCCTCATGCCACACTCCACCCAGCCCCTCCCCCATTCCACTCTACACCTCGTCACTCCAACATGCCACACTCCACCCTGTCCTCCCCATGCCACACTCCACCCCTGCCCTCCCCAAACCACACTCCACCCCGTCCCTCCCCCATGCCACACTCCACCCCTGCCCCTCCCCATGCCACACTCCACCCGCCCTCCCTCTGCCACACTCCACCCCGCCCTCCCTCATGCCACACTCCACCCCGCCATTCCCTCATGCCACATTCCACCCCCCCCTCCCCAGGCCACACTCCATCCTGCCCTTCCCCATGCCACACTCCACCCTGCCACCCCTTATGCCACACTCCACCCTGTCCCTCCCCTGTCACTCTCCACCCTGCCCCTCCCCATGTCACACTCCACCCCGCCCCTCCCCATGCCACACTCCACCCTGCCCTCCCCATGCCACACTCCACCCCTGCCCCTCCCCATGTCACACTCCACCCTGCCCTCCCCATGCCACACCCACCCCTGCCCTCCCCATGCCACACTCCACCCCGCCACTCCCACATGCCACTCTCCACCCCGCCCCTCCCACATGCCACACTCCACCCCGCCCCTCCCCCATGCCACACTCCACCCCGCCCCTCCCCCATGTCACACTCCACCCCGCCACCCCTCATGCCACTCCACCCCTGCCTCTCCCCATGCCACACTCCACCCCTCTCCCTCATGCCACACTCCACCCCTGCCCCTCCCACATGCCACACCCACCCCTGCCCCTCTCCCATGCCACACTCCACCCCGCCCTCCCCAGGCCACACTCCATCCCGCCCTTCCCCCATGCCACACTCCACCCCGCCACTCCCTCATGCCACACTCCACCCCGCCCCTCCCCCATGCCACACTCAACCCCGCCACTCCCCCATGCCACACTCCACCCCGCCCCTCCCCCATGCCTCAATCCACCCCGCCACTCCACCATGCCACACTCCACCCCTGCCCTCCCCATGCCACACCACACCCCTGCCCTCCCCATGCCACACTACACCCCGCCCCTCCCCCATGCCACACTACACCCCGCCCCTCCCCATTCCACTCTCCTACCCGGCCCTCCCCCATGCCACACTCCACCCAGCCACTCTCCCATGCCACATTCCACCCCGCCCCTCCCCCATTCCACTCTCCACCCCGTCCCTCCCCCATGCCACACTCCAATCCGCCCCTCCAACATGCCACACTCCACCCCGCCCTTCCACCCAATGTCACACTCCACCCCGTCCCTCCAACATGCCACACTCCACTCGCTCAGCTGTCGTTGCACTGCCTACGAAAGAGCTGCTGCAAGAATATTTCGAAATACGTGTTGTTGCAAGAAATGGTGTTTATGTTGTTTGATACTTTTACTTTCTGCCTCGGTCACTAGCTGTAACAAGATCATGAGAGCGTTCCATAAATTTTCCATCCAGGTCACAATCTCTCGCTTTTAACGAGCAATCTCTACTCCCGCCTTCCCACCCTTTAATGGTCCTTTCATATAAATATTCAACTGTATTTCAACCTCAATCATCCGTAATATATTACATTCTGTATCCTTCCTCCTACCTCAGTCTGTGATCCACCACACCCAGGGGGTCTGTCTGGGGAGCCATCTTGCAGCTGCCGGTGATATGGTAGAATGTAGTGGTCATGTGGCGCACGAAACACTCCCAGTAAGGGTCACTCCCGTATAAAATCCTCTCGCAGTCTGGCAGGGGCTGCGGACGAGAGAGAGTGGTAACTATATAGTGACTCATGAGTCTAGAGACCGAGGTGAGACGGATGTGAAGAAATCTGTACAGGGCGGGAGGGGGATTGTAGAGGCGTAGTATTCAGTCAAGGTTATGAAGTGTCATGTACTTTAATTTAACTGAGCCGATCTGGTGACTTCTACACTCCGAAATCACTGCGGGGCGCCAGTTCTTGCCGCATACCGACGGGCAATCTATACACAAAAATGCTTGTCATATGCAATGCAATAACAGTAATGTCACAGATGCAAAATGCTTTTCTTGACCAAAGTAAAAGTCGAAAAAAGACCAAGAAATAATGCTGTTTTCGACTAAATATTTAAATAAAGACTTAAATAGAATGCAAATTAAAATAGGTTATACTCTGTTAGGATCCCAGGTTAATGATAAAAATGTATTCAATACTGGCACCTTGTTTGTTGGAGAGATATTTACCTTCTCGCATATATCTTTAGTATATGTATGACTAATAGGACTCAAGGTTGAACATTACAGAACGCTTAAACTCTAACCTTGCTTTTATTTGTGAATGGGATAGGAGGAACTTTTTTTTTTTATAACAAAGGAGACGGCTCAAGGGCACCGCTCCCACAACAGACAAAAGTAAAGAGTGGCCAAAAGAGAGATCAATTTCGGGAGGAGAGGTGTCTTGATACATTCTTCTTGAAAGAGGTCAAGTGATAGGCAGGATTAAATACAGACGAAGGAAGGCTGTTCCAGAGTTTAAAAGTGTAAGGGATGAAAGAGTGAAGATGCTGGTTAACTCTTGTATAAGGGGTTTGGACAATATATAGATGAGCAAGAGTAGAAAGTCGAGTGCAGCGGGGCCGCGGGAGGGAGGAAGGCATGCAGTTTACAAGTTCAGAAGAGCAGTCAGCGTGAACATATCGATAGAAGATAGAGAGGCAACATGGCAACGGAGCTTAAGAGGTAAAAGACTATCAGTAAGAGAAGAAGAGCTGATGAGACGAAGAGCCTTAAATTCCACTCTGTCCAGGAGAGCTGTGTGAGTGGAGGCCCACCACACGTTAGATGCCTACTCCATACGCTGGTGGACAAGGCCCTTATATATGGAAAGCATTTGTGCGGAGAAGAACTGGCGGAGACGATACAGAACGCCTAACCTCGAGAAAGCTGATTTAGTAAGCGAGGAGATGTAAAGTTTCCAGTTGAGATTTTATGTTAAGAACAGACCAACGATATTTAGTGTTGAAGAAGGTGACAACTGAGTTTTGTCGAAGAATAGGGGATAGGTGTTTGGAAGATTATGTCGAGTGTATAGGTGGAGAAGTTGGGTTTTTGAGGTTCTGCACCCTCGAGTCTGGAGTCTCGCAATTCCTGTTGAGAGGGTCTTCTGCTGAAATAAATTGAATAATGTACAGTAGAGTCGTCAGCGTATGAGTGGATAGGACAGTTTGTTATGGAGAGAAGATCATCGATGAATAAGATGAAGAGAATGGGTAATAGGACAGAGGCCTGTGGAATACCACTTTTGATAGGTTTAGGGCCCCCTTTCCCAACCCTGGAATCGCGACCGCAAGTGGGGTCGCCAAGCGTTCTTCCTGGGGTCGCCAAGACCTCAAAATATCAAATTTGGTGCTATTATATTATAATAACATATATACAACTAAACTAGTGATGTCGCGGTCATGTCTAGAGGTGCATGATTGGGGTGGCCTGAAAAAAAAGGTTGGGAACAATTGGTTTAGGGGAAGAGTAGTGACCGTCTACCACAGCAGAAATAGTACGGCCGGAAAGGAAACTGGAGATAAAGGAACAGAGAGAAGGATAGAATCTGAAAAAGGGCACTTTAGAAAGCAAAGAGCTGTGCCAGACTCTATCGAAAGCTTTCGAACTGTGAGAGTTTCACCGAAACGGCTAAGAGAGGATGACCAAGGGTCAGTTAAGAGAGCAAGAAGATCGCCAGTAGAACTCCCCTTGCGGAATCCATACTGGCGATCAGATTGAATGTCAGAAGTGGAAAGGTGCTTTTGAATCTTCCGGTTAATGATTGATTCAAAAGCTTTAGATAGACAGGAAAGTAAAACTATAGGGCGGTAGTTTGAATGATTGGAACGGTCACCCTTCTTAGGCACAGGCTGTATGTAAGCGTACTTCCAGCAGGAAGGAAGGATATAGATGTTGACAGGTAGAGGCGAAAGAGTTTGACCAGGCAGGGTGTCAGCACGGAAGCACAGTTTTTTAGGACAATAGAAGGCGCTCCATCAGGCCCATAAGCCTTCTGAGGGTTGAGGCCAGAGAGGGCATAGAATCTTCAATGCCTCAAAAACTTAATTACTTCACCTGTTAACTCAATATAATCTTCCAAACACCTGTCCCCTATTTCTCAACAATACTCAGCTGTCACCTTCTGCGCTAAACATTCTCGGTCTTTTCTGAAGTCAAAATCTAAACTGGAAACATCATATGTCTTCTCTTGCTAAATCAGCTTCTTCGAAGTTAGGCAATCTGTATCATCTTCATTAGTCTTCTACGTACCTCTTTAACTCCGCCGCAGTGTTGCCTCTCTTTATATCTTTTATATCTTTATATCATTATATCTATCGATATTTTCAAGCTGACTGCTCTTCTGAACTTGCTAACTGCATGCCTTCATGCCTCACGTGGTCCTCGCCGCACAAGACTTTCTGCTCTTGTCCCTCCCTATTTTATTCGAACCCCTTATGCAAGACTTAACCAGCATCTTCATTTTTCATCCCTTTCGCTGGTAAACTTTGGAACATCCTTAATTGACTGTCATGTATTTCTTCCTGTCTACAACGTGAACCCTAGCAATAGCGGAGTATCAAGACACCTCTCCAACCGAAATTTACTTCTCTTTTTGGTGACACTGATTTTCTTTCTTTTATCTGCAGGAGCAGAGATTACCGGGTTTGCTTTTTGCTCTTGAGCTGCTTCCTCTGCTGCAAGAATAAAGAAAAAGAAAAACAGTCCTCGTTCTTTCCATCCCCTCTCGGAGCTGAATCTTGTCAAGGTAAACCTGGGTTGACTCTGAATTGAACGAAAGGCACAAGCTCGTCATTTTCCCGACTGTCTGTCTGTCTGTCTGTCTGTGTCTGCCTGGCTGCCTGGCTGGCTGTGTCTGTCTGTCTGTCTGTCTGTCTATCTGTTTGACTGTCTGTCTGTCCTAACATGTGTTCTAAAGTTAAATATTAAACGTGCATTTTACACATGCAAGCGTTCTTTTACTCCTCGCGTCAAACAGCCGTTCAGTCTATTTGCCCTAAGCTTACCTTGTCGAAGAACTTGGCCTTAAAAGTGTTGGAGAAGACTGAAGTGTTGCCAAGCCTGAGGGCAAACTTCACACCTGAAGAGGGAGAAATTCTGAGGGTAGAAACGGTCCATGGCAAGGAATTTGAATTGCTTAAAGGTTTTATGTGTTTTTACCTCATATTCGGTACTTGAAAGTGCACCGGCGAGTGAAACGCAAATGATTATAAGTGCAAGGAATACATTTGCAGCACTCATTGGAGGGATAAATCATTATAAAAGGAATCTAATTGCCATAGATAATTATAATAAAACGATAAAGGTGAAAGCATGACATCAGATAAGTAATATATAACAAAAGGATATAGTCTGCCAGAATATATAGGAAAAGTGAGAAAAAACCTTTACCCTCCACAAGAGTCTTGACGTCATCGGGGTGTGAGAGGAGTTGGGGGTCAATGAGCGGGTGGTGGTCGGGGTTTCTGGACTGCAAGGTGATGGTCCCTCGGCTCTTTGGGCGGAGCAACACGGGCCGGATCGTGAAGCCTTCTCGACCGAAAATTTCTGTTGCGTACTCGAAAAATTTCTGTCGGGATAATACTGGAGGTAAATATCTGGGAAGCGACAACAAGGTGATATTACAGAAGGAACATAATAAAGGTAAGGAATGGCAAGTCGATTTTTAAGTTTGTTAAAAGAAGAACATGGGAAGTTATATTAGCTAAAATGAATGTGACGATTGGGAAAGGTGACACATAAAGGGAGATATGTAAAGGCCAATGAAAACAGAGATAGATAGATAGATAGATAGATAGATAGAGAGAGAGAGAGAGAGAGAGAGAGAGAGAGAGAGAGAGAGAGAGAGAGAGAGAGAGAGAGAGAGAGAGAGAGAGAGAGAGAGAGAGAGAGAGAGAGAGAGAGAGGCACGTTAACCACTGCACCACGGACACAAAGAAGTGGTAATCTTTGGGAACAAACAAAGGGAGTGGAGAGGGAAGCTGGAGGTAGTAATAACAGATGTTCGAGACAAAGCTAGAGCAACAAAAACAAATTGAAGGTGGTAAAAAATCCACAAGAAGAAAATGATAGATACCATATGGAGGTATAACTGATTGAGGAAAAACAAAACAGTGCAAGAGTTAACCACTGAAGAAATAAAAAAGATGCCGAAAAAGACACGTTAATGTAAAACTAAAATGTGAAAGTAAAGTAAGTTACGCAAACAAGTCCGTCTTTGTTTAGCAGAAATCAATTTAATTATATAAGTGTAATAACGAAGAAAAATACACGTATCATGCAAGTAACTATGACCTTAACATCAAGCCCCCATAAGGCGGGGTTGAGTGTTCCTTTGTCGTAAGCGAAGGTGGCGGAGTTTAAGAACAGCTGGATGTCAGGCCACAGTGGATCCCCCTCCGGCCGGACCTTGACCCAAGCGTTCAGGAAGTTTAGGGGTGCCGTACTGAGAGGTCCTGATGGATGGAGAGGAGTGCGGTGAGCGGAGGGGCAAATGGCATAAAAGAATATAACAACATAAGGAGTCTGCAGGAGGCCGGCTAATCTGTACATTGCAGCTCCTGTGAGCATAACCCCATCTTACCTCACTATCCATGAATTTATCCAACCTCTTTTTGAATGTATCTATGGTACTGGCACTCACACAATGACTGCCAAGCCTGTTCCATTCATCATCGACTCTGTTGGTGAACCAATTCTTGTTTATGTCTTTTTTGAACCTGAATTTATCTAGCTTAACCCATTGATACATGTCCGACCTGGCTCTTTCATAAGTCATATTTACATTTATCTGCCTGACATTATTGTTTTGGTTTGGTATTGTCTTTCTTCTCTATTTCGAATTTTATATTTTTGTCTCTTGTAGTTGAATATCAGCACGGGTTCAGTGTATTATTTTAGTATGACATTCTGAGAATCAGGAAAATATAGAAAGTAAAAGAAATTGGATACCCAAGATCATATTCTTTTTTTTTTTTTCCTTTTGGTGATAATGGAGTGTAGTGAAATGGTAATTGTTGATGATCTTTGTCCCATTAAGCCAACTGCATATGCTTCCTCCTGTTATCAAAATGTAAAAGAATATGCGAACAGCTATGAAAACGGCAAACCCTACTTTTATACATGGCAAAAATGCATCCTCAATTCTCACATCAAAAGGAAAAGAATCAAACAAAAAAGCCACCCCCAACACTCACCCTGCCTAGAGAGCTTGTACTGCGTGACGGAGGCCGGCCCAAGAGTGTCAAATAAGCTGTTGAATGAAACAGGCTCCTTGGTGGTCCAGCTTAGGCCCAACACCTCCACGTGGTCGTGAACGTTCTGCCCCACGCCTGGGAGGTCCACCACCACAGGGATCTGTATGAGACGAACACACATCGACACACAGATGACCTTAGTGACATTTCATAGCACACACACACACACACACACACACACACACACTTCTTAGAAACATAAAAGCAGCATTTACATATTTAGATGAAGAAATGGTGAAGAAACTAATAACATCGATAATACGTCCAAGACTGGAATATGCAGCATTAGTGTGGTCACCTAGATTGAAGAAAGAAATTAGAAAGTTTGAAAGAATACAAAGAGCAGCGACTAAATTACCGGAAACTCTGAGAGAACGTGCTTATGAAGAAAGACTGGAGAAATTGGGACTAACAACACTGGAGAGAAGAAGAGAGAGAGAGGACCTAATAGCATTATACAGGATACAGGAGGGATTGGAGAAATTGGACAGGGAAAACCTAGTGGTACGTGACAAAAGTGTGACAAGAGGCAATGGTAAGAAATTGAAGAAGAGCGACTGTAGGAGAGACATCAAGAAATACAGTTTTCCATACAGAAGCATAACAACATGGAACGGACTTGAGGAGACTGTGTGTGCAAAAACGATTCATAACTTTAAAGCCAAACTGGATAATAAGCGTTATGGAGACGGGACAGCACGAGCCTACTAACGGTTTCAGGGGCCGTGTTCCCCTGTTTTTCGCAAATAAAACTTTAACAAAGCGTCGGACAAGGATATTATTTTGGCAGTGGATGTTTGAGACCCCGACCAAATGGGCAAAAATATGATTTGGTGTCACACGTGGATAATGAAGCACTTATAAGAGTAAATTTAGGGTAAACTTGGCTAAAAGTTAAAGGCACTGTGGACGAGGCTAGCCCTGCCCCGCTCATCTTCTCGTGACGTCGATGTGACGTTTAGCTCTGACGTATGAGTAATCATCCATCCAACCAGCAAGTATGTCTTACTGCTTCACACACACACACACACACACACACACACACACCGTAGCAATATTTAATCTACTGTAAATATGGATATTCCTTATATGGACTATCAGTTGGGGAGAAACAGTTTTACTCGAAGGAAATTACTTATCCCTTACATGGAAAATGTGACTATTTATTAGTAGTACATGCTGCATGTATGTAAGCGAGCAGTAGTTTCTGGTTTCATCCCTTGTTGGTTCACCAACCTCCCCCCATAACCAACCTTTCCTTCCTCACACAATCATCCCCACCCAACTACCCAACAACACTTTTATCGTTGGCGGGGCTAGCCTCGCTCACAGTGCCTTTAACTTTTAGCCAAGTTTACCCTAAATTTACTCTTATAAGTGCTTCATTATCCACATGTGACACCAAATCATATTTTTGCCCATTAGGTCGGGGTCTCAAACATCCACTGCCAAAATAACATCCTTGTCCGACGCTTTGTTAAAGTTTTATTTGCGAAAAACAGGGGAACACGGCCCCTGAAACCTTTAGTAGTACGGCTCTTTTCCTTTATTTCACAACTAGGTTAATACAACTAGGTAAATACACACACACACATACACACACACACACACCAAAAGAAGACCAGAAGGGACATATAGAATGGGAGATGGAGAAATATTAAAAAAAGTTCAAGAAAAGAAAGATCTGGGAGTGAAAATACAGGATAATCAAAAGTCCGAGAGTCATGTTAATAGGGTATTCGGTGATACGTATTGAATGGTAAGAGATATAGGATTAGCATTCCACTACATGGATAAGGATATGATGAAAAAGATAAAGACCACTATGATTAGACCAAAATTGGAATATGCGGACACTGTGTGGTCTCCCCATAAGAAGAAACATATGAAAAAAAAACTTGAAAGAATACAAATGATGGCAACGAAGATGGTTCCAGAACTGGAGGGATTGTCATATGAAGAAAGGCTAAAGGAAATGGACCTACTAACACTGGAACAAATAAGAGAAAGGGGAGATCTAATACAGATTTTTAAAAATTTCAATTAAGTGGAAGATGTAGACAATGAGGAGTTACTACTAAGAGAAGGAAGAAACACTAGCAACACACGACGACACAGTATAAAAATGAGGAAAGGAAGATGCTTGAGAGACGAAGAAATATAGCTTCCCGCAAAGAAACATTGAGGTTTGGAATAGACTAAGTGAAGATGTAGTATCGGAGAAGTACCTGTTTGTATAACTTTATGGAAAAACTGGAAAAAAAACAGATATGGAGACGGGACCACACGAGCGTAAGCCCAGGCCCTGTAAAACTACAACTAGGTAATACAACTAGGTAAATACACACGCACTCACACACACACACACACACACACACACACACACACACACACACACACACAGACACACACACCACTTCATCCTTCAGTGGGTAACACTTTTTTTTTGTCTTCTTGTAAGCAAAAACTCGAGTCACGCTAAGTCAGATAGATAGGTCAATAGATCTCTCTCTCTCTCTCTCTCTCTCTCTCTCTCTCTCTCTCTCTCTCTCTCTCTCTCTCTCTCTCTCTCTCTCTCTCTCTCTCTCTCTCTCTCTCTCTCTCTCTCTCTCTCTCTAACACCCTCCCACCCACCCACCCACACCCACCCACACACACACACACACACACACACACAAACACACAAACACTAGCAATACTAGTTATGAAAGTAGTAGTGGTAGTAATAGTAATAGTAGCAGTAGTAGTAAAAGCAGTTGAAGTAATAGTAGTAGTAGTCGCAGTAGTAATAGTAGTAGAAATAATAGAAGTAGTATAAGTATTAGTAGTATTAGTATTAGTAGTAATAGTAGTAGAAGTAGTAGTAGTAGTAGTAGTAGTAGTGGTGGTGGTGGCGGTAGATGTTATTTTGTTGTTGATGGTGTAAGAGAAGAGGAGGGAGGGAAGAAAAAAGAAGGGGAAGGGAGTCATACACTTGCCTGGTGGTGGTGGAGGTGGTACTTGGGGCCCACGCCGGACAACATCAGGAGCTTTGGGGAGGCGATGGTACCGGCCGACAGGATTACCTCCCGTTGAGCCCCGACCTCAAACACCTGCAATACAATCACTCAGCTCACCACCCACGCCCACAGCCACACAAACAACCACCCACCACCCACACACACGGCCACTCAAACACTAACCTACCACCCACACGCTCGGCCGCTCAACAATAACCCTTCATCCACATGCACGGCAACTCAAACACCTAACAATCACCCACACACACGGCCACACTAACAACCACCCACCACCCACACGTACGGCCGGTCAATACTCACCCACAAACCCACACGCACGTCCACTAAAACACCCACCCACCACCCACACGCAGGGTCACTCAGACACCTAACCATCACCCACACGCACGGCCACTCAAACACCTAATCATCACCCACACGCAGGGTCACTCAGACACCTAACCACCACCCACACACACGGTCACTCAAACACCAACCTACCACCCACACGCACGGCCACTCAACAATAACCCTTCATCCACATGCACGGCAACTCAAACACCTAACAATCACCCACACGCACGGCCACTCAAACACCCACCCACCACCCACACGCACTGTCACTCAAACACCCATCCACCACCCACACGCACGGTCACTCAAACACCCACCCAACACCCACACGCATGGTCACTCAAACACCCACCTTCCACCCACACGCACGGCCACTCAAACACCCACACACCACCCACACGCACGGTCACTCAAACACCCACCTTCCACCCACACGCACGGTCACTCAAACACCCACCCAACACCCACACGCATGGTCACTCAAACACCCACCTTCCACCCACACGCACGGTCACTCAAACACCCACCAACCACCCACACGCACGGGTACTCAAACATCCACCCACCACCCACACGCACGGTCGCTCAAACACCCACCACCACCTACATGCACGGTCACTCAAACACCCATTCCACCCACACTCATGGTCACTCAAATACCAACCCACCACCTACTCGAACGGTCACTCAAACACCTATCCATCACCCACACGAACGGTTACTAAAACACCCATTCACCACCCACACACACGGTCACTCAAACACCAACCCACCACCCACACACACGGGCACTCAAACACCCACTCACCACCCACACGCACGGTCATTCAAATACCCACCCACCACCCGTCTCTACCATCCAGACACACACACACACACACACACACACACACACACACACAACACACATTTACTCTCGCCTTAACACCTCACACTTTGCCCTCACTACCCTCCTACACATTCCTTCGCACACACCTTGAACTTATTATCCACACGCCACCAACTGCACTAATATTGCTACGCATTCCTTTTTGTGGTTGCCTACTCGTTGTTACACCTGTTACGCATACTCATATACACATGAGCATGGAATCATTGCTTTACGCATATAACCTACCTTTTCCCTTGCAAAACGGCCATCCTCTTCCAGCATCTATTTTGGATTAGGCTTATGAACGCCTTCCTTTTATCCTGAGATACTTCAATATCCTCGATAATATTTATTTATTTTATTCTTAATATCTAGCATTATTCATTTATTACTTATTTATGATTATATCTACCATTATTTTCACTATTTTTCGGTATTTTTTTTGTTATTTGTTATTTAAAGAATGATTATTATGTACTCCTATCCACTCATACGCTGATGACTCCACTCTGCATTATTCAACTTCTTTCAACCGAAGACCCTCTCAACAGGAATTACATGACTCCAGGCTGGAGGCTGCAGAACGCTTAACCTCAGACCTTACTATTATTTTCGATTGAGGTAAAAGGAACCCCGTGTCCTTCAGTGCCTCAAAAAAACAATTTCTCCACCTATCAACTCTACACAATCTTCCAAAGACCTATTCCCTCTTCTTCGACAACACTCAGCTGTCACCATCTTCAACACTAAACATCCTCGGTCTATCCTAAACTCAAAATCTGAACTGGAATCTTCACATCTCCTCTCTCACTAAATCAGCTTCCTCGAGGTTGGGCGTTCTGTATCGTATCCGCCAGTTCTTCTCCCCCGCACAGTTGCTATTCATATACAGGGGTCTTGTCCGCCCTCGTATGGAGTATGCCTCTCACATGTTGGGGGGGCTCCACTCACACAACTCTCTTGGACAGAGTGAAGTCTAAGGCTCTTTGTCTCATCAGCTCTCCTCCTCTTACTGATAGTCTTCTACCTCTTAAATTCCCCCGCCATGTTGCCTCTCTTTCTATCTTCTACCGTTATTTTCACGCTGGCTGCTCTTCTGAACTTGCTAACTGCATGCCTACCCCCCCTCCCGCGGCCACGCTGCACACGACTTTCTACTAAAGCTCATCCCTTTACTGTCCAAATCCCTTACGCACGTGTTAACCAGCATCTTCACTCTTTCATCCCTCACGCTGGTAGACTTTGGAACAATCTTCCTTCATCTGTAGTTCCTTCTGTCTACGACTTGAACTCTTTCAAGAGGAGGGTATCAGGACACCTCTCGCTAAGAGATGACACTCTCATAAGCAGGTCTGGGTGCGAGAGGGATTTAGGGGTCTTAGTGAGCTCTGATCTCCGTCCAAGGGCACAATGCATTCAAGCTAGAAATCGAGCAAATAGGGTACTGGGAAAGACTCAAAGAGTTAAACTTGCATTCTCTAGAAAGGCGAAGGGTGCGTGGAGACATGATCGAGGTTTATAAATGGATGAAGGGCCTTAATAAGGGAGACATTCATAAGGTTTTGTTGGTAAGAGAACCGGGTAGGACACGAAGTAATGGGTTTAAACTGGATAAATTCAGATTCAACAGAGACATAGGCAAGAATTGGTTTACAAACAGGGTGGTGGATGAGTGGAAAAGGCTTAGCAGTCATGTGGTGAGTGCCAATACAATTGTCACATTCAAAAATAGATTAGATAAATTCATGGACAGCGATATTAGGTGGGATTAGATACACGGGAGCTACACGGGAGCTTAGGTTCAGATGAGCTGCCTCGTACAGGCCTACCGGCCTCTTGCAGACTCCTATGTTCTTATGTTCTTATGTTCTAATGCTCATATGTTCTCTCCTCCCGAAATTGACCCCTCTTTCGGCCACCTCTTTGGATTCTTTTAAGGAGCAGCGAGTAACGGGCTTTTTTTTATTATTGTTTCCTCATTTTGTGCCCTTGAGCTGTCTCCTATGTTGTAAAAAAAAAAAAAAAAATCCTTACTTCAGTATTACTGATATCAACAACACAGATTTAAGAGTTTTTTGCTAAAGGTTCGTTTTCAATTACAGCTCTCTCCTATAGATATCAGCAGATCGCATCGAACGGGACTATTGTATTCGATCTATTTTAATTGTCGCTCACACCCACCTGGTCCTTGTACAAAAACTGGACGCCAACTGCTCTTCTCTGCTTGAAGAGAATCTGCAAAGTTTAAAATTATTAGGAGGAGGAGAAGGAGGAGGAAGAGGAGAAGAGGAAGGGTAAGAAGAAATGTAATGATAGAGAAGACGATATTTTTCTCACTCTTATTAAAAAAAAAAAAAAGATATTTCATCTCTTCCCCCGTCACCCTTACAATCCAGTCTCCAGGTTTTGGTATCTTACGCCACAACGGAAGCCACAAAATAATCAGCATCACTTCTGTATTAATGCATCATCAGAAATAGAACCCTAGACAGTTTAATTACAGTGGTCCTTCAGTTTGGATTGATCAGGTTTCACACCCTCCACAAAAGTTGCAGAGCGTTATAATTATTAGGGATGCAGACACAAGTGGATCTTACCCTAGTTGCCTTTAACACCACTGCCTTGTTCCCAGGTTATAGGTAAATGAACAACCAGGGGAAGTAATCGCAGGTGTGCGGCGCGTACCTTTAGGACATTTGCGCCGTGCAGGATGTGTAGGTTATGCCTGGAGGAGGCTGGCTTTAGGTACTCCTCTGCCGTCGACGACCGCACGCCGTCACGGATATTGAAAGTAGCTTGAGAAAACCCTGTGGAGGGAGCGACGAGCAGGAGAGCATCACAGTAACAGGAAGAAACTGATTACTACACTTTTTCACCTTCAAATAAAAAAAATAAAAATGAATTTCAAATTAAAAAAGGTGACTTTCAAATTTAAAAAGTTGACTCATATAAAAAAAAATTACCTTCATATTAAAAAAAAGTTGAATTTCAAATTAAAATACTTGACTTTCAAATTTTAGAAAGTTGACTTTCATATTTTAAAAAAATAACTTCAAATTAAAAAAATGTAATGTAACTGAAAAACACCCCTTTTCCTCTCCCCCTCCCCCATCAATAGTCCTCCTCCCCCCTTCAATATCCCCCTACTACACCCCTTTTCCTCTCCCCTTTCCCCCTTCAATAGCCCGCCCTCTCCCCTTCAATAACCCCCACTACACCTCTCTTCCTCTCCCCCTCCCCCCTACAATAGTCCTCCCTCCCCCCTTCAATAATCCCCTACTACACCCCTTTTCCTCTCCCCCTCACCCCCTTCAATAGTCCCCCATCCCCCCCTTCAATAACTCCTACTAGACCCCTTTTCCTCCCCCTCTCCCCGCTTCAATAGTCCTCCCTCCCCCTTTTAACAATCCGTTTCCTCTCAGCCCTCGTTAACTCTTATCTCAGTCACCAGGGGGAGTCGCGGGGGGGGGGGGGGGCGTAGACCTGTAGGGGTGCGTAGGTTTTTAGGGGGAAGGGGTGGTAGTTGAGGAGTGCATGGGGTTGGGGGAAGGGGTTTAGTTTGGGGCTGCATGTCCCTGGGGTTAACCAAGCAAAGTCAAATTTTGTCAAGCGAAGTCAAATTTAGTCAAACAAAGTCAAATTTAGTCGAGTGATGTCAAGGAGTCACCCCAAATTTAGTCAAGCGAAATCAAATTTAGTCAAGTGAAGTCAAGTTTAGTCAAGCAGTCAAATTTAGTCGAGTGATGTTAAGGAGTCACTCCAAATTTAGTCAAGCGAAATCAAATTTAGTCAAGCGAAGTTAAACTTAGTCAAGCGAAATCAAATATAGTCAAGCAAAGTCAAATATAGTCAGGCAAAGTCAAATTTAGTCGAGTGATATCAAGCAGTCACCCCAAATTTAGTCAAGGACAGTCAAATTTTGTCAAGCGAAGTTAAATTTAGTCAAGCGAAGTCAAATTCAGTGAAGCAAAGTCAAATTTAGTCAAGCAAAGTCAAACATTGTCAAGAACAGGCAAATTTAATCAAGAGAAGTAAAATTTTAGTTAAGCGAAGTCAAATTTAGTTAAGAAAGGCAAATTTTGTCAAGAACAGTCAAATTTTGTCAAGAACAGTCAAATTTAGTCAATCGAAGTCGAATTTAGTCAAGCAAAGTCAAATTTTGTTAAAAACAGTAAAATTTTGTTAAGAACAGTCAAATTTAGTCAAGCGAAGTCAAATTTAGTCAAGCGAGGTAAAATTTAGTTAAGAAAGTCAATTTTGTCAAGAACAGTCAAATTTTGTTAAGAACAGTCAAATTTAGTCAAGCGAAGTCAAATTTAGTCAAGCGAAGTCAAATTTAGTTAAGAAGGTCAAATTTTGTTAAGAACAGTCAAATTTAGTCAAGCGAAGTCAAATTTAGTCAGGCGAAGTCAAATTTAATCGAGTGATGTCAAGAAGTCACCCCAAATTTAGTCAAGCAAAATAAAATTTAGTCAAGCGAAGTCAAATATAGTCAAGCGAAGTCAAATTTAGTCGAGTGATGTCAAGGAGTCACCACACATTTAATCAAGCAAAGTCAAATTTTGTCAAGCGAAGTTAAATTTAGTCAAGCGAAGTCAAATTTAGTGAAGCGAAGTCAAATTTTTTCAAGAACAGTCAAATTTAGTCAAGCAAAGTCAAATTTAGTCAAGCGAAAGCAAATTTAGTCAAACAAAGTCAAATTTAGTCAAGCAAAGTCAAAGTTTGTCAAGAACAGTCATATTTAGTCAAGCGAAGTAAAATTTTGTCATGAACAGTCAAATTTAGTCAAGCAAAGTCAAATTTAGTCAAGCAAGGTTAAATTTAGTCAAGCGAAGTAAAATTTAGTTAAGCAAGGTCAAATTTAGTCAAGCGGAGTCAAATTTTGTCAAGAACAGTCAAATTTAGTCAAGAAAAGTCAAATTTAGTCAAGCAAGGTAAAATTTAGTCAAGCGAAGTAAAATATAGCCAAGCAAGGTCAAATTTAGTCAAGCGGAGTCAAATTTAGTCAAGCGAAGTCAAATTTAGTCAAGCTAAGTCAAATTTTGTCAAGAACAGTCAAATTAAGTCAAGCGAATTAAACTTAGTCAAGCAAGGTCAAATTTAGTCAAGCAAAGTCAAATTTAGTAGAGTGATGTCAAGGAGTCACCCCAAATTCAGTCGAACGAAATCAAATTTCGCCAAGCGAGGTCAAATTTACTCAAGCGAAGTCAAATCAAGTAAAACAAAAAAGGGGTGTGGGAAGGCGTTGCTGGGGGAAGAGGGGGGGAAGCTATTGAAGGGGGGAAGGGGGGAGGAAAAGGGGTGTGGCTGGGCGTTGTTGAAAGGAGGGGAGGGAGGACTATTGAAGGGAGGAGGAGCGGAGGAAAAGGGGTGTAGTGTGGGGTTGCTGAAGGGGGGGAGGACCATTGAAGGGGGAGGGGAGAGGAAAGGGGTAGTGGGGTTGTTGAAGGGGAGGGAGGACTATTGAAGGGAAGGGGTGGAGGAAAAGGGGTAGGGGTTGTTGAAGGGGGGAGGAGGACTATTGAAGGGGAGGGAAGAGGAAAAGGGGTGTAGTGGGGAGTTATTGAAGAGGGAGGAGGACTATTGAAAGGGGAGGGGAGAGGAAATAAGTCTGGTGGGGTGGTCATTGAAGGGGAGGGGGACTATTGATGGGGGAGGGGGTCATTGAAGGGGGAGGGCTATTGATGGGGGGACGGGAGAGGAGAAGGGGTGTAGTAGGGGTCATTGAAGGGGGAGGGGGACTATTGATGGGGGAGGGAGAGGAAAAGGGGTGTAGTGGGGGGTCATTGAAGGGTGGAGGAGGGACTATTGATGGGGGAAGGGGGAGAGGAAAAGGGGTGTAGTAGGGGGTCATTGAAGGTGGGAGGGGGGACTATTGATGGGGGGAGGGGGAGAGGAAAAGGAGTGTAGTAGGGGGTCATTGAAGGTGGGAGGGAGGACTATTGAAAGGGGGCGGGGGAGAGGAAAAGGGGTGTAGAGGGGGAGGGGTTATTGAAGGGGTGGAGATGGGACTATTGATGGGGGGAGGGGGAGAGGAAAGGGGTGTAGTAGGGGGTCACTGAAAGGGGGAAGGGAAGACTATTGAAAGGGGGAGAGGGAGAGGAAAAGGGTTGTTTTCAATTAAATTACTTTTTAATTTGAAATTCATTTTTTTAATATGAAAGTCAACTTTTTAAATTTGAAAGTCAAGTATTTTAATTTGAAAGTCAATTTTTTTAATTTGAAGGTCAATTTTTTAATATCAATGTAATTTTTTTAATATGAAAGTTTACATTTTTAAATTTAAAGTTCAATTTTTTAAAATTTGAAGGTGAAAAGGTGTTGCATTACCGTTGTCTGTATAGCAAATAATAAGGCTTTCAGTGCAGCCATCGCACTGATTCACATACAATGGCTCAGTGTTTTCTTTCCTTCAGTTTTAGACAGTTAGTATCTTAGGAATCTACTTATGCTGTAATTAGAGTGGGAATATATGGCAAAATATATTATAATAATGACTGGAAAAGTTTGTGGAATGCTCTCATGTAATTTATGTAGCAGTGACAAAAAATAAAGACAAAAATCTTATGGTATAAAATTCTTGCAGGAGGAATTAATCCATGCTTAATTATCATTTGGAGTAAATAAGCTAATACATAATCATAGAGAATAACTAAACTGGAAAAAAAGTGTTTATACATATTCCCATTTTCAATTCATGGTATATTGCCAATATTTTTAAAGGTAAAGTTGGGGAAATACGTACGCTAAACCTGCGCGTTGTTTCGGTACTCATCTCCCTCACATTGGCCCTTGACCCTGTGGCCCTGAGGCCCTGTGGAAACAACCCATTACCCGGTGACACAGGAGAGGTTACCACAGTTACCTTACACAGGTTTCTCTAGGTACCCATTTATCGTCTGAACCCGAAAGAGAGGATGAACAGCTGGAAGAGTTAATTGCCCTGGCAAAAACTATAACCTGGGCGCGCAGATTATTTGTAGTTAGGCGTGCTAACCACTTTACCACTTTAACTATCATAAATTCGATGAATCGAAAATCATTCCTATTTCCTCACCAAGCTGCTCCGGGCCGTTGTAGTCGACCAGTTGGTAACCCAGCTCTAGGCCGCCTTGTATGAAGGCCTTGGTGAGGGGCGTAAGGGGGGCTGGAGTGACGCCTATGGGGCCGCCCCGTCCATGGAAGGCAGCTGCAGGTGGGAGAAAGTCTATGTGAAGATTAAAGTAAGCTGAGCTAAAGGAGTAGGTAGGAAGACACCTACCGAAACGGCCGTAAGCCACTCCCGGTGAGGTATATATGGGAAGTCAGGAGGTGCTGAAGCCCTCGACAGATCCTTCACTTTCCGTTTCCCTATTGTCTCATCAACACTAGAGAGTAGTTTAGCATGCTCTCTAAAGACAGATAATCTCTCTCTCTAAACCACACTACATTCACACAACATACACACCTTTACCCAAAATTTGAAATTCAGAATGGCGCACCAAAACACTGCCTCGGAGTCCCCGCCTGGGGTGGGACCACAAATTCCCCCAGGGAGGACTTCCCTTCTGGCTGCCGACTTGAGAGATGTCTTGATAATTCCTCGAACCTCTTTCTTATCAATTTCTGCAACATACGCGGTCTTCGTTCTATTTTTCATTCTATGGAAGACCATCTCTTCTCTCTAAACCTCACCTTCTCTTCCTCACCGAAACACAGGTTTCTGAGGCTACTGACAGCAGTCTCTACTCTGTTCCCTCCTACTATCTCAATCCTAAATTTCAATCCAAAGCTGGCTGTTACGTCTACGTACGCAACGACATCACTTACTCTCGTGCCCACGACCTTCAGAATTTTCCACCATCCGGCAAAGCCTTCATTGTCATTATATTACTAAATACATATGTGCTGTCTATCTCTCACCTAACTCTACTAACTATGTAAAATTCTTTGACTACTTGAACTCTAAAGTGGAGCACATCTTGACTCACTCTCCCTTCGCTGAAATCTCCATCCTAGGAGATTTCAATGTTCACCACCTGCTTTGGCTTTTATCCTCTTTCAGTGACCAGCCTGGTGAACAAGCCTACAACTTTGCAATCCTCAACGATCTAGCTAGATCACCCTACACGTATTCCCGATCGTCTTGGAGACAGGCCCAACATACTAGAACTCTTCCTTTCCTCAAACCCTTCTGCTTAATCCGTGGGACGACCTGAGGATGTACTTTTCCGATTTCCCGTGGAATGATTACTGCTTCCAGAAAAGAGAGGTGATTGTCTCTGGAATGGAGGCACACATTCCACGTACTTTCTCTACTCCGCATGCTAAAAAGCCTTGGTTTAATCACGTTTGTTATCCTGCTATCAAAGATAGAGAGGCAGCTTACAAAAGGAACGAGACCCTTCGCACTCCTGCTAACCATGATCTTTATATTTCTGGGAGGGCCGGATTAAGCTTGCATTGGGCCATACGCCACCCACAGTTTTGCCCCCCCCCCCCCTCGAATAAATTAGCCAAGATCTGAACAATCTCATATTTTATTGAAACATCAGAATGAATTAATGATACAATATATTTAATACAGATTGTCATCATCTTTTTTTTCTTTATATTCTGTATTAGCAGCATACATACCATACCTATACACATAGGTAACTATAGCAGCTACACCAATGCCCTTTTTCTTGATTTCCCTTATGAAAACTATTCAATTATGGTTTCAAATGTCACTGAGGAGGTGACATCATTTTCAATTGACATAACAGACAAAGCATTCAGTCGTTTATGAGTCATTGTTGAATGAAATCTGTTTTTGATCAAAGACAGTTTGGAAAATGAACGTTCAGTATCGCAGACTGTGACTGGTAATGTTAAGAACAATCGCAGAGCAGTTGAAACATTGTTAAATGTTGACTCTACAACTGGATTCTTCCCTAAGTATTTTAACAGGACATGAGGATCACGATCCAACTTCAAATGGGTTACAAATTCTGAGAATGTTACAAATTCATCCTCGCAGTGGGGTTCCAAGTCATTGATGTATTTTTTCACCAAGCTGGATACATCATGCAACTCTCAGGTGTGCAGTATCATTTCCCTCAATGACTTGATAAAGGCAAAGTCGTCAGATATCTTGTGATAAGCCTGGCGACGTTGAGCTAAACTTGCATGTAACTTGTCAATGATGACAACAAAACTCTGTACTGTGATTTATTGTGCATCTTGAAGATCTGCATCAGGTTCAGCTGAATCATCAGCTTGACGCCGCCGTCTTCTCTTCCGTACCTTTTCCGATACATATACTTGCTGAGCATTTTCAATGAGATTTTTTGTATCATTCTCCAGTTCATCAAATTGACCACGAAGCTCAGCAACAACACTTTCAAGTGATAGAAACAATGATACAGCCATGTTGATATCAATATCTGAAAGCGCTGGAGGATCTTGTTCCAAAGAACACACATACATGCATTTTCAAGAAGGCACATATATTCTCTGCAAAAACTGACGCAGCAAGTCGAGCATCTCCTTTAAGTTCCTCATTGTCTGCAATTTCATTTAACATACCATAGATGCTTGAGTAGTTTAAGTGCAGTGCTTTCATTGATTCAGAATGGAAATGCCAACGTGTGGAAGATAATGTTTTTAGGGTTAGAATTCTACCATTTTCATTAGGTGACAATCCCTTTGTTAGTAAATTCCAGCGATTTGTTGATCCAACTGAATATGTATATAATTCCTGCACAAGTTCAAAGAAATTGCAACCACTGTTGACTTGTGTTGCCAACACAAACAAGTTTTCGCTATTTTATTTTATCTATTTATTTTTATTTATATATATTTTTTTCAATCACCAGTCCAACGCAGCATACTGATCTCCCTGAGGCTACAGGCATTTCCGGGATTTCCATTATGTGGGGGCCCAATTATGGGTCGGGTCTATCAGGTTTTGTGGGCCCCTCAGTGCTGGGGGTCCTACGCCATAGCGTACTTGGCGTATAAGATAATCTGGCCCTGATTTCTGGCCGGAATCGTGCAAAATCTATTTTTGGACTTACCAAAAGCTCTTTCATTCATTGGAAATTTCAAAACCTTGCTTTTTGTAATTCTTCTAGAGACTTCTGGCATTTAGCCAAAAACATCTCCAATTTCACTTCTTCATCTTTTCCTAGTCTCCTTAACCCTGACGGCAGCACCGCCGTCTCATCTGTCTTTAAGGCTGAACTCTTCGCTCAAACTTTCTGTAATAACTAACAACTCCACTCTGGACCATTCCGGGCATATTCCTCCTACTTATCCCCCCTCTGACTCCTTTATGTCTGTTGTTAAAATTCTTAGGAATGATGTTTTCTATGCCCTCTCTGGCCTCAACTCTCAGAAGGCTTATGGACCTGATGGAGTGCCTCCTATTGTACTTAAAAACTGTGCTTCCGAGCTTACACCCTGACTGGTCAAACTCTTTCGTCTCTGCCTATCAACACCTACCTTTCTTTCCTGCTGGAAGTACGCCTTCATACAGCCTGTGCCTAAGAAGGGTGACCGTTCCAATCCCTCAAACTACCGCCATATAGCTTTACTTTCCTGTCTATCTAAAGCTTTTGAATCAATCCTTAACCAGACGATTCCACAAGAGCGTTCTACTGGCGACCTTTTTGCTCTATTAACTAACTCTTGGTCATCCTCTCTTTGCCATTTCGGTGAAACTTTCTCACTTCCGCTAGACATATCAAACGCCTTTGATAGGGTCTTGCACAAATATTTGCTTTCCAAACTACCCTCCAATGGTTTCTATCCTTCTGTCTGTATCTTAATCTCCAGTTGCCTCTGACCGATCTATCACTGCTGTAGTAGACGGTCACTGTTCTACCCCTAAACCTATCAACAATGGTGTTAATCAGGGCTCTGTTCTATCTCCCACTCTCTTTCTGTTGTTCATTGATGATCTTTCCAAAACGATAGAAGGCCACCTCAACAGGAACTAGACGATTCCAGGCTGGAGGCTGCAGAATGCATAATCTCAGACCTTACTATCATTTTCGATTGGAGCAAGAAGAACCTGGAGTCCTTCAACGCCTAGAAAACTCAATTTCTTCACCTCTCAACTCGACACAATCTTCCAAACACCTATCCCCTATTCTTTGACAACACTCAGCTGTCACCTTCTCCTACACTAAACATCCTCGGTCTATCCTTAACTCAACATCTCAACTGGAAACTCCATATCTCCTCTTTCACTAAATCACCTTCCTCGAGGTTGGGCGTTCTGTATCGTCTCCGACAGTTTTTCTCCCCTGCACAGATGTTGTACATATACAGGGGCCTTGTCCGCCCTCGTATGGAGTATGCATCACATGTGTGGGGGGGCTCCACTCACACAGCTCTCTTTGGACAAAGCAGAGTCAAAAGCTCTTCGTGTCACCAACTCCCCTTCTCATACTGACCGTCTTCTATCTCTTAAATTCCGCCGCCATGTTGCCTCTCTTTTTATCTTCTATCGATATTTTAATGCTGACTGCTCCTCTGAACTTGCTAACTGTATGCCTACCCCCCTCCTGCGGTCCCGCTGCAATCGACTTCCTACTCTAGCTCATCCCTATACTGTCCAAACCCCTTATGCAAGAGTTAACCAGCATCTTCACTCTTTCATCCCTTTCACTGGTAAACTCTGGAACAGCCTATGACTTGACCTCCTTCAAAAAGAGTGTATCATGACACCTCTCCACCCGAAATTGACCTCTCTTTTGGCCACTCTTTACTTTTGTCTGTTGTGGGAGCGGTGAGTAGGTTTTTTTTTTCTACACTCTTTTTGCTGCCCCTGAGCTGTCTCCTTTGTTGTAAAAAAAAAGGGGATGTCATCTTAATACTGTCATTTAGGGTTTCTTATGGTGCCTCATGATATATAATACCACCACGACCTCGGCCTTTTAAAGTCTTCGTGTGCGTATTTCTGTGTCGGAATATATAAAGCTATAGTGCGTACACACACACACACACACACACACACACACACACACACGGATACATGAGCGCCCCCGGCGACTCTACCTGTCTCGCTGAGGTTTCCCCGGTAGTCCTCGACCTTGATGAAGTAGGGCAGCACGGAACGATAGTCCCAGCCGGGGTTCCCTAGCGCAGCCCAGTGGTCGTAGTCTCGTCTGTTTCCTCGCACGTAGAACATCGCATTAACAGTGGAGCCGCCACCTAACACCCTCCCCTGGTGCTGCCTCGCTGCCTGCAACACCCACCACGTATTATTACCCTATTAGTCCTTTGAGTGCAACACACTGGAAAGTAAAATTTGACATTAAAATAAGAAGTGAGAGAAACTGTAAAGAAGCATTTTCATAGGATAAAAAGTCAGAGATAACATAAAAGAATTCCCCTGTTTGCACCAATGACAGCTAATGAAATTATGGGACTGTCGACACCTTCATCAACATCAGCTCTGTTCAAATCAGTGAACAGAGTAAAATTTATTTGATGACAAGAAGACTCTTTAAAGAATCTATTACAAATGGCCACCCTAGGAAAAGATAAATAGTGCACAGTAAAAAAAAAGTAATAGGCAACATACAGAAGGCCACAAATAAACGGAGACGATCACACATTCTGATCAAAGGATTTGGATGCTGATACCTGACTTTCTTATTACTATTCTCCTAATGATGCCTTTGCGATTATAATGCACTAATCTCAGTACACTCAATACACTCATGATAGCATAGTAAGAACGACATTAATGCTATATTAATGCCATATTTGTTTTTACAAAATGTTATTTTAGTTATTATTGTTATCATTATCATTATTATTATTATTATTATTATTATTATTAGTAGTAGTAGTAGTAGTAGTAGTAGTAGTAGTAGCAGTAGTAGTAGTAGTAGTAGTAGCAGTAGTAGTAGTAGTAGTAGTAATAGTAGTAGTAGTAGTAGCAGTAGTAGTAGTAGTAGTTTAATTACTGTTATTATTTTTTTTCAATTATTTACATGAAATATCGAAATGAATACGTTCTTCACGACCCTTTTGATTAAAGAAGTAAATGAGAGGAATTGTATTTCCTTAAACTTCTCGCTCTCTCTAAAAAAATCAGCCGAGAAAGGTCCTCATCAAATTTATCATTTTGGTAAATTTCCACCATGCAAAACACATGATCAAAAATATTATACTACATGCAAAATAACATTTGCCTCTGGTTAGCATTTTTGAAACGTTTTAGATGTCATGACCAGTACTAGCCAATTGGGTCAGGCAAATCAGGGTGGATGGTATGCGTCAACATTTGTAATGTTTTTTAAGGTGGATAAATATATATAGTCCAGGGAGGCTGTGGCTGAGTCGACAGAGTGACGGCGCCGCGTTCAGGAAGACGCGAGTTCAATCCCCGCCCGGTGCCACCAAGCTGGGATTTTTCAGCCGCCGCCGAGTGGCTTAAAACTACCCACATGTTGTCCAGAAGACCACCTATCAACCCGGACTCTAGATTCTAGGATTCAAGATGAGCACCGGGAGGGCAGCATGAGCCAATGCAAGATGGCGCCACTATAAACACTCGCCTGCGCCAGAACGGGCTGGGCCGACCATCAGACACCACCGGAAAGAAGCCTTGGGCCGACCATCAGGCCCCACCGGGAAGAAGCCTACCGGCGCAATAGGCCGCAACGTAAAAAAAAAAAAAAATAATAAAAAAAAGTAAAAAAACATTTTTGCATGATCAGCTGGGGTAAATAATGTATTCCAATTATATTAACTTATGTAACATTTCAATACTAATGCTCTCTCTCTCTCTCTCTCTCTCTCTCTCTCTCTCTCTCTCTCTCTCTCTCTCTCTCTCTCTCTCTCTCTCTCTCTCTCTCTCTCCACATAGTTTAAGAAACCTTATTGTCGAAGTTCTGGGAGCTGTACTTCTGTGGCGTGGTCCTGTAGCCCCAGTCTAGGTTGTACCCGGGGATGTAGGAGATCGGAAGGATCCCAGGCACCCGGGTCTCTAGGGGTGGAGGGCCGCCTACTTCGAGTAGCAACACGCGCCAGTCCTTGATCTCCGTCAGGCGAGCTGCAAGCACGCACCCTGCGGCGCCTCCACCGACTGCCACGCCACCAAGAAAAAAAAATATATATATATGTAAATTGGCTGTGGGAAGAGAAATTTGCCCGCTGCTGGACTGGAAAGAAAAAAAAATAATATATAGGTAAGGTGTTATAGTAAGAAAAATATGGATGTGGAAAAAGAGAAGAGACTTCTTGCAATATGATTTTAGGTATGAATTATCATGTGAAGTCACACTCCATACGAGAGAGTTACAGCGAGTAACCTGAACAAAGAAAGAATCATAAAATAATTATCATGAACGACTGCAAAAGAAAAATCTTGTGAGTTTAGATGCGAGAGATGTAATTGGTACATAACTCTCGAATATGTTAAAAAAAATAATAACAACTAGGGTAAGACGAACAAAAAAACTAAGTTAATAATGTCAATCTATCAATCTATCTATCTATCCATCAATCTACCTCTCTCTATCTATCCGTATGTTTGTCTATCTGTCTATCGAATAATCTATCTACCTACTTATCTCTCTCTCTCTCTCTCTCTCTCTCTCTCTCTCTCTCTCTCTCTCTCTATCTATAGATATATATATATATATAAATATATATATATATATATATATATATATATATATATATATATATATATATATATATAATGTAAAGTTGGGGGCATACGCTGTAGCAGCGCATGGCGGGGTGAGCTGCATGCCGACTGCCCGGGCCGGGATTCGAACCCGGGCCCGCGGAGTAGTAGCCAGTCACGCTGACCACTATACAATGGAGGCGTACACATATATATATATATATATATATATATATATATATATATATATATATATATATATATATATATATATATATATATATATATATATATATATATATATATATATATATATATATATTTAAATATTTGCTGGTGACCTCTGAAGAAGTCAAGGAAACACGAGGATCCCGAACGCTTTCGTGTATTACATATTCAGGGAAAAGATACAAAAGTGGAGAGTACAAGGGTTTATATACAAAAATAAAAAAACATTGGTCTGGTTCCTATATGGCAACTCCGTCTAATTCTATAGTTTCCTATTTTCATTTATGGAACAATATCTATTGATATATATATATATATATATATATATATATATATATATATATATATATATATATATATATATATATATATATATATATATATATTTTTTTTTTTTTTTATTAATTTTTTTTTTTTTACAACAAAGGACGCAGCTCAAGGGCACAAAAAAAGGAAACAATAATAAAAAACAGCCCGCTACTCGCTGCTCCTAAAAAAGAATCAAAAGAGGTGGCCGAAAGAGAGTTCAATTTCGGGAGGAGAGGTGTCCTGATACCCTCCTCTTGAAAAGGGTCAAGTTGTAGGCAGGAGGAAATACAGATGAAGGAAGATTGTTCCAGAGTTTACCAGCGTGAGGGATGAAAGAGTGAAGATGCTGGTTAACTCTTGCATAAGGGGTTTGGACAGTATAAGGATGAGCATGAGTAGAAATGCGTGTGCAGCAGGGCCGCGGGAGGGGGGGAGGCATGCAGTTAGCAAGTTCAGAAGAGCAGTCAGCGTGGAAATATCGATAGAAGATAGAAAGAGAGGCAACATCGCGACGGAATTTAAGAGGTAGAAGACTATCAGTAGGAGGAGGAGAGCTGATGAGACGAAGAGCCTTAGACTCCACTCTGTCCAGAAGAGCTGTGTGAGTGGTGCCCCCCCACATGTGAGATGCATACTCCATACGAGGGCGGACAAGGCCCCTGTATATGGATAGCAACTGCGCGGGGGAGAAGAACTGGCGGAGACGATACAGAACGCCCAACCTCGAGGAAACTGATTTAGCGAGAGTGGAGATTTGAAGTTTCCAGTTGAGATTTTGAGTAAAGGATACCGAGGATGTTTAGTGTTGAAGATGGTGATAGCTGAGTGTTGTCGAAGAACAGGGGATAGGTGTTTGGAAGATTGTGTCGAGTTGATAGGTGGAGAAATTGAGTTTTTGAGGCATTGAAGGACACAAGGTTCCTTCTGCCCCAATCGGAAATGATAGCAAGGTCTGAGGTTAAGCATTTTGCAGCCTCCAGTCTGGAGTCGTGTACTTCCTGTTGAGAGGGTCTTCTATTGAATGAAGTTGTATAATGCAGAGTGGAGTCGTCGGCGTATGAGTTTACAGGACAGTTTGTTATGGAAAGAAGATCATTGATGAATAACAGGAAGAGGGTGGGTGATAGGACAGAGCCCTGTGGAACACCACTGTTGATAGGTTTAGGCCTTTAGGGGAAGAACAGTGACCGTCTACCACCGCAGAGATGGAACGGCCGGAAAGGAAACTGGAGATAAAGGAACAGAGAGAGGGATAGAATCCGAAAGAGGGCAGTTTAGAAAACAAAGACTTGTGCCAGACCCTATCGAAGGCTTTCGATATGTCTAGCGCAACAGAGAAAGTTTCACCGAAACGGCTAAGAGAGAATGACCAAGAGTCAGTTAAGAGAGCAAGAAGATCGCCAGTAGAACGCCCCTTGCGGAACCCATACTGGCGATCAGATTGAAGGTTAGAAGTGGAAAGGTGCTTTTGAATCTTCCGGTTAAGGATTGATTCAAAAGCTTTAGATAGACAGGAAAGTAAAGCTATAGGGCGGTAGTTTGAGGGATTGGAACGGTCACCCTTCTTAGGCACAGGCTGTACAAATGCATACTTCCAGCAGGAAGGAAAGGTAGATGTTGATAGGCAGAGAGGAAAGAGTTTGACCAGGCAGGGTGTCAGCACGGAAGCACAGTTTTTAAGGACAATAGGAGGCACTCCATCAGGTCCATAAGTCTTCTGAGAGTTGAGGCCAGAGAGGGCATAGAAAACATCATTTGGAAGAATCTTAAAAACAGGCATAAAGGAGTCAGAGTGGGGGATGAGTAGGAGGAATATGCCCAGAATCGTCCAAGGTGGAGTTCTTACAGAAAGTTTGAGCGAAGAGTTCAGCCTTAGAGACAGATGAGACGGCAGTGTTGCCGTCAGGGTTAAGGAAAGGAGGGAAAGAGGAAGAAGTGAAATTGGAGGAGATATTTTTGGCTAGATGCCAGAAGTCACGGGAAGAATTAGAAGAAGCAAGGTGTTGACATTTTCTATTGATAAAAGAAGTTTTGGTAAGTCAGAGAATAGATTTGGCACGATTCCGGGCTGCAATGTAAAGGTCATAGTTAGCGGAAGTTCGAAGGCTCTGGAACCTTTTGTGAGCTGCCTCTCTATCTTTACTAGCACGAGAACAAGCATGATTAAACCAAGGCTTTTTAGCATGATGAGTAGAGAAAGAACGTGGAATGTATGCCTCCATTCCAGAGACAATCACCTCTGTGATGCGCTGGGCACATACAGAGAGGTCTCTCTCCTGGAAGCAATAATCATTCCACGGGAAATCGGAAAAGTACATCCTCAGGTCGTCCCACCGAGCTGAAGCAAAATGCCAGAAGCATCGCCTCTTCGGTGGGTCCAGAGGATGTACAGGAGCGATAGGACAGGAAACAGAAATAAGGTTATGATCGGAGGAGCCCAACGGAGAGAACATTTTGACAGAGTAAGCAGAAGGATTAGAGGTAAGGAAGAGGTCTAGAATGTTGGGCCTGTCTCCAAGACGATCGGGAATACGTGTAGGGTGCTGAACCAACTGCTCTAGGTCGTTGAGGAGAGCAAAGTTGTAGGCTTGTTCACCAGGCTGGTCAGTGAAAGAGGATGAAAGCCAAAGCTGGTGGTGAACATTGAAATCTCCCAAGACGGAGATCTCAGCGAAGGGAGCTAGTGAGTCAAGATGTGCTCCATTTTAGAATTCAAATAGTCAAAGAATTTTACATAGTAGTACAATCTGTTTTACAGGAAACTAGATAATAGTATAATATTACTTTAAATACTTATTAAATTATCATAAAAATATCACAAGGTAGAATATTAAATTGTGTATATATATAGGCAGGACTACCAGTTCGTCATCTGACAGTCCAGAAATATGGGCGTAGAAAACCTTTAAGCCCCGTTCACACTGTGCTGACTCTGGCCCAAGACAACCCACGACTCTAGGGTACACGAGGTCTTGGGTGTTGATGTGACAGGGTCGGGCATGTCTTGAAAGAGGTCTTGAGACTGCCGCGCCGACGTCGTTGCGGGAGTCTGGAGTCGTGAGGGATAGCGCAAAAAAGTATTCCATGCTTAACTCTCACGACAAGAGTCGGCAAGAGTCTGGACCAACCGTCACTTCCGGTTGAGGTCTGAGGGAGGTCTGGGGCAGTCGTGACGACTGTCGTCAACAGTCTTGGCTTGTCTTGAGACAGTCGTGACGACTGTCGGGGCCATTTTTCAAATTTTTACTGTTTCCTGTCGGCACAGTCGTCTGTGCCGACTACTTAAGAATGATGAGGGACTGTCGTGACGACAGTCTTCGCCTAATGAAGGACGTTCGTGACTACTGTCCGGCTCATAAATATTGGCTAACACTGCCGCCATCAAGAAATTTATATTTTTATTTTGCAATCACAAGCACAATAACAACTTCTGGGCATGGTTACGTTTCGCTGGCACAAACTTGGGAGCCACACAGTACGCACGCACTCCTTTTGCCTCGATCTCTCTTGTGTTGAATGACACAACTAGGGTTGCCACCACGAAGTCAGAAAAATGTGGAATGCAACAGTTCACTCTGCAATACGGAATGGATCCATATTTAAAGGAACGGGTGGCAACCCTAAAATCTCTCGAGCATGCAGTGAGTGTTCACGCTGCTGGTGGAGGCAAGGATGGGGGAGGGACGTCACGTCGCGTATTTTACACGTATTTTAGGATAAACCTTTGACAAATTTTACGGGCTGGTTTTGTGATTAACCGAAAAATGCACTCACTACAATTTTAAGATATTGAATTTTATCAGCTTGACCATTCATATAATAAAATACCGTACGGAACAAATGCCGTTCCGTATTGGTTCAAAACGGAACGATACATTTCATTCTCGAATACAGAGCGATTCCGTATTTTAAAGCCCCGTTCACACTGTGCCGACTCTGGGGCACGACAACCCAGCGACTTTTCCATTTGACAAGTCGGCTCCCACGCTCCAAGAATTTTTTAGCGTCTTGGTGTCGGCTACCATGATTCCCGACTGTCTGGGATATTCGGCCAGCTAGTTGGCAGAATGTCTGCGGCATGCTGCCAACTAGTCACAAGACGAGTCTCATCGGTCATTTTTTTAAATGGCGCCATGTTTATGACAACCACGAATCTGCCGACCGATTGGCCGACAGTCTTGACGGTCTTGACGACAGTCTTCCAGATTGCCTGTCAACTGGTTAGCCGACTAGCTGGCCGACAGTTGCCAAGGAGTTGGCCGACGGTCTTCCAGATGTTCTTCGCGGCAAGGCTGCCGCCAAGACAGTCGCCAAGACAGTCGCGAAGAGGGCCAGGAAGACCGTCGGCCACCCCGATTGGCAACTGTCGGTCAGCAAGTCGGCCAACCAGTTGACAGACAATCTGGAAGACTGTCGTCAAGACCGTCAAGACTGTCGGCCAATCGGTCGGCAGATTCGTGGTTGTCATAGCCATGGCGCCATTTCAAAAAATGACCGTTGAGATTCGTCTTGAGACAAGGCATGCCGCAGCAGACATTCCATCCTAAGCTGGCTGAATGTCCCAGACAGTCGGCAATCATGGTAGCCGACACCAAGACGCCAAAAATTCTTGGAGCGTGAGTTAGATGCAGATGGTGATCCCAGGTGTGTCTGTTTGTACGTATATATGTATGTATATGTGTGTGCGTGTGTGTGTGTGTGTGTGTGTGTGTGTGTCACTGATAAACTATTTTCTTCCACATTAGGAACATATCACAGTTATTGTCAATCATAAATCAATCTAACACACACACACACACACACACACACACACACACACACACACACACACACACACACACACACGATTGTACATGCGTACGAATAGACACGCCTGGGATCACCATCTGACCTCATTTGTCCCTAAAGGTTTTATACGCCCATATTTTCTACATCCTGTCGTTGAGTGTTTTGATTCCGACATTTTTCACCTCTATTACAGTTCACACAAGCAGCAAACACAGTTGTTGTTTTTGTTAGACGAGCAAACGCAACAATGAGGGGGCTCCATTTTGGTGCCATTATGAGAGTGTATCTATCCTTTACTATTTACTATTGGTATTATTGTTATCTGTGTATACATATACATGACCGCCTCTATCCACATGCACCCACTTACATATATGCATACCTACCCCCATATACGTACATACAGACCTACACAAACAGATGTCTACTACCACTACTACTACTACTACTACTACTACTACATATTACTACATAAAAGATACCTCCGCCCATGTTTATTTTCCCGACACATAACCATGGAGGGCTCCATAATTTGGAGGTCATTAGCCCCTACTCTGTTCGCTAATGACTGTGCATCCAACCATATCGCTAATACTACTTAGCACTAAATCTATACATAACACCCTATCATCTATTGCGTCTAGATCCCCCTTTCCTGCCCTACTAATGTCACTCCCGACCCACCCTAATGTCACTGTCCACAACTGTGGCCTCATAGCCCATACTGGAGAAGTTGGTGGACTTTGGGCCAGAGTGTCTGGTGCCCCTGAGACATAGGATGGCCGACCTGAGCAGGGAAAACGAGAGGCGACACCTCATCCAGGCTACAATGTGGCTCCTTGGCTGATGCTTCTTTTCTGAGATCAGTTCCGCGAGTCGTGCGTAGAAGCATCGGGCCCTGGGACCCATCCCGCCGGATGTGGTGAAGACGAGGGGGGTGAAGCTGCCCTGATCCACATGTTGGATTCTTTCACCGTATGCCCTTGTCTTCTCCTGCTCGTTCCTGTGGTGGGCGGCTTCCAGGGGCAGCTCACGGTGACAGGCAGCCATCGGGTCGAATATGCGGATGTCCATGAACGCCCACTGTCCGGGCACCCAGAATCCGCGGGCACTTACATCAACCCGTGCCTCCTGTGAGGTATTGGCCGTCCTGTACCGAAGGTGTTCCCCGTCCAGGGGAAGCAGTGCCGGCTCGGTAGTGACGTCTTGGCATACCGTCCCGAACATGCTGGCTGTCAGATCCCTCACTTCATCGTGTCGGATACAGACGAAGCCTCCCATTTTACATGTCATGGTGTGAGTGACATCATTTGGTGATCCACATGCACAGAGATCAGGCAGTCCCCAATCGGCCAGCCATATCTCAGAGCAATGGCGTCGACAAATTCTTGTTTGTTGAGGCTGAAGTCTTTTGCTCTGATTGGTAGTGACGTTAGCCAGTTAGAGGCGCCTGCCTCCTGTGCTGTGTGTATTTTTCTACCCATTTCTGTGGACAGGTGGTTTGTAAGACGGTCCAGCTCGTCTTTTTGGGTCTGTTGTCTTTCTTCTGAGATTTTTCTTTTGATTTCTCTTATTTCTGTTTGGTCTATTTCACCTTCTGCCTACTAAGCGATGATTCTGTTGATGAGGGATCTGGTAAGGCTGATGGAGTTTGGTTCTCCTTATCAGCCAGCTTCTCGGGGTTGGTGATTCCCATTCCACCCAGTCTTGGAGGAAGTGCTTTAGCATATCCCGCTCCTCCTCCCGCCGGTAAGAATACATTCTTGGCGGCATTTTCCAGTGGTAGGAGGAGTGGACTGATGCCGGGGATGGTGCGCATCAGGAACCTCCACCGATGTTAGATGCCGTGGGAGTACGCTGAATAGGCAGCGTGTGTCGCAGTCTTGGTAATGGCAGACAAAGCTTCTATTTCCTTCACCCATTCAGCTACTTTGTCTCCTACGTACTCCTTTAACTTCGACGCGCCACGAAGATGATTCCAACCTTAAGGGCTCAACCGTACGATGCACGACTCAAGAGACTCAATCTCTTTACATTGGAGAAAAGACGCCTACGAGGGGATATGATTCAAGTCTTCAAATACCTGAAAAAGTTAAATAACGTCGATTACTCCAAATTCTTTGAACTGCAAACCAACTCAAGAACTAGAAATAACGGTTTACCCATTCAGTCGAGTCGATGTAGCACAGACATTGGAAGGAGTTTCTTTTACCGTTACCGTTACCGTTGATGAGGTTTCAGGCCCTTCTCCGCCGCTGATGCAGCCCTCCATGAGGGCCGTCAACAATTTCAACGTTAGCCGCAATAATAGTCTTCGATGCACTTATTCTCAAACATCGTAGTGAGTGAGTGAGTGAGTGTCTTAGTTTCTTTCACGGATAATATCACATATAACAATTAGTTCAGTGTTCATGTCTGCTATTTTCATTATAGTATCACAATTAAATATCCAACAATTATTTCCAGCACACTGAACCTTCATCACACACAATTTATCTTTGAGTACAGCCACTGATAAATAACAATGATCGGTCATGTTACGAATTCTCTCAATTTCAGTCTGGAGAGCTACACAGCACTGGTCATTTGCTGAGTGGTTGATTTCAGGCTCCTTGTATCTCACACAATTTATACATTTCTTTTCAACCATGGTGCACTCCTGTGATTTATGATTGCCAGCGCATTTGAAACAATTTAGGGCGTCTCCATTGGTCTTGGCAGTACAGTTGGCCTCAAGATGGCCGTATCTCTGACAATGATAGCATATAACTGCATGGTACGTATTTGTCTCTCACTGTGTACATTCCCCATTCTAATTTTAGCTTGTCGTGATTCTTGTGAATCAGCTTTCTTACAGTTGGGTCACACCTCAAAATGTAGTGCATCGTGCCGCCAGCTGCAGGCTTGCTAAAAACCAGCTCAATCTTATCCTCAACACCCCCAATGGCGTGTAAGAACTCATTGCGGTCTAAGATGGTCTCCTTTATTTTTTCCTTGGTCTCCTCTTTATGCACATTGCATATCATGATCTTTGGTTTCATCTTTCCAACACTCTTGGTATTAATTTGCTCAACAGACCCCAGTTTTTGAGCAGCCTCATCCCTTGTGTTCTCGTTATCAAAGTTCATGACAATGTTACCTCTATTTGTAAATCTTGAATCAGTTATTTGAATACCATTTAATGCCTCGGAGACTTCATCCTTCATGTCTGTTGCTTTCTTTTCCTGTGTAGAAGCTTTTACAATTAAGAAATTTTTCTTGACCTTCTTGCCTATTTGCCACCTCAGCCCAGCTAGATTCAGCATGCTCAGCACGTTTAAGGGTGTGAACAACTGATCCCAGCTCCTCCTGCACCTTCACAGCCCTTGATTCAACTTCTTCCTTAACCACAGATATTTCCTTAGAGGCTTAGATAATTGTTGCTTGAATTCATTCATTTTTTCCACAATTTTGGTAGCCAGAGATGCTTTAAGGAGGCATTGGTTGCACATTCAATTAATTTGAGATATATTCTCCTGCTTAATTCCAGACAAGTGAGCACACTTCACATGACACCATTTAGGGCACAAACAGCATGCAATCCATTTCTCGCCAGTGAAATCCTTACAAACGTAATACAAATCCGTCGCGCCCTTGGCTTTGCCAGCCATGTCGACACAGCACTCTCCACACGGAGCAAGACGCAACACATCCGATCACGCCCACGACTACTTACTCAAACCGAGTCATCCGCCACTGGAACAATATCTTCTCTCAGAAGTAGTAAATGCGAATACCATCAACTCCTTCAAATACAGAATCGACCGTCATTTCGCTGCGTCGGGAGTAAACTCCGGCGGTGGCCGAAGTGATAGCGTACTGGACCCACATTCGCCGCGTGATGGACGACGCGGGTTCGAATCCTTACGCTACCACTCGGATTTTTCAGTCACCGCCGAGTGGCTTAAAACTACCCACATGCTGTCCTGAAGACCACCCATCAACCCGGACTCTAGAGGAAGCCGTCCAAGCGAATCAAGAACGAGTTCCGGGGGGACAGCATGAGCCAATGCAAGATGGCGCCACTATAAACACTCGCCTGCGCCAGAACGGGCTGGGCCGACCATCAGGCCCCACCTGGAAGAAGCCTTGGGCCGACCATCAGGCCCCACCGGGAAGATGCCTACCGGCGCAATAGGAAAAAAAAAAAAAAAAAAAAAAAAAAAAAAAAAACCCTGAATAATGAGGTGTTTTTTGCGTACGCGGTTTCATTTTCCAGGACTGATAGGCCCAGGGAGCACCTACACTGCCATGGCTATTGGATCACCTTGTATTGTTCCATCAGATGATTTTAACACTTTCACTTTTCCACTGTGGCTACTATTACTACTACTACACTACTACTACTACTACTGCTACTACTACTGCTACTACTACTACTGCTACTACTACTAATACTACTACCACTACCAGTACTACTTCTACTACTACTACTACTACTACTACTACTACTACTACTACTACTACTACAACTACAACTACTACTACTACTATTACTACTTCTACTACTACAACTACTACACTACTACTACTACTACTACTATTAATATTATTAATATTATTATTATTATTATTATTATTATTATTATTATTATTATTATTATTATTATTATTATTATTATTATTATTACTACTACCAGTACAACTTCTACTACTACTACTACTACTACTACTATTACTACTACTACTACTACAACTACTACTACTACTATTGCTACTTCTATTTCTACTGCTACAACTACTACACTACTACTACGGGCCTCCATCTATTAGAGTTGCGTTGTGAGCGGTATATTTTCTCATATCCTTTCACAAAGCAATTCATTGGCCCCACCCCGCCAATGACTGTGGCCGACAACCATCTTTATTTAATATTACAAACTTTACTAAACATTTTATTTTTAAGCTAACAGAGCTTGTGGTTGATACGACTATCAACCACCGTCGCCTCAAAGTCCAGGTCAGCAATGCGGGTGGTTTTGGGTGCAGGTGACCTAGTTCCTCTCAGGCAGACCAAGGCTGACCTCAGGAGGGAGAAGGACAGCCTGCATCTCATCCAGGCGACCACACTGCTTCTTGGCTGTTGTTTCTTATCCGCCAGTGTTTCGGCGAGTCTTGCGTAGAAGCTCTGCGCCCTTGGTCCCATCCCTCCTGCCGTCGTGAATACTACCGGGGTGAAGGAGCCCTGGTCCACATTCTGTATTCTTTCTTCATATGCTCTGTTCTTCTCTTGTTCGTTTCTTCTGTGGGCTGCATCAAGGGTCAGGTCTCTGTGGCAATGGGCCATGGGATCAAAGATCCTCATGTCAAAATATGCCCTTTGTCCACGAGTCCAAAACCCTCTGGCGCTAACATCCACTCGTGCTTCATTCGAAACATTAGCGGTGCGTCTGGCGAGGTGTTCGCCTTGCAGAGGGAGCAGCATGGGTTCCACAGTCACGTCGTGGCAGACTTCTTTCAGCATCTGAGCTGTTACGTCTCTTACTTCATCATGTCTCATGCAGACGAAACCTCCTCTCTTGCATGTCATGGCATGATTTTGGTTGAAAGGTGAGCCACAGTTACACATGTTTGGGAGCCCATCCAATGGCCAGCCATACCTGAGGGCAAGGGCATCAGTAAATTCTTTTTTGTTTAAGTTGAAGCCTTTTGCCCTGATAGGTAGTGTGGTTAGCCAGTTTGAAGCGCCCACTTCCTGTGCAATATCTGTCCTCCTCCTTGTGTCTTCTGGGAGTTCTCTCATTAGGTCACTCAGAGTGTCTCTCTGTTTTCCTTCTCTGTTTTTGGAGATTTCATTCCTTAGTGACCTAATATCTTGAGGGTTGTCTTCTCCCCTTTCATTTTGATTGGTAATATATCCGGTCAAGGAGGCTGTGATTCGGATTGAGTTCCCGAATTCAGACTCAGCCAGATTTTGCGGGGAGCCCACCCATTCTTGGCGGCAACTCCAGCAATCTTCTCTCCTGGTCACTGGGACATCTCCCATTTGCTATCGCCGGTATAAAGGTGTTTCTGATAGCATCTTCCAGAGGTTTTAGTAACGGAGCAACATCAGGAACTGTCCTCATGAGGTAGTTCCATTTATGCTTGACACCGTACGTAAATGCTGCGTAGGCTGCCTGCGGTTCTGTTTTGGCGATCTCGCTCAGTCTCTGCAGTTCGGACTCCCAGCGCTTTACAGCCGTTTTCACATATTCGGTTTTGTATTCAGCTGTTCCAATGGCTGCCCCGAGGTGTCTTTCTCCAGTCACTGACAGTTTCACGTTACTGCCCTGGAATGCTGTTTTGGCCCGATCGTATGCCTCTGGTTTTACAATCACCACAGACTTCGTGGCGTTGGGATGGTACCCTATTTTAGGGCCATGTTCATTGACGAGGTCCCACCATTTCCTGAGGTCTGCAGACTTTCCTACCCCGGTGAGGTCATCCGCATACGCCACCTGTTTGACGTTGGTGTTTTCATGGCGGATGATGTCCTGCAGCTTCATCATTCCCAGGGCAAACATTGCCATGGCCACTGGGTCCCCCTGGGTGGTGCCCTCTGAGGATTGTATGGCCACCGGGTCTCCAAGTCGTTGGTCATTATGACCGCTGATGAACAGTCTGGCAGGTTCCTTGTATGTATTTTCAATATATTGGGCGAATATAGGGCACTTGATTTTGATGTTGTGCACTGCTGTTTCCCTACTGATGTTGTTGAACGCATTAGCAGCGTCCACCATCAGCACCGCCTCGCATTCTGGGTCTTCGAACATTCTCCTGACAGCGTGAATGGCCGCTTCACATCCAGCCTGCTGACCCGCACACACTTGGAGGTTTCCCACCGCCTTCCTCACGTCGTCCTTCACCACCTCCATGACAGCCTTGCCTATGATCCTCCTGAGCACCTCCCCTATCCCGATGGGGCGACAGCCTGGTTTTTTATCCAGCGGGATGAGCCGGCAGGCCATCAAAGGCTCGAGGTGTTGGCAATTCTCTGACGCCAATTTTCTTGCTAGGGCGGCTATTGCGTCGCGAAGATCCACAGCTGGATTCCCAAAGATGTTCTTACTGAGGAGGTGTTTCCACCCCTTGGCATCCACTACACTACTACTACTACACTACACTACTACTACTACTACTACTACTACTACTACTATTATTACTATTATTATTATTATTATTATTATCATTATTATTATTATTATTATTATTATTATTATTATTATTATTATTATTATTATTATTATCTCCTCGTTGAAATTTCCACATGGTTTCTTCGCCGAGGCCTGAGACGCCAGTGCTTAGAGCTTTCCCACGGTCGAGGTCTCGCTATCACCAGTTGTAGTTGATGTGTTTTGCCTTAATATGTTGGACAGTTTGAATAATGTTTCACTGTTCCCGTCATGACTTTCCTATATTAGTAATCTTTCGTTTTCGCTCAAACGCCGGAGAATTCCTCCTCTTCCTACCCTCCTCTTCTTCCCCTTCACTTCCCATATCCTCCCTACCATTCCTCCAAGCCTAGTACTACTGCAGCTGTCGCACCACCCTTCCTTCCTTCCTTCCTTCCTCCTCTCTCACATGACGCTGATCATCTCCTCCCCCTTCTCTGTCCCCTCCCTCCTCCCTCTGACAGTTGCATTCCCTTCCCTCCCCCTCCTCCCCTTCCCGTCCTCTACTCCCCTTCCTCCTCCCATACCTCTCTCTCTCCCACCCCCAGTCCTCCTTTATTTTGTTTATATTTTTTATATCTCACAAGTTATTAGTTAGTCAATGGATAGCCAGGATAGGCCCTGAAGTATTTTTTTTTATGTTGACTATTGACTACCGCTACCGCAGTACCGCACACCGCGCACCGCACTTGGAAAGAAAAAAATGGGATCGCACTACCACAACCTCATTACTCCGGAAAAAAATACCGCACTACCGCAACCGCACTACTGATTTTTCAGTACCGCGCCCACCTCTGTTGAATTGTCGTGGGAGGTTGTTGTCCCGCACCGCCGGTGACGGCTGGCAACCCGCTCGCGGCGGGGCGGCGGACAGCGCCATATAAGCACTGGCACGTGCTCGCCCTACTTGCCGTATCCAAGTCAAGTCGGAGTTGATGGCAGTGTGAATTTTCTGCGGGCGTGTACGTTTTGTGTTCGTGGTAATTGCTCGTGCTCTCCGAGTGACGGCCTGCCGTGTGTGGTGTTCGTGGGGGCTGTGGCGTGCGCCCTCATGCTACAACGAGAGAGTTGAGTGCCCGGGCCTGCACCCGCTACGGCTCGCCGTGTTTGCAAGCTGGGCTGGGCGTTGATGGCCACCTTCTCTGTGGGTGTAAGGTGTAGAACACGGGCACCTACCTGCAGGCCAGCTACAATTCATAAATTGTAATGTGTATATTATAATGTACATGTGTATGTATGACTGTACGTGTGGCGACACCGGTCGGTGTCGCACAACAGGGATGTAATGTGTATATTATAATGTACATGTGTATGCATGACTGTACGTGTGGCGACACCCGGTCGGTGTCGCACAACAGGATATTTAACAACACGTCGTGCTTTTGGCACTGTTAATAACTTTTAAGCGTTATTTTTAACGTGGTTGCGTTGTGTTATAGTTAAAGTTTAAGGCGCGAACTGCTATCTCACGTTAGGTCCGGTGTACCGCTGTCTGCTTTCACAAGTTGACTGTAGTAAGGTGAGATAACACAATAGTTTTTTAGTTAAGTGATGTGTGGCCGAGCGGTAGCCGTTATAAGTTCACTTTAGTTCACTTTAGTTCTCTCTCACAGGGCAATACCAAGACAAAATGTAATTTTAACTATATTAACAGTTGTACTACATAAAGTTTACAGTTTACGTGAGCGAGACGCACGAAATCAGAGACAGCCACACCGCTGCAGGGCGCAGAGCGGCGGCGCACCACTCACCTGCCCGTCACCCGTCTTCTCTCCCTTCTCCGCGTTGTTCGCCCGTTTTATTTGCTTGTAGTTCGTCCGGAAGGGTGTGGGTTCCGGTTGATGACTTTTGATGAAAGTCATCAATTGCTGATCCTAGTGTCAATTCATCACAGCTTCCCACGGCCAAGAGCACGACGTGTTGTTAAACATCCTGTTGTGCGACACCGACCGGGTGTCGCCACACGTACAGTCATACATACACATGTACATTATAATATACACATTACAAAATGAATAATGACATCTTTATGAAGCTTGCAAAGCACCAAATGTATATTGCGTTTCAGGTCTTTGCAGGTCCATTGTGTCACTTTAAGTTGGCTAGATTTAACAATAGACAAAATATCTAAAGTATGATGGTAAATATATCTGCCACTTTGCGTGTGCTAATGTGTCAGCACCTAGGTTAATAAACTTGCTTGAGAACTGAAACACCCATTAATGACTTGAAAATCCTGGTGCAAGTATTTTTATTGAATAACACAATACAGAAGAAATAAGTGTTTATGCTGAAATGAGCCATACATAACCATAAACATGAAAATTAAGGGTATTATCGATAGAATATATACACCTTCAATCGAAACTTGACAAGTCTAAACAGTTACAACTGTACCCTTCACCAAAATAATCTAAATGTGCCTATACTTCCCAATTTGGGTCATTTGTATATTTTATACATTGTATAACATCTTATCATATGGCGTCCTACTGAGATGGTGCTAAATGAGTAATCTACGTATATACTAGATATCCACATCACATTTACGTTAAGACGTCAACCTTTATAAGTGAGCTAGTTGAGACAAATAACCTACCATCTAAAGCATATATATATATATATATATATATATATATATATATATATATATATATATATATATATATATATATATATATATATATATATATATATATATATATATATATATATATATATATATATATATATATATATATATATATATATATATATATATATATATATATATATATATATATATATATATATATATATATATATATATATATATATATATATATATATCATAAAAGCAGATAAGCCAGACAGTGTACCTTGTTTAGTGTCCACTAAACCACTTGTGTAGGTTATGCAGTATGATCTTAACTATCCATTATTATATTTTATTAACTTTAAGTTAACACATCAGACCTAGATTAAGTCAAGCATTCAACGTAATCATCCAGAGGCTCTGCTTCAGTGTCCACCGCGGTATTGGTGCAGATGATTCCTTTGCAGTGACCACAAACCAAGCTACACAACAGTTAATTCTTACGACAGGAGCAGGTGTTCTTGTCACACTTGCCGTGGCAGTTGCATTTCACAAACTTTTGCAAGGATGCTGGAGCAGGATCCCTCTGCATCTTTACTGTCTTGAGCTTCTCTGCATTCTGGCTTTTGTAGAGCAGCCAGCCCCACTTGGTTGGATCAAGACCGTTGCTCAGCCACGTCTGAACCTGGTGATACACTCGGTAGCTGTGGTATCTGGCTGCGTCACAGGTGGGTGGGAGGGATTCAGGGGCAGATACCCCGATCTGGATGCCACCTAGCTGCTGAACCTGGCTGCTCTCTTAAAGTGAAGGCTATTTCCAGGCTTACAGCTGTACAATACTTCTAGAGCAGCCTGACCATGCCTGTTAACATCGTCATGGCTCTGATTTGACTTCATGAATGCGCTGGCATGGTTCTTGATTTGGTCACATTTGCCCATTGTCATGACCTTCCCTATGCCGTATTGCCTTGACACAGTATCGCATCCTGCGACTGCAAGTAGGAAGAGCAAGGAAGCTGCAAGGTCAGGGTTTAGATGATCTTGCAGGGTTTGGATGCTGATTATCTTGCTGGCTGTCTGCAGGAAGATAACATGATGGCTGGGACCGAGATGGTGCAGCAGCAGGACCAGCAGGTCTGTGTCGTCCCCAACAACAGTCACAGATCTCCACTTGGCCATGGTATACATGCAGTTGACACAATGTCATAATCTGCATCACCAGCACTGTGGTGGACCTCAATACCAGCTTTCTCCAGCTCGCTGCCAATGAAATACATGAACTTCTGTTTGTTCTTAGGGTTTGCGAGGAATGCCTTCTTCATCATGGTCAGCTGCATTTCTGGCTTGAAATTGACTTCTGCACCGATGTTGCGTGAACTTGCACGTCTCTGGTGTGCTTCATCCTTGGTCGAGGGACCAATTCCTTAGCCATCAAACACCACAACAGCATGATTGTAGTGGCGATGTACATACTATACATACAAACTGGACAAATTGGCGTATGTTGTCTGGTTGGGCCACGGCAGTCGTTGAAAGAGTGCACCACCATCAAGGACTTACACCACATCATCTGGGCAGTGACTCACTACACACGATGGTACTTTCTTTACCAGGCTTGTCTGTAGACTGGCTTTGTTAGGCAAAAGCATCAAGAGACGGGTATCAAACAGAGATGCGGGGTAAGATGACAACTCATATGTGAATAAGCTTTGTCTGTCAACAGTCCCTGTACTAGCCACAACAAGGCGTTGGAACAGCTGTCTGGGGTCGATCTCCAGACATTCTCCATCAACAGTGATGTGGGTGAAGGAGGCCAGTGTATTGACCTGATCCTTCAGGCGGAACCTGTGCTCTGCAACCGACTTGCCGTACATAGATTGGACCATGGCTTGACCAATTGACTCTGATTTGTCTGCATTAACAGTTTTGTCAGCTATGACTCCAGATGACAAACTTCGTAGCTCCTTTAAATCCTGGGAGAAGGGTTTCCGTTCATTGAAGTAATGCAGAATGGTCTGCACATCCTTGGCATCTCTGATCATCCAAGCCGCTGACCTGTCCTTGTGAACCTCTGCATCACTGGTGTCCTGAAGGCCATTTACCTCTCGCATGGCCCTGTTGGCCTCTGCACACGCTGGGGCAGAGAGCAACCATATGAAACTAGTCGACTCTGCAAACCCCCGACCTCTTGTCAGACCACCAACTGCCTTAACGTTCCTCATAAGGACTTGATCAATGTATAGGTCGCTGTATATTCCAGCCCAGTAGCTGTTAGTTCTTCTCAGGACATTTTTTGCAAAAAAAAAAAAAAAAAAAAGGAAAAAAGGTGCTACATCTCCAAATGTGTAGGAATTAGCTCAAATCCTCTACCAAAAATGACTTTCTTGACATCAAAAACATCGGTTTAGACATTTTATTTGCATTTATGGCCTTAATAACAAGAAAGTTATGGCACTTTTTGGCTCTCGGCAGAATTGATGGCGGCTATCTTGGATTTTCGTGAATTTAGGGTATTAGCACCACGCAGATCTTGGTAGATTTTTAATCCTGGCTAGTAGAGCTAATTTCCAATCAAATTCAGTTGAATAACTAAATAAAGCAATTTTGTTGAACCCTGACCCTTTATTTGCTGGACTAATTGGCTCGGGCCTGAACACTCAGCTGCGACGGACTCTCGTCTCTGATTCGGTGGCGGATGACTCCTCGGCCGTAGGAGTGAGCTCCGCTGGCTGCACACGGAGACAACTCACCGCGGTATTGGAGGCGGCCCTGCGGCCTCCACAGGAATTGTGTTTCCTTAGTGTGTCTCGACTTGTATTTTTTGGTAGGGATTTTTTCACTGGGTTAATACAGTTTCTCTAATAGGTAGGTTATGTTATGAAGGGTGACGTGAATTTTATCTTTCTGTGTTTCATCTGTTTTTGCCCGTATTGTGTGTGTGCGGGCTCTCACAGCCGGCTCTCACGGATTTTGCCCCGTAGTTCTTGGACCCCCGTTCCCCTCTTCCTCCCTGTCCCGCTCCCCGTGACTCAGCCTCCTCCCATATCAGTGACCCCCGCCCCCCAGGCGTTTTCAGGCACCCCTTCCCCTCCCACGCCCCTCCCCCCGGCACCCCTTTTCCTGTGTTTACCCTCCACTGACGCCCTGCACTTTTTCCCCTCACCCTCCCCGTTTTCAGTGCTCGCCCTGTGTCCTACTACCCTCCCCACCCCCTCCCCCATCCACCCCTCCCCTCCCCGGGAACCACCGGTCCATCCCCTCTTCCCCTGTGCGAGTTTCGTAGTTGGCTTGCCTCTCACCTGCTCCCTGTCGCCCCCGGCACCGTCGAGTGTCTTCCCTTAAATCTGTCTTTACCAGTGTCACCCCCCCGGGCTGCGACAATGGGGCGAATTAAAATCAAACACTCCCGGCCCCATGACATTAACCCCCGCAGGACCCTCCTTCGCATCATTGGATCCAAGGCAAGGACCACTAGCTACTTGCCGATCCCTGACGCATTGTGGTCCTCACGGCCTCCGACCGCGACACGGAGGCCGTCTTCCAGGACGAGCTACTGACAGCTCTCAAGGAACAGAACTTTGTCCCGGTAATGTCGCCTGAAATCCGAAGTCAGAGGACAATCATCTGCTTCCGGTTGGACGAGCTGCTGACTGAGCACGACTCCGCCGAGATTCAGGGCGAACTGGAGAGGACACACGACTGGGCAAAAGTAGACTCGGTCTACAAGTTTCCGGGGGCCCAGACGATCAAGATTGCCTTCCAGGATAGTGTCATGGCATTGATGGCGGTGGAGCAGGACCTTCGTCTCTTCGCCCTCTCCATCACTCCTGATCAAATCCGTAGAGAAACATACACTCTCCTTCAGGCGTGTCACAGATGCCAGAAGGTAGAGAACCATGCGTCCGCCAGCTGCCCTCTCCCACTAAACGAATTCAGGTGCCCTGAATGAGGTGGTCCGCACTCCTTCCGAGAGTGCGGGGCTGAAACCAAGAAATGCCCAAACTGCGAGGGGGCGCACAGTGCCCGGGCTATGCGGTGCCCGGTCCGCAAGGCGGCTCTGAAGGCTAAAGAGCAAGAGCGCCGTCGGGCAAATGAGGACGTCCCCACTTACGCGCAGGCCGCCCAACCTTTCAGGAGGCCCTCACCAAGGGGCTGCGCCTAAATGGCTTCCCTGACGTCCGCCTGCCGCCGTTCCCCCCGTTAGCAGCCATATTCCGAGCAATACTCAGCGGCTCCCCCCTTTTCCAGCATCTCCCTGCGCCAGGGGAACAGCATGCGGCCGAATCAGAGTCGGTGCACCCCGCCCCCCCCTCGGACCGTGCCGAGTCCTCCTCCGCCCCAACACTGGCCTCCCCTTTTCCAGGTACTCCTCGCTGGGCTTCCACTTCCTCATCTCCTGAAGCCTCTCCCCGTCACGCTCAGTCGGATTCGGAGGAGCTTGAAATCGTGCCTGGAGGAGAGTGCGCCGTGACGCCCTTCCTAGTGAAGTCCTCCACGGACCGCTGGCCCGCCCAGCGAGGGTACAACTCCCTGAAGGAGGGGCTTCAATCGGGGAGGCTCAAGGTCTGCTACAGGGGGCGACCCTGGCGCAGACCAGTATGTGCGGATGTGGCTGAAGTCGCAGCCTGGGTCTGTGGCCTAATTCTGCTACTCCGCCCCTGAGGACCTTTTCTCCTCCCTTCCTGACGGCCGGATCCCTAAGGCCGCTGCCTCCCATATCCGGCCATGCAGAGACAGCCGTCAGAACGGCCCCAAGAAGTGACTCGACTATGGGTAGTACAGCACAATGTTCCGACTAGGGACAGACGGAAGTTTGACCTCAACAATACATACAGACAATTTGACCCAGACATTATCCTCCTCAACAGCCATGGACTTACTGACGACGCACGTATAAAAATTCCGGGTTACAGGGTGCACCATCGTAACCGGTGCGGAACCCGCAGACGGGGTGGCCGTTGCCGTCAGGTGTCGTCTCCTTTGCAGGGTCGACGATGACTTTATATCTGAGACCCTTGCAGTGGTAGTCGACACCTCTGACGGGCCGCTGATGATTGCCACCTCGTAACTGCCGCCCAGACGATCTTGCATCCCCCACCCAGACCATCTCAGACTATTCCGTAGGCCCCGGTGCTGCTTGCGGGAGATCTTAACGCCCGACATGTCTTTTTAAGCTCGACCACAACCAACCAAGTTGGTCGGGACTTGAGCGACTACATCCGACGACACACAGTACGCCGCATAGGACCTCACTTCCCGACGTAATTTGGCCCCGTGTCATCCACCTCCCCCGACATAGTTCTCACCAACCCCTCCGACCATTTTCATCACAGGTTCACCCCCGGCCCCCTCACCTCTAGCGACCACATCCCCATCATCATTGATGTTTCGACTTCTCCCCTCCTGACTCCTGCGACTCGGACATACGCCTTCCACAGGGCTGACTGGGACGCTTTTCATGACGACGGTGACCTAGACATGACGGACCAACCCGATGTCTCCCGAGCCTCACCGGATAACATAGACGCTGCTCTAGACACGTGGATGACTAACGTAAAGACGACAGCCGACCGACACATTCCCACTACCTCCTACCGACAGATTTCCTACGTCAGGCCTTCACGTACGATGTGCTTACTCACAACGCCCTTAGAGAACAAGCGATACGTATGGGCTGGACATACGATGACCACCTACGGTACGTTAGACTCCGGCAGGAACTACATGACGCAAGACTCATAGAGGCCCAGAGGTCCTGCGGGAAAGCGTTGGCAGGCCTGACCGTCAGCTACGTCGACCCCAGGAAATTCTGGAGAAGACTTAAGTGTATCTCGGGTCGGTGCTCCTGCCAGGCCTCTGACCTCATAGACAACACAGGACGTAAACTCTGTACGGACGACGAGAAGGTCCAGCTCCACACGTCGATCTGGGAGCGTGTCTTCCGGATTGACGATGTGGACGACGTGGACGCTCCCGACATCGACGAAGACAATGATGCCATTGTGCGACGCTACCTGACAGAAAACACCGCACGTACTCACCCTTACGAAAATGCTGACCCGAGTAGGCTTGACGGCGCCTCTCACTTTAGCTGCCGCAACTCCCTCCAGGAGGTGAGGCAGGCCAACAGGGGGAGCAAAGCATCCCGCACAGGGCGCAGCGGCGTCAACAAAATCATCCTCTCCCACCTACCGAACAGCGCTCTGGACCGGCTGAGGGACGTTTTCAACGCGGACCTCTCGGCAGGGTATTTCCAGGACCGCTTCAAGGAAGCGGAGATGAGAATGATAGTCAAGCCTGGGAAGGTGCCAACCCGCCAGGACAGCTATCGCCCCATCTCCCTTCTAGAAGTTCCGGGCTATATATATATATATATATATATATATATATATATATATATATATATATATATATATATATATATATATATATATATATATATATATATATATATATATTATATATATGTATATATGTATATATATATATATATATATATATATATATATATATATATACACTATAAACACTCGCCTGCGCCAGAACTGGCTGGGCCGACCATCAGGACCCACCGGAAGAAGCCTTGGACCGACCATCAGGATCCACCGGGAAGAAGCCTGCAAAAAGCCCCGCAATGTAAAATATATATATATATATATATATATATATATATATATATATATATATATATATATATATATATATATATATATATATATATATATATATATATATATATATATATATATATATATATATATATATATATATATATATATATATATATATATATATATATATATATATATATATATATATATATATATATATATATATATATATATATATATATTATATATAGACACCTACCGAACATGACAAACACTCAAACCCTCCCTTCCCATTACCTCACAAACCGTTTCCCTATTGTCTCATCTACACCAGAGAGTAGTTCAGCATGCTCTCTAAAGACAGATCCTCTTCTATCAACACCACACTACATTCACACAACACACACACCTCTTCCCAAAATTCTAAATTCAAAATGGCTCTCAACAACTAAGCCTCGGAGTCCCCACCTGGGTGGAGGGGGGCACAAATTCCCCCAGGGAGGACTCCCCTTCTGGCTACCGACCTGAGAGGTGTCTTGATAGCTCCTCGAGCCTTTTTCTTCTCAATTTCTGCAACATTCGCGGTCCTCGTTCTAATTTTCATTCTGTGGAACACCATCTCTCCTCCTCTAAACCTCACCTTCTCTTCCTCACCGAAACACAGGTTTCTGAGGCTACTGACAGCAATCTCTACTCTGTTCCCTCCTACTATCTCTATCCTAAATTTCAATCCAAAGCTGGATGTTGCGTCTACGTGCTCAACGACATCACTTGCTCTCGTGCCCACGACCTTGACTCTTCTGAATCTTCCACCATCTGGCTAAGACTTCATTGTCATTTTCTTACTAAATACATCTGTGCTGTTAATCTCTCACCTAACTCTACTAACTATGTAAAATTCTTTGACTATTTGAACTCTAAAGTGGAGCACATCTTGACCAACTCTCCCTTTGCTGAAATCTCCATCTTGGGAGATTTAAATGTTCACCACCAGCTTTGGCTTTCATCCTCTTTTACTGACCAGCCTGGTGAAGAAGCCTACAACTTTGTTCTCAACGACCTAGAGCAGTTGGTTCAGCACCCTACACATATTCCTGACCGTCTTGGAGAATGACCCAACATACTAGACCTCTTATTACCCCTAACTCTTCTACTTACTCTGTCAAACTGTTCTCTCCGTTGGGCTCCTCCGATCACAACCTTATTTCTGTATCCTGTCCAATCGCTCCTGCACATCCTCTGGACCCACCTAAGAGGCGATGCTTCTGGCATTTTTCTTCAGCTCGGTGGGACGACCTGAGGATTTTCTTTTCCAGTTTCCTGTGGAATGATTACTGCTTCCAGGAGAGAGTGTGTGCCCAGCGCATCACAGAGGTGATTGTCTCTGGAAGGAAGGCATACATTCCACACAATTTCTCTACTCCCCATGTTAAAAAGCCTTGGTTTAATCATACTTGTTCTCGTGCTATCAAAGATAGAGAGGCAGCTCAGAAAAGGTACCAGAACCTTCGCAGTCCTACTAACCATGATCTGCACATTTCCGCCCGGAATCATGCCAAATCTATTCTCCGACTTACCAAAAACTCCTTCATCCATAGAAAATGTCAACACCTTGCTTTTTCTAATTCTTCA
>NC_066526.1:8568902-8736981 GCF_024679095.1 Eriocheir sinensis
CTGTGTTATTGTGTCTTACAAGTGGACTTAAGTATCAGAGTGTGCTAGGATCCGTTCCTGACCCGCAGTAAAGGCTATGAGTCACAAAAACTTGGAAGTATTTGCGGCGTGTTCCTCGAGGACATCGACGAATATGGCGGAAACACTGCAGCATCACATTTTTACGTGCTTATAAAGACCCTGAGAAGCCATTTTAATGTGGTTTTAGGAGTAAATAAAGCCGCTCGTATCATATTCTCCCCTCACAGTGTGGCATCAAAGAAAGGAAGACAGAAATCTTTAAAATATGCTGATAGGAGTCGGTTTCTGATTCAAAGAACTCCCCTGCATCCTTTTAATCTACTGCTGCACACATTAGTTACAGGGGCGTCGGTGATGCGATGGTGTGGAATGTGAAGGGAGTGGACAGTGCTTGATTGGAAACAAGATATGAAAGACCAAAATTGTGTTTTAACTAAGTTAGAGTGAGGGAGGCCGCTGTGAGGGACGCGCAAGTTTGGAGCGAAAACGGATCCTATGTAAGGGGTCTTGGCTTGTAACTCCCAAGAAAAGGCAAAGATAATACGCATTTGAAAGATGTGCAAGTCTTAAAAGTGTTGAAATAATGCAACGTGTGCGTGTGTCTACCAGTCCAGTGCTTGAACAGTGCTATACAGCGAAGGTGATGTGAGGGTGAGTGGAAGGATAAGATAACGCGCTAAAGGATTTTTTTAAACAATTCATCTGCTGTTTAGTGAAGTGGCAAATATATATATATAGGTATATATATATATATATATATATATATATATATATATATATATATATATATATATATATATATATATATATATATATATATATATATATATATATATATATATATATATATATATATATATATATATATATATGTATATATATATATATATATATATATATATATATATATATATATATAATGCATCAAAATTATGTTTTCAGTTACTTTGAAGTTACAGCATTTGAATAGAGATTTGAGTTTACCAACAGACGTTTTCATCCTGGTGTTAGTAAAATGACTGTGCATAATAAAAAATTTAAAACCACATATAATTAAAACCACAATACCTAATGAAACTAAAAAAGATTCACAAAAAACACTGGTTTTATTGACGGGTTTTTGGTTTAAACCAGGGGTGTCAAACTCATGGCCCGCGGGATAGTCATAAATGGCCCGCGGTATCACGGTAACTTCAATCTTGTCAATGTATTTTCTACCCTTGTTGGCCCCCATGACGGCACTTCAGAGTATGAATTGGCCCTCCAGGGGTTTTGTGTTTGACACCCCTGGTTTAAACCGCCAACCCTGCTGTACATAATTAAAATCTTACATATATTTAAAACCACAATACTGATGAAACTAACAAAGATACACACAAAAGAAAAAAGAATGGTTTTATTTGTTGGTTTAAACCACTGCTTTTTTTTATTGGTTTAAACCATTTGGTTTAAACCGCCAACCCTGATATATATATATATATATATATATATATATATATATATATATATATATATATATATATATATATATATATATATATATATATATATATATATATATATATATATATATATATATATATATATATATATATATATGCATGTATATATAGCTACGAGTGGCTTCGGCGCTCAGCTCGGAGTACATTAGCCCTTCAGCCTGCGGTGTGTCAGAACCAAAGAATGTAGATAAATCGATATTTTTTAGGCACGATGAACCTTCATGAACAAGAAATAGTGCCACGTAACTTGTGTAAACAAATAATATCAGACTGCACCAGATTATTTTTCGCCCACCGATTCCTCCGTGTTAAAATTCGCTAAAATAAAGAAGCTAAAACATAGAAACAACGTCTTGATGGCCGCTAATGTCATTTCGGTTTGGTTTAAGAACAGTCCACCTGATCTGGATCATAGTGCCCGTATAGTCTGACCACATATTTAAATCTCTCTCTCTCTCTCTCTCTCTCTCTCTCTCTCTCTCTCTCTCTCTCTCTGTTGCACCCAAACAAAGCCCGCTTCGGAGTTTTTTTTCATCCCAGCCTCAGTCAATCGCACTCCTCTTGCCAGACAGCTGGTGGAGAGGGAGGGGGTACAGAGACAAGGGTGATGTGTTAGTAAATTCATAGCAGGTAATTGTAGTGAGAGAAAGAAAAAGTATCGAATAGGGACACCAGGGAGGCAAGGAAGAAGTATGAGGAAGAAAGTAGAACCAGAGAGATAGAAAAATTTAGAGGGAAAAGGGTAACGTAGTTGGAGGCTTCAAGTGTCACGTAACAAATTGACAGGTCGTTTTTTCATAGCTGGGTGCGAAATTAAGCTGTCATTTTCACATAACCAAGATCGATTAATTATCAAGAGAGAGAGAGAGAGAGAGAGAGAGAGAGAGAGAGAGAGAGAGAGAGAGAGAGAGAGAGAGAGAGAGAGAGAGAGAGAGAGAGAGAGAGAGAGAGAGAGAGAGAGAGAGAGAGAGATTTACATAGATTTACATAGAAAATCAGACCACAGACCCACTGGTCGAGACTTGGTGGTCTGTCCTTAAACCTAAGTGATTTTACATTAATCAGAAGACTCCAAAACGTTGCATTTCTACTCTAGTTGATATTAAGTTGAAGGAAGTGACGGTCGAGCTTATTTTTGAAGGAGTCAATCGTGTTACACTGGACCACTGACGGTGGAAGCTTATTCCATTCTCGCACTACAACGTTGGTGAAGAAAAATTTGGTGCAGTCTGAATTTACTTGTCTACATCTGGGTTTTACGCCATTGTTCCTCGTGCGCAAAGTGTCATCGATCATAAACAATGTTGATCTGTCTACATTCGTGAAACCATTAAGTATTTTAAAACATTCGATCAGTTTTCCTCGGAGGCGACGTTTCTCAAGAGAGAACATGTTAAGGGTAGAAAGCCTTTCTTCGTAGGATTTGTTGCGCAAGGAAGGGATCATTTTCGTTGCCCGACGCTGAACACCTTCTAATTTAGCTATATCCTTTGCATGGTGGGGAGACCAAAACTGTACCGCATATTCCAAGTGGGGTCTGACTAAATTGTTGTAGAGCGGGAGTATTACATCTTTATTCTTGAATACAAAGTTTCTTTTAATGAAGCCCAACATTCTGTTCGCTTTATTTGCTGCATTGATGCATTGCTGTGAGAATTTGAGGTTTGACGCGATTTTGACCCCCAAGTCTTTGACGCATTGAACGCTTTTGAGTTTAACGCCGCGCATTTCGTATTCGAACTTCTTATTCCTCGTTCCAACTTGAAGGACCTGGCACTTGTCTACGTTAAAGGGCATCTCCCATCTATCCGACCAAGCTGAAATTTTGTGCAAATCCTCTTGGAGGCTTTGCCTGTCTTCGTCAGTGAGAACCGAGAGAGAGAGAGAGAGAGAGAGAGAGAGAGAGAGAGAGAGAGAGAGAGAGAGAGAGAGAGAGAGAGAGAGAGAGAGAGAGAGAGAGAGAGAGAGAGAGAGAAAACAGAGTGACAGACAAACGGACAGTCATTTTTATTCCTTTTAATTGGAACCAGGGGTGTTTAATCATATTCGTAAAAACACACACACACACACACACACACACACACACACACACACACACACACACACACACACACACACACACACATAAACACACACACAAAAAAAAAAAAAAAAAAATAATAATAATAATAATAATAATAATAATAATAATAATAATAATAATAATAATAATATCACAAACACGAAAATGTAAGCTTGTGATTCCATGACATCTCTCGAATACCTCCCCCTACCACATCACTATATTCGCATACCTTCTTACCAGACTCTTATAGGACATTTTTTTCCACCACAAGTTATGTATTTCAACATGAGTCAATAATCAGTGTATTTTCTTATCAAGGTCTTGTCTCTGGCACCAGACACGTAACCGTTCTTTCCTTCTAAACTTTGCAAAGTCCAGGAGGCTGAGGATTGCGGTTTCTGGTTCCAGAGACACGAACCTCGCCCCTGAACTTGGTATAGCAATGCTGGCTATGTGACAAAGGAGATCGATCACATCCTTGTTTTTACTCGTTGGAGGATACTCAAGAACTGTAGGGTTATCCGAAGTGTTGAGTTCTTTAAGTCCAACCACAGACTTGTTGTTGCAAAACTAAGGATATGTATCAGGGCCAAGAAAATCTCAAACCCTCCGGAGTTCCATCTTGAGAAACTGAGGGACCTGACGTATGATCAGGAGTTGAGACTGGATTTGAGAATGCAGTGCCAGACTCAAATCGGTTTGAAATGGTTGGCACTCTGTACTATCCTATAGAGTTGTGGGATACCTTTTAAACGTGACACTCGAAGCTGCCGAAAAATGCAGTGGACAGCGTCAAGGACTAGGAGTGGCGTTGCCTCGAGGGAGACATTGGAGAATATAGACTCTCTTTTTGTTCTCCACGCAAGTACTAATGACGTCTGCAAATCCACTCCGAGAAACTGCTGGATATGTACCGTAGAGAAGCGCCGTGCTGCCAGGCTGGCTAGGAACTCAAAGCGATACAGGACTCTGAACGAATAAATAGAATCCCGCTTTTTTTCTTTTTTTAGGTGCTGCCTTTAGTTCTGGTAGGCATTCTTCTTTCGACGACCCAAGCCTGCTATTGGCGCAGGTTAATTTTATTCATAGTGGCTGTCCTAGTATATATATGACTCCTGCTTGGCCATGCTGCCCCCCCAGTGCTCCACTTGACCAATGTCGCTGAAAGTCGTGACAGAGGTACCACTGAGGGTATGGATTTCAGCACCGTGATTTGAGGTTGTCAGACCCGCCCCCGTGCTATTTACCCGACCCATTGCTTCAACATATTTGCCATTTTGGAAGAAGAGGAGTAACAGGGCACTTTATTGGTTGGGGACTCTACGTATGATTCGACACCAGGTGGTTTAAGTCTGTGTGAAAGTCCCCCAACGAAGGCACAACTACCATTACCATGGAGCAGAAGTTGATGACATTACAGCTGCCCTCGACGGGGTCTCTGCTGAGGCTACTAATGACTCTTTTTGTTCTCCAAGCAAGTACTAATGACGTCTGCAAGACCCACTCGGAGAAACTGCTGGATATGTACCGTAGGCTAATCGCAGTTCACGATTAAATCCCCAAACATTATGATTTCAGGAATTCTTCCAAAAATGTCGGCGGCGACCAAGTTTTGCAACAAGGCCTTCAGTCTTAACAACCATATGCAGACTCTTTGCAGGGAGCTTGATATGGGATTCTTTAACGCCTAGGACAATTTATACGGCCAGAGTGAACTGTTTCAAAGGGACGCTTTGCACTTGTCCCCTATCAGAGCAGCTATAGCTTTGGAAAGCTGCTAAACGATGCAGTGCGTGACTCATGTTAAAAAAACTGCTCTCGGCCGCGTCTCTCCACCCTGCCCATGTAAATGGATGGCATGCAATACACCTAACGCCAAACCGTAAAACCGCAAGTAACAACATCTCTATTACTAAACCTCAAGATAATATAAAAGCCCTAAGTTTCAATGCGCGTAGCCTAAGCAACAAGTTTGAAGAATTAAGATGTCTTGTTTCAACAGAAAGTTTTGACGTAATTGCTATAACTGAAACATTTATTGACACCACAAATATTGATTTAAGTTCAGAATACAACATAGATGGCTACAGACTCTTTAACAAACCTCGTGTCAACCGGAGAGGTGGTGGTTTCCCCTTTATGTCAAAAGCTGTTTACAACCAACTGACAGAACACCAACATACAGCAACGTTGAACGTTTGCGTTGCGAGTAAATACTGTAAAAAATAAAAAAATCTAAATATATCCGTCACTTACAGGTCTCCAGGTCAGTCAATCGAAGATGATGTTGAAATGTATAGCGTTTTACGGTAGTCACTTAATAACAGCACCTCACTGATAGTAGGAGACTTGAATCTCCCTCTTTTAGACTGGGCGACACTGTCGGATACAGAAGGCGAGTCACATAGAATGATTGAATTTTTAGTGGATAATTACCTAAGTCAAATGGTTACTGAACCAACGCGACAAAATAACATACTAGACATTAATTGTTATAACAACTCAAGATAATCTAGTCAGTAATGTTACGCTGGGATAATAATAATAATCTCTGTTCTTGCGACCATAAATTAGTGCGCGTCGACATTAGAGCTCAAACATTAGTGACTGAAAATGAAATAATGGTGCCCAATTTAAAAAGAGCAAACTCCGCAAAAATCCGACAAAAACTAAGAGAAATACAACTGTCAGATGATTACAACGTAGAGGAAGCCTGGTAAAAATTTAAATATGAATTACTTACTCGGCAGGACAGTTTTGTTCCGTTTTGCGAGAAGCGACGTAACACTACAAAAGTCCACCTTGGTTTACTAGCGAAATCAAATATTCTATTAATTACAGGCTAAACAAAGAGCAAAACGCGCCCGAAAATATCAGACTTTATCATGAAGCTAGGCGACGAGTCAAAATATTAGTATATCAGGCAAATCGTAGACATGAAGAAAACATTGTAGCCAACTGTAAAAATAATCCGAAATCTTTCTTCAGTTTTATTATCAACAAAAAGGCGATCAGAAGTGGAATTGAACCCGGAACTGACAGTGACGGCGAATTAATGACTGAAAGCCAACATGTTTCGAACTTTTTAACAATTATTTTTCCTCCGAATTTAATACTAGTAGTCTTACCACCACTAACACCAACACCAGCGACGACAGTAGTACTAACGTAAATCTCGTTCATGCATCATTTGTAATAACTACCCATGAAGTCCTAAATCCTCCAATCCCTGACAACCAATAAAAGCCCAGAACAAGAAAACGTATTTCCTATACTACTTAATGAAACAAATAGAGAAATACTCTCCTCTCTCACGACCGTATTCAATACCTATGAGGAATTTTACAAAGCCCAATTTGATCATCCACTTAGATAACATATACCTACTCCGCATTCTTGTGACAAATCATAAGGTCGTTAGTGCATTTTCTGTTATGATGTCCATGACTTCATAAGATCATGACGCAATGCATTTAAAACATATATATGCATGCACAATAAAGGAAATAATTATCCGACCATATCATGAAAATTTTAAGTTTTTTATGCTTTTTTTTATTTTTTCTGCTGGACCTTAGTATCCCCTTAACTGACTGACCTCTGTGATGGCTCTCCAAATTGAGGTGCTTATGGAGCTCTTGGCCGAAGAATGGAATCCATCCGACAGTGGGCGTAGGGGCAAATACTATCACCGTCACCCACGCTCCCACCACGACCAAAAAGGCACCACCACCCATGTCACAAGCGTTCTTTTCAATCCCTTCAAGCGACGCTGTTGTGGTGATGGTAACCTTGTATTAGCGGTTGGCAGTCTTCGGTTCTGTCTTCACTCTTTCCCTTGAGAAAAAATGAGGTTGCTGTTCTCTGGCTCGTGAGGGCCTTCAGTCTTCAGTGTTGGACGCCTTTCATGTGTCCTGTTATTACCACATCCAAGCCAGACTGTGAAAAGAGAGGAATTGAGTAAACTACATTTTATGGGAACTGGAAAAAGAAATAAATGATGAAAAAATTACGTTTCCACTTTTTCAAGGTGTGCTCACCTACGGCGCAAAAAGATAATTAAAAGTGTGTTTAGAGGCATAATCAAGAAAAGAACTAATTATTGCAAATTAGCGCTAAGAACTAATTATTACAAAAGGGAAACTTTAGCTCTTAAACGATTCATTCTACGTGTAGTTTTAGTTTATGCTACATGCGCTTCTGAAAAAAAAAATTATCACTATTTGTGTATTTACTTACTATATGTAGGCCCTAATTCATGTTGGTGCTGCCTAAATAAGGTACTCTCGTGTACAGAGGTGATTATTTTCAAGGGGAAACGCAGGCCAGCCAATGCTTTCCTAAACTCCTACGCGTTCACAAATTATTTTAAGAAACGGGTCATTGCGTATACTGCATATTCCAGCCATCGGTTACCTTACACACAGATATGATTGAGTTAACTGGAAAGAAAACAGGAAACGTGCGATACCATTGATAGGCGAAAAAAAAAACATTAAAAGTTTCTATTATTGTGAAATTCAAGTACCTCACTGGGACTGAGAGAAGGAAATAACCGATTATATGAAAGTATAAAGTATGAACAATACTGATATAAAATACAAACATAATAGAAAAGGTACCATAAAATTGCTTTTGAGACGTAGCCAAGAGTTAAGAAAACATGCCAACAAACAAACCGGCATTGCTTTAGTAAAAGTAGGACAAATTCTCGACATGAAGTAAGATATATTCTTGACAATGGGAACTTCCTCCTGCAACGTGGAGAAACGTATGAGACTAACGCCCATTTTCGGCCGTCTTATGGTAGGTAATCTATTTGAGAGAACTAAATAACATGAATAGAACAGTCAAATTTATTCTTCAATTCAAAGGGCTAAGAAAAATACTCTACCATGGCGATTAAAATATTTTTCCTGTTCTGGCTTGCAGTTGTCATATAGCAATGCAGCAATTAAAACTGATTATCTGGAATATATATATATATATATATATATATATATATATATATATATATATATATATATATATATATATATATATATATATATATATATATATATATTGAGCAAAATATTAAGAACGCCAACTCTGCTGCGCCTTACATGTCAAAGGAAAGGTTCTAAATAGGGAGGAATTTACCTGCACACACAATGCCGAATATTTCAGTTATTACCAGCAAGAGCACTGCACACACAACCCCACTGCACCTTTCCTCAGCCAATACTGGTGGCAAGCGCCGCCCCCTTGCAGCCCCTCAACGCTCCTCCCTCTCCGACGCGCGCGCCAATAAATCAGACGTGTATACCGCCTCGTCATTTTTTCCAAACTGTGAGAGGTTAAATTTTCATGCAGATATATATGACCTTTCCTTTCCTCCATAGAGTTACACCTAGGAGCTTTCTCTCTCTCTCTCTCTCTCTCTCTCTCTCTCTCTCTCTCTCTCTCTCTCTCTCTCTCTCTCTCTCTCTCTCTATATATATATATATATATATATATATATATATATATATATATATATATATATATATATATATATATATATATATATATATATATATATATATATATATATATATATATATATATATATATATATATAGATATATATATATATATATATATATATATATATATATATATATATATATATATATATATATAGATAGATAGATAGATAGATAGATAGATAGATAGATAGATAGATAGATAGATAGATAGATAGATAGATAGATATAGATATAGATATATCAGAGCTGGGCACTTCCGATCATCAGTCCGATCGTCCGATCTTCCCATCTGATCGGAATAGCACTAGACGATCGGAATGCAAAGATTGGATCATCGTTGTCAAAGGTAACCGGACTGTGGAAATCGGAACTTCACAAACTAACTTCCGATCACCGATCACAGAAAAAGAAAGTGGTCAACGTTGTCATGGCAACAAGTGACTGCATAATTCTTACAATTACTTTTATAATTGTTGCTAAATAGTTACTTCAATAAGCGTCTTTATTTATAAAATCAAGCGATAATTATTGATCGTTAATTTATTCCTTCTCTCGACACCTCCCCACCCACCCGTCGGGCTCCCCCCGCAACAAGAGGAGGAGGAGGAAGGAGGTCTCGCGAGACAGCGCAACATGCCACCCAGACCAATGTCTATATAGTTATATTGACATTGGCCCAGACCACGGCACCAAACTAACGCCCCATACCCCTCCCATCCAAGAACTTATCTAACCTCTTCTTGAATGTATCTATCGTGTTGGCGCTCACCACATGACTTCTACGTCTGTTCCACTCATCCACCACTCTGTTGGTAAACCAATTCTTGGCTGTCTTTGCTGAACCTGAACTTATCCAACTTAAACCCATTGCTACGTGTCCTCCCCGGTGTGGTGTCATCTACCATCCGCGTATCCTAAGACATCCCATCCAATCTGCGCATGCGCGGGATTTGTTTACAAACAAAGGGTGGATGAATTGCGACACGGTACCGTGTCTTTGTCGACTGTCTATCGCGATATGTCCCACCCAGAGTTTTTTTTTTATCTTTTTAAAAGTGAATGTTGACGTATGTTTTGAATTTGAAAATTTCTTGAAATATGAAAGTTTCTTCCTGCACCCTTTGTATGTCAGCAAACGAGGTAAATGAGGTATGTCGGTAAATGTGAGAAATGAGATAACCTGCTCCCCTTGTATATCGGTAAATGTGAGAAATGAGATAACCTACACGCCTTGCACGTCGGTAAATGTAATAAATGAGATAACCTGCACCCCTTGTATGTCGGTAAATGTGAGAAATGAGATAACCTACACGCCTTGCACGTCGGTAAATGTAATAAATGAGATAACCTGCACCCCTTGTATGTCGTTATATGTGATAAATGAGATAACCTGCACCCCTTGTATGTTGGTAAATGTGATAAATGAGACAACCTGCACCCCTTCTATGTCGGTATATGTGATAAATGAGATAACCTACACCCCTTGTATGTCGGTAAATGTGATAAATGAGATAACCTACACCCCTTGTACGTCGGTAAATGTGATAAATGAGATAACCTGCACCCCTTGTACGTCGGTAAATGTGATAAATGAGATAACCTGCACCCCTTGTACGTCGGTAAATGTGATAAATGAGATAACCTACACCCCTTGTACGTCGGTAAATGTGATAAATGAGATAACCTACACCCCTTGTACGTCGGTAAATGTGATAAATGAGATAACCTGCACCCCTTGTACGTCGGTAAATGTGATAAATGAGATAACCTGAACCCCTTGTATGTCGGTAAATGTGATCAATGAGGTAACCTACACCCCTTATATGTCGGTAAATGTGATAAATGAGATAACCTACACCCCTTATAAGTCGGTAAATGTGATAAATGAGATAACCTGAACCCCTTATATGTCGGTAAATGTTATAAATGAGATAACCTACACACCTTATAAGTCGGTAAATGTGATAAATGAGATAACCTGCACACCTTGTATCTCGGTATATGTAATTAATGAGATACCCTACACCCCTTGTATGTCGGTAAATGTGATCAATGAGGTAACCTACACCCCTTATATGTCGGTAAATGTTATAAATGAGGTAACCTACACACCTTATAAGTCGGTAAATGTGATAAATGAGATAACCTGAACCCCTTATATGTCGGTAAATGTTATAAATAAGATAACCTACACACCTTATAAGTCGGTAAATGTTATAAATGAGATAACCTACACCCCTTATAAGTCGGTAAATGTGATAAATGAGATAACCTGCACACCTTGTATCTCGGTATATGTAATTAATGAGATACCCTACACCCATTCAATGTCGGTAAATGTGATAAATGAGACACCCTACACCCCTTGTATGTCGGTAAATGTGATAAATGAGGTACCCTACACCCCCTGTATGTCGGTAAATGCGATAAATGAGGTAATTTTTTTTTTGCTTACATCTCAGCCTATAGCGCCGGTAGGAAATCTTCAGGGGCCTGGTGGTCGCCCCAAGCCCATCATGGCGCAGGCAATTTTTATAATGGCGCTAGTTATGCTTGGCTCATGCTGCCCCCTGGAACTCATTTTTGATTCTCTGGTGCGGTTTCATCTAGAATCTGGGTGGTCTTTTGGACAGCCTGTGGGTAGCCTTAAGCCACTCGGCGGTGACTAAAAAATCCCAGGTGGTAGTGTGGGGATTCGAATCGACGTTGTCCATGGGGTGATGAATGCTGGCCCCGCACGCTAATCACTCAGCCACCGCCTACCCTTATATGTCAGTAAATGTGAAAAATGAGGTAACCTAAACCCCTTGAATGACAGTATATGTGATAAATGAGATAACCTACACCCCTTGTATGTCGGTAAATGTGATAAGTGAGATAACCTACACCCCTTGTATGTCGGTATATGAGATAAATGAGATAACCTACAACCCTTGTATATCGGTATATGTGATAAATGAGATAACCTACACCACTTGTATGTCGGTAAATGTGATAAATGAGATAACCTACACCCCTTGTATGTCAGTATATGTGATAAATGAGATAACTTACACTCTCTTCTGAGCGATAGTCATGTTTCTCGGATACTCTCCATTTAATGGTACGGTATCTGAATTATAGAGTCCATGTCATTCTTGAATTTAGCCTTTTCCCATAAAAGCTGCCATGCTGTCTTGCCGCCATCTTGCCTGGACAAACTACGATATCAACACTGTGTTTGTAAACATCGGGTTCCGCGCATGCGCAGATCAGGATGGGATGTCGTAGGATACGTGGATGGCAGATGACACAACACCGGCTCACTTAAAGTCAAAACTTTATTGCTTATGTTCTTCTTGTAACTAATTTATTTATGGACCAATATCTTTTATTCAGAAAGCTATTTAATCAGGAAGGATAGGAGATTAATGATCACTATCGCTTGTTTTTTATAGAAAAGTAAAAAATATTTCCTAGATATCGATGATAAAATATTAAAAAGTTGAAAAATGTTTGTTAAAAATGTAAATCAACTTCAAACAAAAGTTAAACTAGCGAACATAATTCCTTTTTCATACTTTCAGAAATTGAATAAAAAGAGTAGACTTAAATAAATGCCTAAAATAAGAAGTTAAAATAACATTTTCTCTTTACCATGTCCTGTATACCAAAAGAAAGAGGAAAAATAAAGATATTTATAAGCAAATAATTAATTTATTACTTATTTGAAATTATTATTTAAGGAACGTCTAAAATAGGTGTTTCTTGTAATTATTATTTAAAAATAATAATAGTAAATATTATGTTCTAATGATCGGATGATCGGAATGGTGATCGGAACAGCAGTACTTAAAAATTGATCGAATGATCGGAATCGGATCAGTTGCCCAAACTGATCGGATGATCGGGGATCGGAACAGCAAAAAAGTGATCGGTGCCCACCACTGATATATATATATATATATATATATATATATATATATATATATATATATATATATATATATATATATATATATATATATATATATATATATTTGGCTGGAGTAGGGTGAAGACACCTACCGAATGGGCGCAAGCCACTCCCGGTGAGGTATATATGTGAAGTGAGGAGGGTGCTGAAGCCCTCCAAAGATCCTTCCCATTACCTCACTAACCGTTTCTCCATTGTCTCGCCTACACCAGAGAGTTGTTCAGCATGCTCTCTAAAAACAGATCCTCTCTCTTTCTACTCCACACTACAATCACAGAACACACACACCTTTTCCCAAAATTCAAAATTCAAAATGGTGTTCAACAACAGTGTCTCAGAGTCCCCGCCTGGGGGGGGACCATAAAATCCCCCAGGGAGGACTCCCCTTCTGGCTGACGATCTGAGAGGTGCCTTGATAACTCCTCGAGCCTTTCTCTTCTCAGTTTCTGCAACATTCGCGGTCTTCGTTCTAATTTTCATTCTGTGGAACACCATCTCCTCTAAACCTCACCTTCTATTCCTCACCGAAACACAGGTTTCTGAAGCTACTGACAGCAACCTCTACTCTGTTCTCTCCTACTATCTCTATCCTAAATTTCAATCCAAAGCTGGATGTTGCGTCTACGTGCGCAACGACATCACTTGTTCTCGTGCCCACGACCTTGAGTCTTCTGAATTTTCCACCATCTGGATAAGACTTCATTGTCATTCTGTCACTAAATACATCTGTGCTGTTTATCTCTCACCTAACTCTACTGACTTTGTAAAATTCTTTGACTATATGAACTCTAAAGTGAAGCACATCTTGACCCACTCTCCCTTCGCTGAAATCTCCATCTTGGTAGATTTTAATGTTCACCACCAGCTTTGGCTTTCACCCTCTTTCACTGACCAGCCTGGTGAAAAAGCCTACAACTTTGTTCTCCTCAACGATCTAGAGCAGTTGGTTCAGCACCCTACACGTATCCCCGACCGTCTTGGAGACAGGCCCAACATACTAGACCTCTTCATTACCTCTGACTCTTCTGCTTACTCTGTCAAACTGTTCTCTCCGTTGGGCTCCTCCGATCACAACCTTATTTCTGTATCCTGTCCGATTACTCCTGTACATCCTCTGGACCCATCGATGAGGCGATGCTTTTGGCATTTTGCTTCAGCTCGGTGGGACGACCTGAGGATGTACTTTTCCGATTTCCCGTGGAATGATTACTGCTTCCAGGAGAGAGATCCCTCTGTGTGTGCCCAGCGCATCACAGAGGTGATTGTCTCTGGAATGGAGGTATACATTCCACGTTCTTTCTCCACTCCTCATGCTGAAAAGCCTTGGTTTAATCATGCTTGTTCTCGTGCTATTAAAGATAGAGAGGTATCAGAGCCTTCGCACTCCTGCTAACCATCATCTTTATATTTCTGCCCGGACTCATGCCAAATCTATTCTCCGACTTACCCAAAACTCCTTCATTAATAGAAAATGCCAAAACCTCGCTTTCTCTAATTCTTCCCGTGACTTCTGGCATCTAGCCAAAAATATATCCTCCAATTTCTCTTCTCTTTCCCTCCTCTCCTTAACCGTGACGGCATCACTGCCGTCTCATCTGTCTCTAAGGCTGAACTCTTCGCTCAAACTTTCTGTAAGAACTCCACCCTGGACGATTCTGTGCATATTCCTCTGTGAGAGCAACTACCAACTTAACAGGCGAACGACCAAGGCACTCCTACCGCCCGCCCGCAACTTGCCGTTCGGAGCCGTTCAACGACCGAGGCGCAGCGAACCACCTGCTACACTCCCGCTGCTCGTTCGCCTGACGCCGTTCGACGCCTCGGTCGACTGAACCACCGAGGCTTCTCAACCCGCTGTGGGAGGCGACTTGGTGGGCGCCAACGCCTTCCTCGTCAGACAGCGGCCGGGCCTAGCTCTGAACACTTGATTCTACTCCGGTTCCAAACCCTGCTCTCACCCGGGTTAACTCAGATACCGTGGGCTCGTTCTGGGTGCCTTACCTCTTTCCTCTCCACGCCCTGGACTCCCGTTACTGCTATGAACCTGACGCCCCTTCTCCTCCTGCGCCTCCCTCGTCTACCAAGTCTACACCACTTCAAGGACGAAGCTGTGCTGCCTCGTCATTGCCACTCTGGACGAGACACCCAGAAGAGGAAGAAGCCGTGCAACGGATCATTGCTGAGTCCGGCGTGTTGAAAGCCTTCGTGTTGAAGTCTTCAGTATTGTGAGGCTGTTTTGGGGTCTTTACTTTATTTAAAGTAAACTGGTGTCTAACCATATATCTTGTTTATTGTTATCCCTTCCGATTGCAGCACTCAACTCTGGAACCTTGACATCCTCCTACGCATCCCCCCTCTGACTTTTTTTATGCCTATTATTAAGATTCTTCATAATGATGTTTTCTATGCCCTCTCTAGCCTCAACTCTCAGAAGGCCTATGGACCTGATGGAGTGCCTCCTATTGTCCTTAAAAACTGTGCTTCCGTGCTGACACCCTGCCTCGTCAAACTCTTTCGTCTCTGCCTATCAACATCTACCTTTCCTTCCTGCTGGAAGTACGCCTTCGTACAGCCTGTGCCTAAGAAGGATGACCGTTCTAAACCCTCAGACTACCTCCCTATAGCTTTATTTTTCTGTCTATCTAAAGCTTTTGAATCAATCCTTAAACGGAAGATTCAAAAGAACCTTTCCACTTCTAACCTTCTATCTGATCGCCAGTATGGGTTCCGTAAGGGGCGTTCTACTGGCGATCTTCTTGTTCTCTTAACTGATTCTTGGTCATCTTCTCTTAGCCGTTTCGGTGAAACTTTCTTTGTTGCGCTAGACATATCGAAAGCCTTTGATAGAATCTGGCATAAGTCTTTGCTTTCTAAACTTCCCTCTTTCGGATTCTATCCTTCTCTCGATCTCTTCCTTTATCTCCAGTTTCCTTTCCGGTCGTTCTATCTCTGCTGTGGTAGATAGTCACTGTTCTTCCCCTAAACCTATCAACAGAGGTATTCCACAGGGCTCTGTCCTATCTCCCACTCTCTTCCTGTTATTCATCAATGATCTTTTTTCCATAACAAACTGTCCTGTCCACTCATACGCCGACGACACCACTCTGCATTATTCAACTTCTTTCAACAGAAGACCATCACAACAGGTAGTACGTGACTCTAGACAAGAGGCTGCAGAACGCTTAACCTCAGACCTTGCTATCATTTCCGATTGGGGTAGAAGGAACCTTGAGTCCTTCAATGCCTAAAAAACTCAATTTCTCCACCTATCAATCCACCTATCAACTCGACACAATCTTCCAAACATTTATCCCCTATTCTTCGACAACACTCAGCTGTCACCCTCTTCAATACTAAATATCCTCGGTCTATCCTTAACTAAAAATTTTAACTAGAAACTTCACATCTCCTCTCTCACTAAATCAGCTTCCTCGAGGTTGGGCGTTCTGTATCGTCTCCGCCAGTTCTTCTCCCCCGCACAGTTGCTATCCATATACAGGAGCCTTGTCCACCCTCGTATAGCGATTGCATCTCACGTGTGGGGAGACTCCACTCACACAGCTCTTCTGGACAGAGTGGAGTCTAAAGCTCTTCGTCTCATCAGCTCTCCTCCTCTTACTGATTGTCTTATACCACTTAAATTCCGTCGCGATGTTGCCTCTCTATCTATCTTCTATCGATATTTTCACGCTGACTGCTCTTAAGAACGTGCTAACTGCAGGCCTCCGCCCCTCCTGCGGCCTCGCCTCACACGACTTTCTGATCAAGCTCATCAATATACTGTCCAAACCCCTTATGCAAGAGTTAACCAGCATCTTCACTCTTTCATCCCTCACGCTCGTAAACTCTGGAACGATCTTCCCTAGTCTGTATTTCCTCCTGCCTGCGACTTGAACTCTTTCAAGAAGAGGGTATCAGGACACCTCTCTTCCCGAAATTGATTTCTCTTTTTGGCCACTCTACCCTATTCAGGAGCAGTAGGTAGCGGGCTTTTTTTTTTCATTATTGTTATCTTTTTTTTACGCCCTTGCAGTCTCCTCCGCTGTAAAAAATATATATCTATATCTATATCTATATCTATATCTATATCTATCTATCTATATCTCTATATCTATCTATCCATCTATCTATCTATCTATCTATCTATCTATCTATCTATCTATCTATCTATCTATCTATCTATCTATCTATCTATCTATCTATCTATCTATCTATCTATATATATATATATATATATATATATATATATATATATATATATATATATATATATATATATATATCTATATATCTATACTATCTCTCTCTCTCTCTCTCTCTCTCTCTCTCTCTCTCTCTCTCTCTCTCTCTCTCTCTCTCTCTCACAGGGACGGATTGCACCTTTCTCCCATCGGGGCAGCCAGACTCGGAAGGCTCCTCAACGAAGCAGTGCGTGTCATCCGAACAAAAAACGAGTCACGGCCCCGACCTCCACCGCCCGTGTAAATAGACGCCGTGCATCACAACAAACCCGTAACCGTGATCCCGCAAGTACCACCACCTCTATTATCAAGCCTCTAGATAACTTAAAAACTTAGTTTCAATGCGCGTAGCCTAAGAAACAAATTTGATGAACTGAGATGTCTTGCTTAACAGAAAATTTTGACATAATTGCTATAACCGAAACATTTATCGACACCACAAATATTGATTTAAGTTCCGAATACAACATAGATGGCTACAGACTCTTCAACAAAGATCGTGTAAACCGTAGAGGCGGTGGCGTCGCCCTTTATGTCAAAAGCTATTTGCAACCCACTGACAAAACACCGGGAAACAGTAACGTTGAACATTTGTGCGTGCGAGTAAACATTGCAAAAGTCAACTTAAATATATCTGTCACCTACAGACCTCCCGGGCAATCACTCGATGACGACCTTGAAATGTACAGCGTCTTAAGGCAGTCACTTAATAACAGCGACTCACTGATATTAGGAGACTTTAACCTCCCCCATATCGACTGGGCGACACTGTCAGGTACAGAAGGCGAGTCACATAGAATGATCGAATTTCTAGAAGAAAATTATCTAAGCCAAATGGTTTCTGAGCCAACTCGACAAAATAATATACTCGACCTTGTTATAACGACCCAAGATAACCTAGTCAGTAGTGTCACGGTAGGAGAGCACCAATTTTGATCGCCTTTCTGTTGTTTATGTAACTGAAGAAAGATTTCGGATTATTTTTACAGTTGGCTGCAATATTTTCTTCGTATCTACGCTTTGCCTGACCTACTAGTCTTTTTACTCGTCGCCTGGCATCATTATAAAGTCTAATGTTTCGGCGTGCTTTGTTCTTTCTTTAACCTGTAAAACAATTTTCTCTCATTGACTGATTGTTTAATTTCGCTATTAAACCACGGTGGGCTTTTATTAGTGTTAATTCGTTTCTCGCACAAGGGGACGAATGTGTTCTGCTGAGTGAGTAAGAGATTTTTAAGGCTTAGCCAGGCTTCCTCTACGTTGCCGTCATCTGATAGTTGTATTTCTGTTAGTTTTTGTCGGATTTCTACGAAGTTAGCTCTTTTGAAATTGGGCACCTTTACTTTATTTTCAGTCACTGATGTTTGAGCTCTAATGTCGACGCGCACTAATTTATGATCGCAAGAACCGAGGTGTTCTCCTACCGTGACATTACTGACTGGGTTATCTTGAGTCGTTATAACAAGGTCTAGTATGTTATTGTTGTGCTGGAAGCTTCCCCCGGCGTCTATGGGCCTCTAGAAGGCTCCGGGAAGAACGAGTAGGGGGGCGGGGAGCAAAGCCTCGTCCGCGCCCCGCGGGGCGCGGCCAGGCGCCAGGCGGGAAGTGTTGCCAACTCGCATATATTTTTGCTACATGTTCTTGTATGATCTAAAATATACTGTAACATTCTAGACTGTACTGTTCTGGATATATATAGGAGAAGAGGGCGAGAGAGTCCCAGTCCCAGTCATAGTAAGCTAGTGGTAAGTGAAGAGTCAGAGTGAAGTGTACTACTAAGGAAGAATATTAAATTACAGAAGCTGTGGAAGGTGTTTACATATCTCCCTCCCACGGAGTCTCCTGACGGCGACACGGAACCCAAGTAACACGTCCGGCATAACATTGGCGTCAGGAGTGTAGCCATTTGTTTTTTCGCCATGGAGACTCGTTCCCAAGCTGCCCAGAGGGACGACATGTTGACTGAACTTTTGGAAGCCTTGAGACTACAGGGGGAGAAACAAGAAAGAGCACACCAAGAACTCAAAGAACAACAAGAAAGAGCACAGCAACAACAAGAAAGAACACTCCAAGAACTCAAAGAACAACAAGAAAGAGCACACCAAGAACTCAAAGAACAACAAGAAAGAGCACAGCAACAACATGAAAGAGCACTCCAAGAACTCAAAGAACAACAAGAAAGAGCACAGCAACAACAAGGGCACAGCAACAACAAGAAGGAACACTCCAAGAACTCAAAGAACAGCTAGAAGATCGCTTCACAGGGTTACAGCTACAGCTAAAAGCAGTACAAGATGGAAGTGAGTCAGTGCGAAGAGAAATGACTGATGTGACCATGAACTTGGGACAACGCCTGATAGAAGTGGAGAAAGACAACACAAATCTTCAACAAGAGATGGAGATGGTACGGGAGACGACACACAAAGAAATATTAGAAGTAAGTGACAGAGTGAAGGCCCTTGAAGACTACTTGGCTGGAAACGGACAGCCAGTGCCTGCAGGGGCTAGTTGTACCCAAGATGCTGCTCCTACGCAAGTCCGGGGTAGTTTGAGCCCTGTTTCGCCTGAGTTTATCCCTGCAAGAAGTTACCCCAGCCCCATGAGTCTGCTGGATTCGCCTGTTAGAAAGAAACCTCAGGAGTTTGATGGCAAGGTCTCCTGGGAGGCTTACCGCGCTCAGTTTGAGCTGTTGGCAGCTCGGAACGGATGGGATGACCAAGAGTGCGCGGTACAGCTGGCCACTATCCTGAAAGGGGCGGCGCTGGAGGTCCTTGCTCAGCTCGACAATGCGACAAAGGGCAGCTAAAGCGGGCTGGCACAGGCGCTGGAGCAACGATATGGGACCAAGCACCAGAACGAGCTCTTCAGGGTTAGGATCAGAACCCGCAACAGGAGGCGCGGCGAGTCTCTTCAGGAACTCGCTCAGGACCTTGAGAGCATGGCGCACAAGGCATACCCAGATGCCACCCCTGACCTGCTGACGGTTTTGCTGCGTGATCAATTCATCGATGCCCTGGACAGCCCTCAGCTGAAGATACAAGTGAACCAAGCTAAGCCAACATCAATGCAGAAAGCTCTGGCACGTGCCATGGAGTTTGAGTCCTTTGTTAGGTCTAGCTTGTCAAGCTTCAGGGAAGACTCGACTTTTGGATTTAGGGCACGAAAGGGTGCTGTCAGCGACACAGACAGGTTCCAAGGAACGTGCTGGTACTGCGAGAAGGTTGGGCACAAGGAGAACGAATGCTATAAAAGGAAGAAGGAATATGAAGGTGGCGCTAAGAAGAAGCCCAGAGAAGGACCCAAGTGCTGGACCTGTGGAGAAAAGGGGCACTGGAAGAATGAGTGTCGGGAAAATGTGCCCCCAACGAGGGACCACCACTCGGGAAACTAAGGACTGGATCACGAGGGCAACGACCAGTCTGTCCTGTACATGCCCCGAAGATATCAACGTGAAGGAGAACCACCATAACGAGCTGCCAAGTGGAGGGCAAGGTTGACGGAGTGTTGTGGCCTGTGGTCGTCGACACAGGCTCGGAACGCACATTGGTGCGGCCTGACGTGGTGAGTCATCGTCGGCTTCCTAAGACGTCGTATCGACTGTGCGGAGTCACTGGACACTATGCAGAGCTCAGATGCCCAGTGGACGTGAAGTTTGAGCTCGGAGGAAAGGAAGAGTCCCTCTCTGTGTACGTGGCTGACATGGACGACCCCTGCATCCTAGGTATGGATTATCTTGTCTCTCACAGGTGCGAGCTGGACTTCCGCGCTAAGCAGCTGACTGTAGGAGGAAGGAGGGTGCCACTGACGACTGTCCACATGGAGGGCCTGCCAGTGACAGTCAAGCGCACCACCATTATTCTTCCGAGGTCAGAGATGCTGTTACCCTGTCAAATTACGGGTGCCCCACCGGCTAGTCTGTGTGTGGTAGAGAGTGGAAGTCGATGCCCGGTAGAAAACGGGGTGATTGTAGGCAGTACTTTAGGCAGACCCTACTGCAGCGGAAGTGCCTCTCGTCGTGGCCAATGTCTCCTTCAGCCCAAAGAAAAGAAAACAAGGGACCATGGTGGGGTTGTGCCAAGAGATCGACCAGAAACCGAGAACCTGTACCTGCAGGAGAACCCTGACAAAGCCCCAGGAAGAGCTACCCGACTACCTGCGCGACCTGTTTGACAGGAGCTCCAAGTGTCTAGAGGAGCCCCAAGTGGAACAGCTCAGGGAGCTTCTCGTGAGGAATGCAGTTGTGTTTTCCACAGGAGACCTGGACTTGGGGTGTACGGACCTGGTAAAGCACCACATCGACACAGGTAGCCACCGCCCAGTGAAGCAAGCTCCTCGAAGGATGGCACCAGCCCGTCAAAAGGAGGTGGATGAGGTGATGGATGATCTCCGGCAACAGGGGTTAATCGAGCGGTCCAGCAGCCCGTGGGCGTCTGCTGTAGTGCTCGTCAGGAAAAAGGACGGTTCCCTCAGGGGCTGCGTAGACTACCGAGCCCTCAACGATCTCACCATCAAGGATTCATACCCACTCCCACGAATCGACGACACGCTCGACGCTTTGGTGGGCTCCAAGTGGTTTTCAACACTGGATATGAAGTCTGGGTATCACCAAGTCAAAATGGCGGAGCAGGACAAAGAGAAAACCGCCTTCTCCTACGGTCAAGGCCTGTGGCAGTTTAAGGTCATGCCCTTTGGCCTGTGCAACGCGCCGGCCACGTTCGAGCGGCTGATGGAGAGGGTGCTGGAGGGACTTCACTGGAAGACGGCACTCATCTATCTCGACGACGTGATTGTCTTTGGCCAGACCTTCGAGCAGGAGATGGAAAGGCTATCAGAGGTTTTCGCCCGGTTTAGAGCTGCACACCTTAAGCTCAGCCCGAAGAAATGCTGTCTGTTCCAAAAGGAGGTCCAATACTTGGGACACATCGTGAGCGAGGCTGGAGTACGCACTGATCCTGAGAAGGTGGCTGCGGTAAGGGACTGGCCTACACCCACCAACGTGAAGGAGCTGCGGAGCTTCCTCGGGTTGTGCTCATACTACCGCAGGTTTGTGAAAGGCTTCGCTACGATTGCTGCACCACTGCACCTCCTGACGAAGAAGGGGCGCAAGTTTGAGTGGACAGCGGAAACTCAGGTTGCCTTTGAGAAGCTCAAGGAGGCCCTCATCAGCTCGCCCGTACTCACCTACCCAGACCCCTTTAAGCCTTTTATACTGGATTGTGATGCCAGTGATGAGGGGATTGGTGGAGTGCTGTCCCAGGCATGTGCCGACATGGAACGGGTTGTGGCCTACTTCAGCAAGAAGCTCACCCCAGCCGAGAAAAACCATTGTGTGACCCGGAAAGAACTCCTGGCAGTAGTCAAGAGCCTTGACTTTTTCCATGCTTACCTGTACGGTGCAACTTTCACCATCCGCACGGATCACGCTGCATTGCGGTGGTTGAAGTCACTGAAAAACCCTGAGGGCCAGCTTGCTCGCTGGATAGGTAAACTAGAGCAGCATCACTACACTATTGTGCACCGATCTGGGCTAACACACGGTAACGCGGACAGCTTGAGCCTGCGCCCCTGCCTACCTGAGTGTCAACATTGCCTCCAGAGGGAAAGTGTCCAGAATATGTGCCGCCGCACTACAGTGGAACAGACAGCGGAGGTGCCATGGGAAGACTTGGGAAAACTGCAGCGGGAGGACCGAGATCTGAGACCAATTATGGAGTGGCTGAGTCAGTCGTCATCGCGACCTGGGCGAGAAGTAATCTCGAGAGAAAGCCCTACCACCAAGAATTACTGGACTCAGTGGGACACTCTTCGGATGGACGACGGGGTGTTGCAGCGACGCTGGGTCTCTCATGATGGTCTTGACCACTACTGGTCCACGGTGCTGCCTGTGAAGTCCCGGGAAGGTGTCTTGAAAGAAATGCACGACAGCATCACCAGCGGACACCTTTGGGCAAAGAAGACACTGAGTCGCCTGCGCCAAAGATTCTACTGGGTTGGCATGAGGAAGGACGTGGAAGAATGGTGTCACGCGTGTGAGGTGTGCTGTGCAAAGAAGGGCCCCCAAAAGCGTCACCGTGCCCCATTGCAACTATCCCAGGTTGGAGCCCCCATGGAACGGGTGGCAGTGGATATAGCAGGACCCTTGCCTCTGACGACGAATGGAAATAGGTACATGCGCGTCACAATGGATTACTTCACCAAGTGGCCGGAAGCCAACGCCATCCCTGACCAGGAAGTCACTACCATCGCTAAGGTTTTGGTGGAGGAGTTCTTCTGTCGCTTCGGTGTGCCTAACGAGCTCCATTTCGACCAGGGAAGGAATTTTGAGTCAACAGTCCTTGCTGAGTGCTGCAAGCTTCTGGGTATCAAGAAGACCCGGACCACCCCTCTGCACCCACAGTCAGATGGAATGGTGGAGAGGTTTAATTGGACGTTGGGCCAGGAGTTGGCCAAGCAGTGCAACAATGATCAGTCTTCATAGGATCAGAAGCTGCCTGCGCTTCTCATGGCCTACAGGTCTGTCGCCCACGAGACTACGGGGTATTCACCGGCAAAGCTGATGTTTGGACGTGAGCTGCGATTGCCGGTGGACTTACTGACAGGAAGGCCTCCTGGGGAAAGCCTTCCAAGGGACGCCTCCAGTTTTGCCCGTCAACTAGAGGAACGGCTGGAAGAGGTGCACCATCAAGTCCGTGGTGCCTTGAAGTTCTCCGGGGAGGCCATGAAGCGCGGTTACAATATGAGGGCAAGCCACGTTGACTTCAAGGAAGGAGACCAAGTCTGGCTTTACAACCCGCAGAGGAAGAAAGGACAGTCTCCGAAGTTACAGAGCCCCTGGGAAGGCCCTTATACTGTGCTAGAACGCCTCTCCGACGTGACTTACCGAATCCGGAGAACGGAAAGGACCAAGCCGAAAGTTGTCCACGTCAACCGCCTATGGAGGTACGAGGAGACAGACGCGCAGGAGGCACCGAGCAGAAGACAGAGACAACGCAGGCGTCCACAGCGATACGACGATTATTATGTTTTTGATTAATTCTCTTGTTTGTAAATAGTTAAGTGTGTGATCGGGACGATCACAATTAAGAGGGGGGGATAGTGTTGTGCTGGAAGCTTCCCCCGGCGTCTAAGGGCCTCTAAAAGGCTCCGGGAAGAACGAGTAGTGGGGCGGGGAGCTCGTCCGCGCCCCGCGGGGCGCGGCCAGGCGCGAGAAGTGTTGCCAACTCGCATATATTTTTGCTACATGTTCTTGTATGATCTAAAAATTAATATACTGTAACATTCTAGACTGTACTGTTCTGGATATATATAGGAGAAGAGGGCGAGAGAGTCCCAGTCCCAGTCATAGTAAGCTAGTGGTAAGTGAAGAGTCAGAGTGAAGTGTACTACTAAGGAAGAATATTAAACTACAGAAGCTGTGCAAGGTGTTTACATATCTCCCTCCCACGGAGTCTCCTGACGGCGACACGGAACCCAAGTAACACGTCCGGCATAACATTATTTTGTCGAGTTGGTTCAGAAACCATTTGGTTTAGATAATTTTCTTCTAAAAATTCGATCATTCTAAGTGACTCGCCTTCTGTACCTCACAGTGTCGCCCAGTCAATATGGGGGAGGTTAAAGTCTCCTAATATCAGTGAGTCGCTGTTATTAAGTGACTGCCTTAAAACGCTGTATATTTCAAGATCGGCATTGAGTGATTGCCCCAGAGGCCTGTAGGTGACAGATATATTTAAATTGACCTTTGCAATGTCTACTCGCACGCACAAATGCTTAACGTATACTGTCTCCTGGTGATCTGTCAGTGGGTTGCAAATAGCTTTTGACAAAAAGGGTGACACCACCCCCTCTACGGTTTACACGATCTTTGTTGACGAGTCTGTAGCCATCCATGTTGTATTCTGTACTTTAATCAATATTTGTGGTGTCGATAAATGTTTCGGTTATAGCAATTAAGTCAAAATTTTATGTTAGATCAAGACATCTCAGTTCATCAAAATTATTTCTTAGGCTACGCGCATTGAAACTAAGGACTCTTAGGTTATCTTGAGGCTTGGTAATAGAGATGGAGGTACTGGCGGGTTCAAGGTTACGAGTTTGTTTTGATGAATGGCGTCAATTTACATGGGCGGGGTGGAGGGACATGGCTGAGTCGTTTTTTGATCGGGTGTCACGTACTGCGTCGTTTAGGAGCCTTCCGAATCTGGCTGCCTCGGTGGGGGACAGGTGTATTCCGTCCCTGTGAAAGAGTTTACTCTGGCCATAGAAATTGTCCCTGCAAAGAGTCTGTAGGCGGTTGTTGAGGCTGAAGGCCTTGCAGAAGAAGTTGCTCTCATCCCCCGTCCATGGTAGAATTCCTGAAATCAAAATGTTAGGGGATTTAAACTTATACTGCTAGATGAGCCTACGGTACTTGTCCAGCAGTTCCTCAGACCGGGTCGTGGTGACGTCGTTCGTACCTGTATGGAGAACAAAGAGTGAGTCATTAGAAGCCTCAGCGGAGACCTCGTCCAGGGCAGCTGTGATGTCGTCAACTCCAGCTCCAGGATAACAGTAGTTATAGCCAACGACGGGGTATTCTTCCACAGAATTCAACCACCTGATGGCGAATCATAGAGTCACCGACCAAGAAGGTGCTCTGTTCCTTGTCCTCCTCCTCCAGTATGGCAAATCTGTTGTAGCAATGAGTAGGATAAATGGCTCTAGGGGCAGGTCTGGCTCCTTCTCTCACAGGGGTGAAGTCTTCAGCGTCAGGTGCAGATCTATCGTTCTCCTGTGACGTGTCTTCATCGGAAGGTGGCTGGGTATGGCGAGCAGGTGCGGTGGGTGGTGAGGCGTCACTTGCAGCAGGGGCGACGATGTTGGCTTGGATAAATTCCTGCAAGGTTTCAACAGTACGTGTTAGTTCGGTGATCTTCTCCTTGCCAGCCATCAGCCTTTCGTCCTGTTGAAGGAGTCTCATTTCCATATGGTGTGTCAACAGGCAGATCTTGCAGACAGTCGATTGTCCTGTGAAGAAATGGCCTGAGAAGCTTCCTGTGCAAATCGAGCATTTCTTTAACGCCATCCTGGTAAGGAGGGGGGGAGGGGAGAGAGAGAGAGAGAGAGAGAGAGAGAGAGAGAGAGAGAGAGAGAGAGAGAGAGAGAGAGAGAGAGAGAGAGAGAGAGAGAGAGAGAGAGAGAGAGAGAGAGAGAGAGAGAGAGAGAGAGAGGTAAATAAGAGAATCAGCGTGTCTCAGGGGAATACTCGGGTCAGGTCACTACTGAGACCTGTGGGGGAGTGGTGTTGGCGTGGAATCTGGAAATATATAATAAATATGGCAGAAGGAGTGTAACAATGAGTTTTGTGTATGTGCGTATATATGTTTTACAGGGTGCTACGTCAAGAGGGTAGGTACAGGGAGATAGAGGTAGTAAAAGTCAGGGCAACACTTATTCCTGTCCAGCGATGCATGTGGTGGCAGAGCAATCAACACAGGTACTCAGCAAACCACTGTAAGCAGCTAACAAACTCGGCAGACAATAACCAGCACGCAGCGCAGCACATAATGGCACTCGGTACACAGTACAGCAAACAAGGGTGGAATAGCGGGCGAGAGAGGTCACTGAAGCAGGAGTGACGAGCAGCTTGACCTCTCTGAGAGAGAGAGAGAGAGAGAGTATATACTGTCATGGTCATATGTGACCTGTGACAATGATTCTAAGAATAATTGCTTATTCTGCTCTTTCTATCCAGCTATTTAACTTTCAAACAGCTTTGCCCTTAGCTTAAGGTGAGAGTTCGCCCCTTTAATTTGTCCATGGTCTTGATTCATCGATATTTTATGCAAAACAAACCTGAATTTGTCTGTCATTTGTCAGCCAGACATTTTTTTTAATCTGCTCTACTTTTTACTTGCCCATATGATACTTTATTATCTTCTTAGAAAACTCCACTTTAAGTAATTCAATAACTTCATTTATTTGTAATTTTCTTCTGAATAAAAAGTACAAACTAAATTTTTTTTTTTCACGATATGCAAAATATATGACTTTTTGAAATTTCAACAGGGTATTTCATTTCATATTTCAACTCTTGAATCTTCATCTAAGAAATATAGGATTAGATGCATTTTGTAATTTTTGCACATGCTTCTGAGGATACACGATTTAAGTTTTCTTTCCATTTTCGTGTCGTATTGAAGCCATTTAAGTGGTTATAATTCAGCAAAATTGTTAGCTGATTTCTTGGTGTTCCTTAACCACCAACCAGTTCATGTACATAAAGATCTGGCACCTTTTGAACAGTGTTATTCACTTGAGAACGAGGATGTCCTAGGACATACCACGCCCCTGATCGTCACCAGGTTTGATCAGAAATTCTTTTCTTTGCTTTAAAAAAAGTAATATATAGTCGGTTCACCCAGGTCTGAAGTGAGCATTATTGTGCGCTGGCAACCTGCTGTCACATGTCGTGTCCGATTTCGTGGATACTGCATGCCAGCTTACGCATAGTAAGAGTCGTCAGTGTTAATAATATGCAGGCAGCAATAACAAATACCATCAACTGTAGCCAATTTTGAGTTAAACAATACTAGTAATGTCACAAATAGCTATTTTATTAATATAAAGCCTGCCAATTTTCTCAGTGGTGGACAGCTTCAAGGCTGGTTAATAATCGTAATCAGTGATCTTGTAATTTAACAAAACCATTTGCGACATTATTAATATTTTTCTAAATCATATATAATCGACTATAATTGAAGGTATTTGTTATTGTTGCCTGAATATTATTGACACAACAGGTTGCCAGCTCACAATAATGCTCACTTTAGACTTGGGTGAACCGACTATAGCATCTTTTTCCTTCCTCTTTCTTGGGTTTGCTTGCCGTTATCCTTCTTTCTCTTGGAGTTCCATGCTTTTTTTTTTATATATATTCATCACCCCTAAGCATCTTTGTTAGTAAATGACATTTCCCATGAACTTAGCCCGTTGAAAGCTGAACAGGTGACACATCCAGATGTCTTTGAGCCAGCTGATGTTCCCAGTGTAAAACTCAATTTCAAAGTTTTTTTAATTTTTATATTGCAAGGCAAACTCTCCCCTTAATGGATACTTTATGAACAGATTCTAGATGTGAAGGAAGTGAATTTAGGATGAGGGTAGGGTCATAAATTAATCTATATATGAATGTATGATGAGGGTATGGTCTATAAATTCTCTTTCTTAATTATTTTTTTTGGTTCATTTTCTTTTATGTATGCAATGCATAATAAATGAACCATATCACACTTTTTTTTTCAAGGGACCTGTTTGGCATGCTTTAAAAATATATTTTTTTGCATGCACATTTTTCTTCTTTGTTGGTCCTCAGTCTCGTATATTTTTTTTCTTTTTTTTTTATCAGTCATACAAACAAGCTTTATATACAATTGTGTACAGCAGCAGAACATCATGATACACATTTATATGAAATAATCATATGCTTTTAGAAATACATTAGGATTGTACCTTAACTACAATTTTATACAATAACTGCAGAACAATGTATTCCTCTAATCTATTTGCAACAGTATTGACTATGAAGAGCAACAATTTTTCAGTGATATACTGTGAAGACTTAATTAAAGTACAGAAAGGAACTGCTTCAGCAATGTCTCATGACAAATATTCCACCCATTATAGTTGCCTTATGCACCTGTTGAATGTCTACAGAAGTGCATATAAAAAAAAAAAAAAAAAAAAAAAAAAAACAGGCAGCAACTATCTGGTTCCATTTGTCATCACACATCACCTGGAAGTCACCATGACCTAATTTAAAAGAGCTAGTCATCTAAACAGCCTCCAGCATCTCCTGCTTAGCTTTGCAACTATAAAACAATTCCTAGTCACTCATGTTTCCCTGAACTCCAATAGTTACTTATTTTTAAAACAATCTGGAAATTACTTACAACTCTCAATTTTAAAAATTGATTAGAGCTATAATCCTACAAAAATATAAGGTCACACTCTGATTGATGTTCTAATGAAGAATATGTTGCTAGTGTTTTAAATTAAATAACATATAAGAAATTACATACTTTAAGAAACATTGCTGTTGATGTTTAGAGACCCAAGAAGAGTATTCTGAAGTGCAGTTCTTGATTTAGATTGTGCCATTAAACAGGTTTCCTACTCTGACCAGTGAATGACAATAAAAAAAAATTTTTTGAACATTAACCCATATTGCAAAGGAAACAAACATCACTGATTCTTCCTGAGAAGAGTACCATTGCATAATCATAACACGTAAGCAGTGAGTGCGAGCAACATGGAATAGTCTAAAAACACTTTGTCATCAATTAGACCAAAAATAGTGGTGTGGCATCTGACAATAATAAAAACAATTTAATGCAGGACAACACCAGTGAAAATCACGATTCATATCACCAGTTCAGTATGGGCTCACTCTTTCACAGTGCATGAATAATAGAAAATTTTAAAGGCCTTGTAACTTACTGCATATATGTAGAACTAAGAAAGTGATGATATTCATGGTAATATACCTGACACTAAAAATTACAATTAACCAAAACCTCGAGAAATACACCAAAGCCTTATTTTTCTCAACTGCAGAAATGAAATACTACTCATAACTACCATTTTCTTTTTGAAAAGACTCTGGCAGAACAAAACTCATGCTTTTCATACCAACTTATTTACAGTTAAGATGTCTTTCTTATTTAGCAATTATCTGATAAATCATCATGACAGATGAACTTATTGTTTGATATAATACAATTAAATCCAAATATTAAATTAAACATAGAATTATTCATGAAAAAGGGAAAAAAATTGTTCATGATGTTTATACAAAGTTTAGAGTTAACACAGTGCAAATACCTTCATGTCAGCTAAGCAGAGGCCTGACAGTAAGGTCCATTGGGTTTCAGGACCAAGAAATTGCAGGGATGACATTTTCAGCATCAACACAAATGAATTTGTTTTCACATACAAATTACATAATTTCTTCCTTGATTTGAAAGTCAGCATAAACCAAACCTTAGATGTACATTTTAAAGTAAACATAGTTTCAAGCATAAACTGATATATAACTGTGACATTAGGAATTAAGACCTTCACTAGATTTTCATATTAAATACTCAAATAATGATGTTTTAGTACAAAGTGTTTTTTTGAATAAAACACATCAGTAACAATTTTTTACAGTTTCATTATTAAGAGCTGATGTTCAAAATTTTATTGAAGTAATTCATTGATAGCTCTCTTCAATCAAAACTGACTTTTAATCTTCAGTGAAGAAGCGTGATTTTCAGTATGTATTTCACACAGCTGCTTTGCTATATTTATATAATGTTTGAATAATTTTCAATTTTGTATGCATACCATACATAACATTTCCAGTCTTTTTGCTAAATGCTTTAGTGTACTTTCCATGGCATGAAAAATACATTAAAGCATCACCTCTGCCAAGCTATTATAGCAAGTCAGAAGACTCAGAAATATCACACATATGGATGAGTGCAAAAAGCTCCAAAGGGCTTGAGATAGTTTTGCTGATGTGAAAATGACCTAGTTATCAAGACTCAATCACTTCAATATGCCTAGATTATGCACAAAAGTCTGTTGTTACATACTATGTATTCAATACCTCCCTTCTATACAACTTGACATACTTCATTTTCTAGTATCAAAAATGCTACTTTACACAAATATAGAAAAATTATGTATATTTATATATAGATATATATATTTATATTTATAATTACATCAAACAAATAGATATATATATATATATATAGATATATATATATATATATATATATATATATATATATATATATATATATATATATATATATATATATATATATATATATATATATATATATATATATATATATATATATATATATATATATATATATATATATATATATATATATATATATATATATATATATATATATATATATATATATATATATATATATATATATATATATATATATATATATATATATATATATATATATATATATATATATATATATATATATATATATATATATATATATATATATATATATATATATATGATGCAGCTAATTCTATGATAAATAATCTGAACACCTTGAATGTGACAAAATATACAGTAAAACCCCGATTATCCGAAATGGAAGGGGGGAAGCCTCTTTCGGATAAGCCGATTTTTCGGATAATCCGGATTTATGGCCGCCATTTTGATTTTTGAAAGAAGTGAGGTCGAAGCACAGCTAGAATGCAGCGATGCGACTGCCCAGTGTGAAGTGTGTGACGCGACTGGCCGACTGACGATGTAAACAATGACACCAAACAAACCACCGCGACGCTAAACAAAGTAGTACGCTTAAAACATGTGATGTAAATGTTTTATTGTATGTTTGTCTGTGTGTCTCCTTGTCTGGACCAGTGTATGTTGATACTTGTGAGCGTTGCAGATCTGAATTGTGAATGTTGCAGAGTGCGATTGTGAATGGTTGTGCAAGCTTACAAGTGTGACCTTGATGCATCGTGCAGGTGGAGACACAGTATGATGACTCATATTATCGCGCAACTCGTATGTTGGAAGGGGAATGTGGCATGGAGTGGAGAGGGGAGTCGTGTTTGTGTCGTTGTCTTGAGAGTACGGTGTGAGAGTAGTCGTGCAGTAGTTTGTTCGTTCGCCGCACCTACGTCCTTGCTGGGGCGAAGGTGCGGACGTGGTGTTGTTGAGAGTTTGTTTAATGTTTTTGTCTAATACATTGATCTATTCGTTACAAGCTATTTCGGCAATACGTATTAGAAAGCATATTCATTTTAACTGTTCTTATCAATTTTAAATGTGTTAATATAGTACATATGTAGTTACTTTTATTTATTTTTGATGTTTTATAACGTTTTAGTATAGAAAAAAAATTAAATTTAAATGGCATTATCCAGATCAATTTCGGATAATCCGGTTTTTCGGATAATCCGCTTTCGGATAATCGGGGTGTTACTGTATGTAAAAAATCAGATTTCATCAATATTTTGATGTTACACTAAGTTCATCCGATTTTAAAATTGCTGTAGGCGCTGGTCTCATGACAATCTTCTGATTGGATTTTTTTGGTTATTATTATACCCTTGGATTTTCCTGGTTTACTTATTCCCTTTTCTTTTTCATTGAACCTATAGTATGTCACTGCAGTAAAAAAAAAAAAAAAAAAAACAAAAAAAGAAGAAGAAGCCTTTTAGAGGCAGTTTTTGTTGCACAACCTTTAAGCTACAACTTTACATGCATAACAAACTATACTTCATCTGCACAACAGCACATTTATTTTTAGAAAAAATTAACATGACTATTGGAGTTATAAATCTTACTGTGGATTGATACACAAAATAACAAACTAATAATTTTCTTGCAATACAATCAGCATTTATCAATACATAACTTCATATTTCTGGTAACCACATTCATAACCAACATTACTTCTTTGGTAAAAATTTTCAAATGAAGTCAATGCCCATCAATAATTGCTCCATTAACTAAGTTCTAACACAGTGACTGATATCTATCCATTAATATCAAGAATGAAGTACAATAAAAAGATCCAACAAATAGACACGCTCTGGAACTGCAATATTCACACTGTTTGAGGGGAAATATATCATTGTTAGAATGCATGGTCATGATCTCTGCTTCCATCTTCAAGTCTGTCTCTCAAATGTTCATGGATTTTTGCTACACATGAAAAAGAATAAAATACACACTATGTTATAAAAAATAAAAAAAAAAAAAAAAAGGCACAACAGCTCTTAGATTAACAATATGATCAAAGCTTTTCTTTGATGGTCACTTATATGTCACTACATCAATTAAACAATAGACTGAGGATGTTTAATATATGAAAATTCTAAAGTATCAGCATGTAACATTTTTCAATAATATAAAATGACTATAGTGTATCCTTACACCATTTTACATACCAACCATGTAAAACTCAGGTTACCAACAATCTGATTTATGGTTGAAGGTAGCACCAACTGGCACACATCTACCTCCTCCAGGACCTTACTTCCTCCTCTTCCTCCTCCACTTCTTCTTCCTCCTCTTCAAACAATACTGGATGTTCACCCTCTTCTGTTTCTACTTCCTCCACAATTTCTTCCGTAATCTCCTCCTAGTGTTAAGAAGATTATTAGTATATGTGTAACACTTCTGTAAAAAAAAAAAAAAAAAAAAAAATAATAATGATCCTAGCATTAGACATAGAATTTATCATATTTTCTGGTATTCAGTTAAAGTCCAATAATCTGAACACATAATCTGAAAATCAAAATCAAATTAAGTACCACATCAATGAGCAACATCAGGCAGTGGGGATAAGAAACAGCAGAAGACTCAGGAGGGATTTAAATTTAGTCTCAGTGTTAGCTGAATATTCGCTTGATTTTTGGACTGTATAGTGCCTCATATCGCCAAAAAAATGGCTCCCACGGCTTCTACAAGTAATAGTCCTGGTGACAATGAAAAAGACATATACAGTATGTTTAAGGAATGTTGTACAGTACAGTAATAAAATATAAAATTATTACCAATGAAAGACAAGCAAATAAATTGTGAAAATTCAGTGCTCTGGCATGCTTGCCTTGACTCTATGATTGTCGGAATGGTTTGCCTTCCCAATAGCATCTCCTTCTTGCTTGGTGCTTTCTTGAACCTGTTTTATTTTTCTGTGCCTATATCACCTCTATATTTACTTTCTTTACAATGATTAAACTGCCTGTATCTGATACTCAACATTTTTACAAATTACTGGTGAGTAGTAAAACACATAATGTCCTTTTATCCTGAGTATGTGAATATATTTTTCTTTACTTGGGTCCCTTCCAGTAATCCGAACAATTGAATAATGTAATTAACCTCTGGCCATCTGCCATTTGGATTATTGGACTTTTACTGTATATAAAAATTTTCACATGAAAGTCTTATAAAATTATCTTGCATCAATTACAGGAGGTCCTCGACTTACGACAGAGTTCCATTCCTACAACTCATCATAACCCTAATTTTTATGTAAGTCGAAACACCCTTTATTAGAAGGAACTGTCAGCCCTAACCCTCAAATCACCAATGTTTGTTGCCGTTTCTCCCTTTTCTGATCATTTCACAATGTCTTAAGGAGGTTTCCTCGATTCAAATCATGGTGTGGGCTCAAATTTATCATTTTGAGGTTTCCATGGTTTCATGTACGTCTGGCCTCGGAGTGTTATATGGCATGCCTGCTGTATGAGATTTTTTTAATTTTAAAGGTCCCAGCACTGTTAAAACCCACTGCCCCCAAGCAGCTGAGTGTTGTGTTGCTATATGAGTAGTCATTTATTTATTGTTTATACATTATTAACCCTTTCATTGCTAAACGCTCGCAGCGAGCGTTAGGCGTATTTGCTGGTGGTGCTAAACGCTCTCTGCGAGCTCCAGCCGTACTCAAATATCCCACATATGAGTGTGTTCCAACACTATTAATCACAACACAGGATTGCCAATTGAGTGGGTTCTTCACTAAATTTGGTGGAAAATCATATCAGCCCAGCGCGGCAAATCTACGGATGAGTAACTGGTGGATGTTCTTGTCCAATATAGTGGCATTTTTTCATAGCTTCACCTATCACCTGATGTGACCAAATAGTTGTAAATATTGCAGTTGGCAATGAAACCTTGCCAGAATCTCAAGGAAAGATGTCCGCAGTTCCCTCAGTATGGTTGATCATCCCGCATGCACCGACGTAAGTGTTCACATTCATCACTCCCTGAATGTGCATGTATGTTCGCAGGAGAGGCATACATAACCGACTCCTATAGATCTGGGCCTCCTCTTTCCAATGGTGTTTTTGTTTTTTAGTTGTGATGAATAGTTTTTGAGATACAGAGGTTAAAAGAGACCCCCCATTGTGCTGCCTGACTGCGCCTGAGGGGATAGTCGCGTCCCGTCCCGCGCACAAGGAAAGAGTTAAGGCTATTGGTATCTATTTTTTATATCGTAGTAAAGTAAAAGTAAAGTTGGGGGCATACGCTGTAGCAGTGCATGGCCTTGGTGCTCATCTCCGTAACATTGGCCCTTGAGCCTGTGGTGGGGGGGAGCCCATTACCCCGGGACACAGGGCCAGTGTGACATCTGGGTTACCACAGTTTACCTTCTCCAGGTTTCCCCAGGTACCCCTTTATCGATCAGCCTGAGAGGGAGGATGAACAGCTGGGTGAGCAGCACGCCGACTGCCCAAGCCGGGATTCGAACCCAGGCACGCAGAGTAGAAGCCAGGCACGCTGACCACTAGACCACGGAGGCGTTTTAATAGTGCAGTAAGATATTTTGTGTGGCTGAGCAGCTTCGCGCTGCCATATGGAGCTGACGGGTTCTGGGCACTCAGTCGCTTGTAGAACAGAGAGCAGGTGGGTCATACCTTTGTTTTCTTCAGGATTAGGTGAAATGTCCTTTGTTTTCTGTATGCCATACATACTGTATACTTGTACGTGTTATTATCTATTATTTTGATTTTCACTAACAGCAATCACGGAACGCGCAAGCCGATTGAAATCAAAGAGGAAAGAAGTGCTGAGGAAGAATTCTCGTCTCATGATATTTGAAAGGGAGAACACAAAATAAAAATGAATAATTCCATAGTAAACTATGGAAAAGATGTTTGAAAACTGAGTTTCATGGTGCTCTAACAACAATGTTTGCATTTCACATAAGCGTCTTGGAACATAACACAGGATACATTAAAAGTTCCTTGCACCATGAAATCCTTGGAGGGATTTCAGAATATCCCTTCCAATGAGCAAAAAACTAAAGACATGCCAGGATAAAAAAGTTGAGGGATATAGGAGAGGGAAATTTTGAGGAAACGCAGGGTGATTTCTAGAGGCATGATCATTTTCCACTTTTTTTTTTATTTGCACACAAAACAATGAATGCATAACATACATGATAAAATTCTTAAGAAATCATTATATGTGCAACAAGACTAGGATTATTATTACTATGTAAAATTCCCATGTAAAACCTTTAAACACCATTTTCTCAAAATGTGCATTTCAGTGAATTACTGCTATTTGATTGGGAATTTCTTATCACCACATGTTATTTCTTACTTTCTTTACATTTTCATTTAGTGGGACATAAAGGAAGATTTTAATCTTATAAAATGCAAATTTTTGTTGATTATGTTTAAAATACATGCTATTGAAAATAAAGTTTCTTAACCCTTAAAGCGCAGGTGTCAATAATAGTCAACAGCTGGTGCCTGGGCTCAAACCGCGGGTGTTGACAATAGTCAACAAGGGATTTTTTGAATTAGTGAGCTGTCAAATTGAATTTGTTCATGCTGAAGTAGGGTTAGAATGTCGTTTTCTTTCAAACAATACCCAACCATGCTCCCTTGACTAATTACTGGTCAATGTATGCTTTGTGTTAGCTTTGAGAAGATGTCTGCTACACATCCTACCTCTTCTCACCTTCCAGTGAACTTCATCAACAAGATGGGGGCCCTTCGGCCTCAACACCCATCAAGGGCATCATGAAGGCCCGGAAGTTATTATTTTTTAGTGTTTCACATAAACGGTATAAAAGTTATGCTTTATATTACTAAATCATAGAAGGGAAGTCCACTAGCAGTGGAAAACTGTCTATAATAATGTACCTTCAGTGACCCTAATTCAATATTCCGTACCTGCTCTACCAATGGTCATATACATAGCTGGGTGCTATCACGATGAGTTATCGCGATACTTTATCGCTGATAACAAAATCGGGTTATCGGCCATCCCCTACTTATTTAAATATATATCGGTATCTTCATTACTTTTGTAACCAAACTAGCGATAATTGCTACTTTTTTCCGCCTCTCAGAAAAAAACCCGTCTCCTCCCTACTGCGCATGCGCAGCCCGGTGTTGTATGAAAAAACTTTGGGGGATGAAATTTCTTTGGTGAAGAGATTTCATACTTAGATCATCAACATTAAAACACTAGGTTATTTTTTTATGTTAGACTCAAAAATCAATATATCAAAAAGAAAAATCATTTAACTTTGCCCCAAAAATGATTATTCACTGCCTCAAATTTGATATTCCATATTCGTTTGTGAGCATGCCATGGTAATGAAGGCACACGGTGTTGTGTTATTTGGTGTCCCATCGTCAAATTGTTTACAAACACTGGTCTCTCGTGAACTACGCATATTTAGACAAGTAAGCGTAGCCCTGCACAGTCTCACAAAGCTTTTTAACACATTAAGAGATGCTGGAAGGCTGAATCAGACATACAGTACCACCATCCTCGCTGTTTCGAGAACGACACTCTGTACATATAAATACAACTCGTACAGTGTCGTTCTAGAAACAGAGGGGATGGTGGTAGTGGTACTGTATGTCTAATTCAGCCTTCCAGCAACTCTTAATTATGGTTATAAAGCTTTGTGAGACTGTACAGGTCTAAGCTTCCTGGTCTAAGCATGCGCATTTCACGAGAGACCAGTGTTTGTAAACAAAACACCAGCTTTTGCAGTGGGGACGCCAAATAACACAACACCGGTTCAGGCATTTCTAGTATTACCATCCATAGGTACGTGTCAACATGTGGTTTTCAGGTTTTGTAGTTTTCTAAAATACAGATAATGAAAATTTGAATTCATCTATGTTTTTTATTTGAAATATCAATATAGTATCGTTTTCACCTATCGGACTAATTGCTAGCTAGTATCGGAATTGTGGATTTATATTGGGTATCGGTTATTGGTTATCGCCTATATTTGTGTCTCCAGTTAACGAATATCGGTTATTACCGATAAGGTTTTCCATTATCAGTTATCGGTTATCGGGAATAAGGTTTTTTGTTATCGTGCCCAGCTATAGTCATATAGTCTTCAACTTAACATCAAAGAACAGGTAAAGATATGTACTTTATAATGATGCTTCATTGAGTCACGTGAGTTAAGTAGGAGTGAAGGTATGAAAGGTTGAAGTGAGGTATGTTTTTGCCTGAATATGCCCTCGTGGGAGGACAGGTGCAGCAAAACAAGCCCGCGACTTATTTATTCATACTTTCGTAACTACAGAAGCCCCCCGCCGTTCACGGGTATTTGGTTCCGCGAATCTCTGATCGACGGGACTAAAATCAAATAGGGAAAATAGGGTTTCGTTCAACCATCTTGATCGAATAAAAAAGAAACGGATTTCTGAGGCAGGGATGTAACAGAGCCTCACACTTTGCCATGAGAGGGGAGGGGGGTGAGGGAGGGGCAGGGGCATCATGAAGGTGAGGGATGAGTGCGAGTCAAGCATGGGGAGCGGGGGCGGGACGGAGGAACATGCAGCACACGTGTGGCTGTGGCGGTGAGGGGAAGAGAGAGCAAGGGTGAGGGGAGAGGCTGCGCGTGATGGCGGCCGGGGGGAGGGGCCCCCCACCCAACCCACTGCCTCCCAACAGGTGTCGCCTCCCTTTCACCTACACGTGGAGGATGCGCGTGCGACTGATGGCGGCTGCGTAAATCTACCACAAATATTTTTACAGGTCTTTGGTGAATAATGAAAGTTGTGTGTGGACACAGGCGAGTGTGTGCTGGGCAGGAGCCAGGCCGACAGTGCTGCGGGAGGCGGCGCAGCCTATTACCACACCAAAAGCTAGAAGAATTAATTAATAAATAAGAGGTTGGCAGGCCATGTTACTTTTTACTCCAACTTGACCTATGTTTTTTCTTTTTACACCGATTGACTATATAACCTTTTCTTTCAGCTGACTTCTCTCTTCCAGCTTTGAAGGTAAACACTAAATGCGCAACGTTCGAGCTGGGCGCTACAGACAGCGTATATGCGAGTTTTCATCCGCGTTCGGCGGGGGGTGTCTCAAATACCCTACCTGCGTACAAGCAAATCCGTGAACGGTGAGGCCGCGAATGGCGGATGGCTTCTGTATACCAATTACAGTAAAAAAATAAGATTAAAAGTTTTGATATACACCATGCTTTCATAAAATGCCAAGTAAAATGTTCTGCAAATATCTATAAAATAGAAAAAAAATTCTATGTAAAAAAAATAATAATCAGATATCAATAAAACTTAAAGCACACCACTTTCTTTTCATGTTCATCAGTACTGGAACATAAGAAGTTTCTACTGGCAATAATAAAGAAGGTTTTCCGAATCGAGGAAACTCCCTTAATTTCACTTCCATTGTGATTGCTTTCCTTTTCTTTGAAGCACTGCCATCAGAAGAGTCTGCCCTATGCTTGGGAGACATAATGAAGGCCAGAAGTCAATGAAAAAAACACAAACCTAGGAGAATGAAAGCACAACAAACCCAAATGGCGAACATCAGGAAATGAACTTGCCTTTTTCCTTGGTCAAGCATCGCATGATGACATATTCTTATAGCACGGTCGTGAACTAATTTACATGCAAAGTTCATAATTATGACACAAATGCCATAAGTTGAAACAAGGATTTTGTAATAATTTATGGGGGTTGCGTCTTAACCTCGAAACTTTGTAGGTTGAGGACATCGTAACCTGAGGACCCCTATATACTAAGATTCAGATCAAGGGCTGACTTTGTTAGTGGAGTAAGGTGGTTCCAAGGGTGTGTTAATCCATAAATTTAACTCCCATGTGGGCATCCACCTCAATGAGAAGGCAGACTGCCTTGCTTGACGTGCCCTTCAGGATGATACAGTGGACTCTGACACTGACTGTACGCTTAGCTATGTTAAGAATAGAATTAGGGATTATTTCCATAATAGCATTGCTACCCAACTCAGACACTGCTGTGACAATGGCAGCACCAGCAGCCTCCACTATGCTAGTGTCTCCCACCACTGTGTTTACCCCTATGGGCGACACAGTGCACCTCAGGATGTGGTAGCAATGCACCTTAGACTAGGCTATATGTACTACTAGGAGGTTAGTAACTCCCCTGGTGTCTGCTGCATGCTATATGCCAGGCCGAGGGGCCACACACTGCAACACTATGTCATGGAATGCCCTTTCATTGCTAAATTTAAGCCACGGGCCTGCCTTGACCTGCCCCAAACAATTTGTTGGCTCCCTGCTATCCTCAAGGAACACCCTCAGTTTGCACCAAGGTGGTGATGCAGTGTGTGGCAGCCTGAAATACTTCCATGCAATACAAGGCTGTGATTTCTGCAGAATTCTACTTTAAAAAACTATTTAATCGATCCCTGCATGCATTCCCATCTACTGCCTTAGCAATGTACTTCACCGTCCCCTCATTTTATCTTCTTATTGTCTAGGGGGAGGCCGGCAGGTATCGCACTCCTCCCTTGTTGTGTATTTATTCCTACCATTGTGTCTTTTTCGTTTTGTTGTACTACCTCCCCATATACAGTAATTCCTCGTTTATCGCGGGGGTTAGGTTCCAGAACCCCCTGTGATAGGCGAAAATCCGCGAAGTAGCGACCTTATATATATTTTATTATTTATATAATTTATATTATATTTTATATATATTATTTATATAAGCACGCATATCTCTGTGAATCTCGCCTCAGCCCGTGTGAACAAGGTCACCCAACCACTAGTTTCTTGAGAGATTCAAAGTCGGCTACATTTCACGGGAAACTCATCGAAATTCTAGTCAGAAACTCAGTCACCAACATGTCGGTTACTCGTGTGGTTGGTAAGTTGTGGTCACAAGAAGAAGAAGAGCATATCAGCTGTTCAGTTCAGTAGCTCTCCACGTGTTTACTGCAGCACCACAAAGAGTTCCACAAAACTAGATAAGCTTGGAGTAATCATTTTGAGCAAGTTTAGGACTTTAGTCTTCTTCAAGTGTAATCATTGCCTCATCCTGTCTGGGTCCTCACTGCCAACTTCTCAAGCATTTAACGGTAGCAAGCTGTAACACACTCTCCCTTTGTCTCTGAATTAACCACTCACAAACCAACAAATGCTACGGTCGCTGAGCCAATCAGCGCCCAGGATACAAAACACAGTGCTCTGGTTGGTCGCCTCCCATCCATCAGCCAATAGTGTGCCATGTATGATCACATGTGGGCAAACTAGCTCCAGCGGAAGCGGCCGTAGCTGCGTTTTACATACGTGCGAGTCTTTGTCTACTCATCTGCAGTGCGCTATGTATTTTATTTCAATTTATTATTATTATAATATGTTCTTATTAATACTTTCTTAATTTTTTATATTGTTTACAATTTTTTCAGGCTAGAAAATGCTTCTTTTACAGCAAAATAAGTAAAATAATAAATATATCAAAATACCTCTATACCGCAAAATTCCGCGATATAGTGAAAAATCCGCGATACGAAACAAAATATTTACAATTTTAAAATCCGCGATACAGCGAGACTGCGATAAGTGAACCGCGATATGGCAAGGGATTACCGTATCACTAGTTGTATCATCACACTCTGTACTGCCTGGGGGTTGGGATGGCATGTTCCTCCCTTCTCCTTTGTTGTTTACTTGCAACAATAAACTATATATCAATCATTCAGTATGGATGTGATTAGTTTAGTGACCAGTGTATGGTAGTCGTGTCCTGTACTGTCTTGGGTCTATCTGCTGATCGTAAGCTCCGCCCACAGACTCGGTAAGCTCCGCTCACTGGCTTCACTCGCCTGTATGGGGACGGCGCGGGAAGGCGCCTCCTGTTATAATACCTCCATGGCTGTATCTCAAAAATTATTCATCACAGCTAAAAAACAAAAACACCATTGGAAAAAGGAGGCCAAGATCCATAAGATTTAGTTATGTAAATCTCTCCTCTCCTCAGCGAGCTTTTAGCACCACCACGCTAGTGGGGAGCAATGAGGGCAAAGGGCACAAAGCCACGGGAGTGAAAACTTTGTTGTTGCTGTTGATAAATGACACCTTACCGAGAAATATGAGTTTGGATGTTTGCGCCCTAGAGCTGTATAAGCTCTACTCCATTTCCCTTATGGGGTTTCGATTTTCTATGTAAGAATTAATTAGAATTGGTGGTAAACTCTGGAACAGCCTTGCTTCATCTGCATCACCTTCATCCTTGACATGAACGCTTTAAAGCAGGGAATTTCTAGACAATGACTGCCATTCCCTTTCAGCTACTTTTACTGTCGACAATCTGCTGGCAGGAGCACCACTATAGAAGTATATTTTACATCTTTAACATGTACAGTGTTATGCTTCTGATACAGCGATGGGTAAAGCCATGAATTATACAGCCGCTGGATGTCAACATCTAATTAGGATTGCATATTTGGGGCATGGGTGAATGACTTTTATAGTAATAAATAAAACTGTCCTTAAAAAAAAAAAAAAAAAAAAAAAAAAAAATTGCAAGCATACTGCAAGCTCTAGCAGATGCCAGCTGGTTAGTGCATGAGCAAAGCAAGGGTGGAGCAAGTACCAATTATCTCGGCTGTTAATAAGTTTCAGCTGATTGATGTTACGAGGAAATTAATTTTTTCAAGAACAGCACATGGTTGAATATATCATACACAAATACATAAATAACAAATAACTGTTTACTGCACAATTTTTTAGTACCAATATCTCAGTACTGACCCAACTGCTATGCCATGGGTAGGCTGTTCCAGGGTAGATACAGTTAGATTTGGACAGGTTAAGTTAGATTTAGTTTTGCTATTTACATTTGTTTTTGTTTTTACGCTTAATATGTATGATACATTTTGCACTGCACAGTTGTTGTCCCTGGCAGTGGAGTAGGTGATGAGGGTGACAGGTTATTTAATCAAGGGTCCCATCCGGTGCTGGGGAGGCTCAGTATGAATGTGATGCTAAATCAGGTCAGAAAGAGAAGTTAAACTCATAGTTTCATCCCTTAGTTTACTTCTTTCATCAGGATCACAAAGAAGAATGGTGAATCAAAGGCTACACTGAGTGTCCACTGGGTGAGTCATACCTTCACGTAACATCCCACATGGCCACGTGGATTAACATGCACGTCATGTCTATTTTCACGGTTATTTTGATCTCTACACTCTTCCCTATGGCGTTCTTTTCAAGTTTTTAAGGTAAGTTGACAATATACGTGACAACAGAAGAACATTTGGGTAACTTGGAAACAAGGTATCAGCGCATGAATAACAATATTTACCCAATTTGTTATGCACGGAAAATTCTATATCGTTTGAGAATCACATGACTATACTAATTCTATCAGGCTTGCATTTTTCAGCCAGCAACAGTCAGATACTTGCTGGCTACTGCGCCACTCAGATGCATGGATTCGTTCTACCTCCTCTCTATCTCGCAGCCGCCTCGGCCGTACACATTCGTTATTGTTGTACTTCGCTAAGAATACCTTTATATTGAACAAACCACCAAGTTATAAATTGTCAGTCTTATTATGGTTAGTATTCATTTGCATAAAAAATGAGGCCTCAAAACACTAAAATGAACTTACATTGACTTGAGAACTATAATACGGCATGAAAACATAAAAAGTAGGAAGTGGTAATAAATTAAATATTTACCGCATTCAGGAAAAAAAAATTGGTAATGTATTTTTCCACTTATGACCAATTTGACCTACAACTGGCCTGTCAATCCCAGTTACTGTCGTAACTCAAGGACTACCTATGTAGTGATTTAATGAGCTTAATATTAGGATGCAGGATGTCTTGTGGCCAGTCATGAAATGATGATTGACACATTGGCAATGTTTTTTCTTCTCAAGAATATGCCTGCCAAAATTAGTGTGACATTATATGCCAGAAAATATTGAAGAAAAACCTGGACATATCAGCAACATTACCAATCACATGCAGTAAGCAAACAAATGGAGCAGGATGCGTCAGTCAGATTCACCATAGAACTGTCAAATATCACTTAAAAAGTACCTACCAGTGTTTCCTCAGGGGAAAGTAGTGCTGTGGTGGAATGTGGTGTCACACTAGCATATGAATGCGGTGACATTTGAGAATGGTGAGAAGATGGGGGTGTTGAGGTGCTAACTGTAGTCTGGGAGGTGATGGGGAGAGCAGCATCAAAAGCCCAGGTAAGGGTGAGTAGGCGATCACCTAATGTGCGTCCCTCATTCATTGCTTTCTCTGCCTCGCGCCGGGTGGAGTACTGGATGGTGATGGTTGGTGTCTGTCCATCCCAGTTATAATTTGTGATTTTGCCAAGTGTCTGTTGTAGAAAAAGAAAATAACCGTTACATGTGAAATTACATAAAAATATGAAAACATCTGTTGTTATTTTGCAAATCTAACATTGCTTAAAAATATGATGAGCCCCATACACTTTGTAATGGAAAATATTCATTTTAGTTTTCCAGCTGTTGTCAACTTGTAACCTGCCTGTCCAGAATCATGAATAACTTGCAGCACAAAGTCAACAAGAGAAAAGTTTTGACATATATAGCAAAATGTTCAACTTACAGCAAAATGCGCCAAAACTTCATCTTTGTCTTCCCTTTCAAAGCCTGAAGCATTGATCTTGGTTGTTCGGCGATCAACAGAAGCAAAGGAGTGGCTGTAGCCTCGGCCCGCTCTGCCACGGCCCCTTACTCCACCCCGACCACTCCCACGTCCTCGACCTCCATACAGTCCACCTCTGTCAACAATAAAACAGACTGCATGTAGTATTCCCTTCTTAACTGAAGGTTTTTCTGAAATGTGAAAATGTCAATGTGAAATATTTATTAATGTGCAGCATGAATTTGAAATTCCTGCTGTGTATTACAGACACTTACGAACATCCGACTAGCAAACATTCGGACATATGAGCAGACTGCGGCATAAGTTAAAATCGTGTTCACAATACTTCCACAAGTCCGAATTTTGAGGTGCCCGCCTTCAGCATAGTGCATCGTTTTGCCACAACCCACACCGGGCAGCACCACACACCGCCCGAGAGCGGCAGTTTGGTAACAAGCTCATTAATGGTAATACACGTTTGCTTGTGCTCTAGCTGTTCATTACATTTTTGGCGATTTGTGTTTTTTGTGAGAAAATTAATCCCTTCATCATGGATAATAATAAAAAAGATCATAACAATAGAAATATGGCAAAATGACGACTTATGAACAATTCAATATACGAACAGCCTTCCGGAACGCAACTTGTTCGAAAGTTGGGGAACGTCTGTATACAGAAAAGTCACGAATCTCGATCAATCTCATCTCGATATTTCGCATCTTGGTTGCACCATCAAGAACCCATGATTCACATATCTTGATCAAATTACATGATTCTCGATTGCTGATTTTTTCGATTGCTCTCCCACCTTTTGAAAAAGAAGAGATGGAAGAAAAGAAAGAAGTCTTGGCACTCCTACGGAATCTGGGTCCCGCCTGGCTCAGCTTCTACTCGCAGGCCAAAGTTGCCAGTTATGCATTTTCTGCTGTAGTGTTACCACGCTTGGCAAGCGAGCCATCCTGGCAGCGCTCCCTTCCACACTGTCAGCGAGCGAGCCATGTCATACACTCACACTCTCTCTTATTCTTTACCACAGTTTCTATTGCTCTCTATATCATACTTGAAATAAGATATGAAACGGTAATTGTGGAGATTGACTCCGCGCCTCCAAAATACGACATTACGCCTCCATATTATATAGTTACGGGACGCATATTTAAACTCCAACTGAACTTTAAATAACCTGACCTCTAACAGGGGGCTTCGCTCCCCTCAACCCCCCAGCATGGTAACTGCACCGTGACTGCAGCAAGAAATGCATAACTGGCAACTTGGACCTGTGGGTAAGAGCTGAGCCAGGCGGGACCCGGATTCCGAAGGAGTGCCGAAGTCTTATACAACATGTGGAAAATAAGAATCAGTAAATTGAAAAGCCTAAACCCATAATAAACACAGCCACACACACACAAGCCCTAAGAAAAATACTGTTTAGGCGATGCCGATACAAAGGCTATGCCACCGACACCATCAGCAGCAGCAGCCACCCGTCAGCTGTTCAAACCCAGTGTGTGGTCAAGGTTGTTTACATACTTGGCTACCTGTATTCCATTCACCATGTTTCCCGCAGCCAATGGAAAGGCCCATGGGGTGGGTAAGAGCGAGAATGGGAGTCAAGGACCACAACAAGGAGTGAAAAAACCCGGAAGTGAGAAACGTGATAATTTTTTTTTATATAGGTTAGTTGGAAAGGCTTTGGTCCCAATTGCATTTTTCCCCACGAGAAGTTAACTTCGCATCTCGATATTTCGAATCTCGATTGGTATATTCGGTCCCAATTATGATTGAGATTCGAGATTCTACTGCAGTACAAACAAATGGCACATCACTTCAATCACCAGCCAACTCCACCCCAGGTGGTCAACCCAAGCAAACCTCCATGCAGCTGCCCTTTCCATTCTAAACCCCTTCCCAGAATAATGGCCAGTCATTAGGTCAATAAACCTTGGAGGAATCCCACAGATCCGCAAGATGTCTCAGAAGCTTCGTGATGCACTGAGTCAAATGCCTTCTTGAGGTCTACATAGGCTGCAAGTAATCCCAGTCAAAACTCAAGTTGGCGTTCCACAAGGACACAAAGTGCTACAATCAGGACAAATTGTTGACTTACTGGGTGTGAAACCAGATTGCTCAGGTCTCTGAAACTTTGGCAAATGAGGCCAAATTTGCATCAGCATCAGATGAGTGAGCATTGTGCCCACAACATTAAGCAGTGTAATACCACAGTAATTGTTGCAGTCCTGTTGGTCCCCTTTCTATTTCCAGATAGGGACAACTAGCCCCCTTTTGCAAAGTCAGAAGAAATAGCACCAGATTGCCATATGGCACACAGCACTGCATGTAACCCATGTATCATGGCTTCACCCCTTGCTTTCAGCATCTATGCGCTGAAATTACAGATCCCAGCTGTCTTTCCACCCTTCAACTTCTTCACACCCTCTCTTATTTCCACAAGTGTGTGGAATTTCCTCTATTGGTGGATCAGCAGCTGATAGCAGCAAACCAGCCAAAGGGTACTATCTGCTTGGAGGATCTGCTGTGTACAGCTGCCCAAGATACTTGGCCCAACGACCCCGGCACCCATCCACAACTGATACTATTTGCCCATCAGCCATTCAGATAGATGTGAATTTGGAGTGGAGCTTCTGAGGGAAGGTCTAAGGTCATTAGCATTGAGACAACCCTTGTCTGTTGGTTGGTCACAAAGAACTCAGCACTCCAGTAAACCCTACAGTTCTGAATGATCCTCCAGAATACTAAAGGTGATGTGATCGATCTCCTTTGCCACACTGTCAGAATTGCCATAACAAGTCAGGAGGAGATGCTCGCTTCTCTGAAACCAGGAGCCAGCAATCCTAAGCCTTCAGGGCTTTGTAAAGTTTAGGAGTGAACTATTTAACATTTCCGGTACCAGAGCTGTGGGAACCAACACAACTTGTAGCCAATTCTCCCTGTGCCAGTAAATGCACCAAAGTGGCCCAAGACAATGAGTGTGTCACGTGGGTGTCATCGGTCAACTATAGTCAAGTTGGCATAGAACATCTCCAATAGAAGGCCCACAACTCACTAATCACTCATGCATAGTCATAAACAGTTATCAGCATTGATATTATTTTCTGCTCTCATTACATCCTTTCCACATGGCTCCTGGACATATTTCAGCAGCATCAAAGACAAAAGTTAATGACAAAGATATCAAAATGTTCTAAGAGAAGCAGAACTTTTTTATGTGCTGTCCATAGTGCTGGTAAGCTATCTTGAGGGGCCTGGTAGACAGCCCCACCCTGTTAGCAGCACTGATGAATTTAAGTGGCTACTGTGAGGTGTGACTTGTTTGGGCCTTGCTGCCCCCCGAAATGCTCCTCAACAAAAATCAATAAATCAAAATTTGACTGACGATCTGGATAGAATGTGAGTGATCTTTCGCAACTCAATGATGGTTGAAAATTGTCAGCATCTCGCAGTTGGCCTTGAATCCGAGTCCTCGGGATCAACACGTATGTGCCTGACCACTCGATCATTGCTGAGATACTGGACAAGCTTAGATGTGGTATGACTGTCTTTAAGTATATACAGTTTGAGCCGCCAAGAACACGTTGAGTCCTGTTAGTAAGAAATGCAGTGATCCAGTGAAGAATAGGTCCCGAAATACCGTAGTATAGTCGTCCCTCAAATAGTACGGGGGTTAGGGACCCAGGACCTCCATACTATACGAAAATCCATATAAAATTAGTGCCCCCCCCCAAAAAAAGAATCCAAATAAATGTTTAATTTACACGTTTTTCCCCACTTATACGCGCCATTTTATGGAGTGGCCACCAAATGTCACACGCAACTGGACTCACACGGCGCCATGGCCACACAGCTGAGCTCAGTTCTTCCCGCGCGCCACTTGAACAAAAATACAGTATCCACGCTGCCACGCTACTCAACAATAGTGGTGGGCAGGTACCAGTACCAGCTATACGGTACGGTACCAGTACCAGACTGCTCGGTACCCATAGCTGGGCACGATAACAGAAAACCTTATTCCTGATAACCGGTAAGTGATAATGAAAAACCTTATCGGTGATAACTGATATTCATTGACTGGAGACAAATATAGGCGATAACCGATACCCGATATAAATCCAAAATTCTGATACTAGCCAGCGATAAGCCCGATAGTCGAAAACGATACTATATTGATATTTCAGATAGAAAAACATAGATGAATTTAAATTTTCATTATTTGTATTTTAGAAAACTTACAAAACCTGAAAACCACACGTTGACACGTACATATGGACGGTAATACTAGAAACACCTGAGCCGGTGTTGTGTTATTTGGCTTCCCCAACGTCAAATGCTGGCGCTTTTGTTTACAAACACTGGTCTCTCATGAACTGCGCATGCTCAGACCAGCTAGCGTAGACTTGTACAGTCTCACAAAGCTTTTTAACCGTAATTAAGAGTTGCTGGAAGGCTGAATCAGACATACAGTACCACTACCACCATCCTCGCTGTTTCTAGAACGACACTCTGTACGAGTTGTATTTATATGTACAGAGTGTCGTTCTAGAAACAGCAAGGATGGTGGTACTGTAAGTCTGTTTCAGCTTTTCAGCAACTCGTAATGTGTTAAAAAGCTTTGTGAAACTGTACAAGTCTACGCTTACTGGTCTGAGCATGCGCAGTTCACGAGAGACCAGTGTTTGTAAACAAAAGCTTTTGACGATGGGACACCAAATAACACAACACCGGGTGCCTTCAATACCATGGCATGCTCACAAACGAATATGGAATATCAAATTTGTGGCAGTGAATAATCATTTTTTGGGCAAAGTTGAATGATTTTTCTCTTTGATATATTGATTTTTGAGTAACAAAAAAATAACCTAGTGTTTTAGTGATAATGATCCAAGTATGAAATCTCTTCACCAAAGATATTTCATACCCCGAAGTTTTTTCTTACAACACCGGGCCACGCATGCACAGTAGGGAGACGATGTTTTTTTTTTTCTGAGAGGCGGAAAAAAGTAGTGATTATCACTAGTTTGGTTACAAAAGTAACGAAGATACTGATATATATCCTCACACAAGTGAGGCTGAGACTGAGTGCCTGAGTGGATATCCTCTCTCTCTCTCTCTCTCTCTCTCTCTCTCTCTCTCTCTCTCTCTCTCTCTCCATTGAATGAAGTGAATATTTATTTTTCGATAGAAACCTACCTCTTGTTTGATTTACATTGTTTTTGATTCACGCGACCTCTTCAAGGACACAATACTCGCGTAAATCGAGTTTAAATATGCGTCCCTTAACTATATAATATGGAGGTGTAATGTCGTATTTTGGAGGCGAGGAGTCAATCTCCACAATTACAGTTTCGTATCTTATTTAAAGTATGATTTAGAGAGCAATAGAAATTGTGGTTGAGAGTAAGAGAGAGTGTGAGTGTATCACATGGCTCGCTCGCTGACAATGTGGAAGGCAGAGCTGCCAGGATGTCTCACTTGCCCAGCGTGGTAACACTACAGCAGAAAATGCATAACTGACAACTTTGGCCGACGAGTAGAAACTGAGCCGGGCGGGAAACCCGGATTCCGTAGGAGTGCCCACTCCTGCCCACCAATTTCTTGTTTAAGGTAAGAAAAAGCCTATTTATGTGTTTATAATTGGTTAATTTATGAACATACAGAAAAGGACGGGCTGTATCTCCACTCTTGCAGCACTCTTGGAGCACTCACAGTTACTACAGCAAGAATTTCTTTTACACTATGATAGATACAGCGAACACTGCTCTCATTCACGTGGTATGCTCTCCCTACCACAACGTAACTCATCCCAAAATGTAACTTCTCCTAAATCTGTCTTCTGCAAGGTGCACACTTTCTCGAACGCTTTGGGATGCTTTCAGCAGCTGTTTTGTTAAAAAAAAGTGTTGCCACTCACACTATGGCTATTTGGTGCGACGAGCGGGAAATTTAAAAATCCTAAAAAAATTCTTCGATGACAATCCGTATAAAACCAAAACCATACTATTGGAAACCATACTATTTGAGGGATGACTGTATTTCAATTTTAATGTCAGTCTTTTGTGCTGGACTTTGTCAAAGGCTTTGGCAAAATCTAAAACAATAGTGTCAACTTGTTTAATGTCCCGTCAGTCAAGTAGCCTCGTAATGTCGTGATATGTAGTAATGAGTTGCGATTCACATGAGCGTTTAGGTCGAAAGCCGTATTGTGAGTCAGTAAGGATGTTGTTTGTGTCAAGGTGATTCATTATGTGTTTGTGTATTATGTGTTCGTATATTTCACATGGAATCGATGTTAGTGAGATGGGTCAGTCCGGTCACCTGTCTTCACCCTTTCATGGCTAAATGCTCGCAGCGAGCGTTAGGCGTATTTGCTGGTGGTGCTAAACGCTCGCTGCGAGCTCCAGCCGCACTCAAATCTCCCACGTATGAGAGTGTTCCAACACAACAGCAGCATATTCAAGTTTTGGTCTTATCAGTGTGTTGTTATAATTTTCTTCATCATTTCCTTGTCCATATAATGGAATGATACCCTTATATTTTGCATCATCCTGTAGGTTTCTCCAAATAACTTGTTTATATGCTTTTCTGGGGATAGTGTGTCTTGCATCATTGCTCCCAAATCTTTTTCTTCATGTCCCACCTTTAAGTTTTCTTCTCCCATCCTGTATGTTTTTCTCGGTCTTTTTTTACCTTTCCCCATTTCCATAACATGACATTTGTTTGCATTAAATTCCATCTCCCATAACTGGCTCCATTTATACACTCTATCCAGGCATTTTTGCAGTTCTTCACAGTCTTCCTCCGTCTTCACTTTTCTTATTAACTTTGCATCGTCTGCAAAAAGACTCATATAACTTTTTATACCCATCGGCATATCATTTATATATATTATGAACATTATTGGTGCCAAAACTGAGCCCTGAGGAACTCAACTCTCTACTCTCCTCCAATTTGATTTCTCTTCTTAATCACCGTTCTCATTTCTCTTCCTGTTAAGTATAATCCTTTATCCACTCGATGACCTTTCTGCCCATTCCTCCCCATTTCTGTAGTTTCCAGATTAACATCTTGTGGGGAGCTTTGTCAAAAGCTTTTTTCAGATCGAGATATACACAATGAGCCCGTCATTCTCTTTCTTGCACCACGTCAATTGCTCTTGAGTAGAAACATAGTAAGTTGGTGACACACGATTTCCCTTTTCTAAATCTAAACTGTCCTTCATTTATCATGTTTCCCATTTCTAAATGTTCATCCCATTGTTTTTTTATAATACTTTCACAGATGTTGCACATTACACTTGTTAACCCTCTCGTGCACTGTAAGTTTCCAATAAGTTCCTATTCCACTCACCATACATTTCTCAGGCCCGACCGGCCTTTTTTTGCCGCCGCGATACTCAACATTCCTGGTCGTATTTTACCCTCACAGATATATCGTAACCCAATAAATTTGGTATCAATGGCTTCATAAAGACTTGTACTAAAACATGCACAAATATAAATAGAGGAAAATGTAATATATAAACAATACAGACTTGTTTCAATTCTCCGTATAGAGTATTGTAGACAAACTAAGTACCAACTCTTCCCAACTTGCTAGCTCGAGATTTTGTGGGCCAACTTTTTTAGCTGAATATATGTTTTCAAGCGGAATTTCCTGAGGATTCTTATGGTATCCTCAAAATCCTCATATGACTAATAGTTCCCGAGTTACACCGAGAAAATTTGATTTTTTTCCTCTCCCGTCAGAGTAGACTGAAAACTAAAAATCGCTCAAAACTCCTCATAGGTTGCCATATGTTACCATTAAGAACAACGCTCCCAAATTTGACGCACTTTTACCAAAATTAATTTTTAATAATTTTTTTTTTTTTTTTAAAGTTTATGACGCATTTTGCATCATTGTGCACCAGGACCTTTTACCCTTGATGACGCAAAATGCGTCATCGTGCACGAAAGGGTTAACCCTTACATTACGGCGATCGTATATATAAGTGCGCTACCACACGCCCCACCCGTACGGGAATCATATATATAATCATCACATTCTACGCTCCATACGTTTCAAATATATCGCCAGTTCTTGACTCAGAAAAATGGTGGAGGCATCTGGCATCCATACACACTCTCATTCGTCTCAGCGCGCGCCCTGCTGAAGGCCACAGATCATTTACCACTTTTGTTCGTCTGTCTGTCTGTCATGTCTCGTGACGCATCAAGCAGTTCCTCTGCTCCAGGCACAAGTAGAGCGCAGGCGAATCAATGTGACAGTGACTCTGATGCTGCATAGTCTTCCCCATTCACCTCTTTGCAATTGAACTCCCCTGCTAATATTACCTTTCTACTATTCTTTATTTCATCTGTCAGTGCCCGTACTGTTTCTTCTAGCATAGCGTTGTATCTTACTTCATTCCAACTTTTGTTTTTAGGGGGGAAATAGGCTGTTATTATGTTAGTCTTTTCTCCACTGTTTGTCAGTATCTGCACAGCCATCACTTCTGCACTGTCCTTTGCATATCTCACTTCAGTCACTTTCAAGTTTTGTGTCATCATTATCATCACTCCTCCCTTTCCTTCTTTCTTATCTTTCCTTCAAATGTTGTACTTGCTTTTTCCATCCAGTACGAGTTCCAATTCCTTTCCAAGTGTGTGTGTGTGTGTGTGTGTGTGTGTGTGTGTTTTTAACTATTTGTAGTATACAGGGCCTGAGCTCAAGCTCGGATAGTCCTGTCTCCCAATCTATATGTCCAGCTTTTTCATCATTTTCTGGACACTGCCCACTTCAACAATGTTTTTGTTTAGTCCATTCCATGTATCCACACTCCTGTATAGAAAACTGTACTTCTTTATGTCTTTCAAACAAGTCTCCTTTCTCAATTTCTTGCTGTGTCCTCTTAGTTGCTTCCGCCCTTCCATCTCGATTTAATAATTTCAATTCAACACATCCATTCCACTTGTATTCCTGTACAATGCTATCGAGGAGACCTGATCAAGGTTTATAAGTGAATGAAGGACTTTAATAAAGGGGATGTTAATAGGGTTTTGGTTGTAAAAGAGCCAGGTAGAACATGCAGCAATGATTTTAAGTTAGATAAATTCAGATTCAACAAAGACATATATAAGAATTGGTTTAATCTTCCAATAGAGTCGTGGATGAGATGGCTTGGCAGTCTTGTTGTGGGTGCCAATACCATAGATACATTCAAGAAGAGGCTGGATAAATTCATAGATAGTGAGGTTAGGTGGGGTTAGGCTTACAGGAGCTGCTTTGTATAGGCCAACTGGCCTCTCGCAGAGTCCTTACGTTTTTATGGTCTGATATTTCCTCTTTCTTCGAGTGTTGGTAGGCCCAATTCCTCCAATTTAGTCTCGTATGACAGATTTGATAGTTCTGGTACCACCTTAGATGCAATCCTTTGAATCCGTAAGAGTTTCCTTATGTCCTTTTTCCTAAGTGGTGACCAAATAACCACTGCATACTCTAACCTTGGTCTAATCAGTGTTGTTATAATTTTCTTTATCATGTCCCCATGTAAGTAGTGATATGCCACCAATATTTTGCAGCAAACTATATGTTTCTCTGAATATAAGAGAACACACCGTACTGTGGAACCACAGTCCAAAAATCTTTTTATCAAGTCTATGAAAATTGTAGATCTCCTGGTGTTGTTTTCCTTTTCTTCTTCTTCTTCTTTTGACCTGTAATGCATGGCAGCGACGGTGAAAAGTAATAGTGAAAATAGCAAAAGGGCATAGAAAAGCAAAATCAGGGAAAGAAAAGGACAGAAAAACACCTAAGTTTAGGGTGAAGTGTATAACTGCGCACTGTTAAGTAACTAAGGGCTGCTGTCACAGTCACTTTGTTTGTTTTGATCGTTACCAATGGCGGCGATCGCCGCTTAGTATTTCACGTGAAACTGGCCGATGGGGTAGTGGTGGCTGCAGATGAAGCGATATTTCACGTGAAACTGGCCGATGGGGTAGTGGCGGCTGCAGATGAAGCGAGAGATGTTGAGAGTGTGTGGTAAGTGTGGGGCTAGGCTAACCCCGCAGCAGCCACTACCCCATCGGCCAGTTTCACGTGGGAATACTATAGCGGCGACCGCCGCCATTGGTAACGATCAAAACAAACAAAATGACTGTGAAAGCAGCCCTAAGTGCATGTTGTGAAGCATAAAAGTGTGGAGAAGGAGGACCACTACACTGGCCGGTGTTGCGAGAAATATATCCCCGATGAAATTAGTCATTCTGCTGTCCACCACGCATGCGCGCTGTGGGAATACACAGCATTAAAAGTATTAATTTGCCTGGTTTTGTTCTAGTCTGTCCGCTTGTGATCTTTGTGAGTGCTGAGGGAAATATGGAAACAGCAAGCAAGTTGAACCTCTCTGCGAGCTATTTTGCGGCGGCGGCAGCTGTTTACGTTCAAGAGGCATTGAAAAGTCAATCATGATATTAGTGATTTCATGATTTTTAACAGAAAGAGTTAGCAGATTATTTCATAACACACAGAAAACTACCAGAAAATTATAGGTTTGTCCAACTGTTCCACAGCCGGTGACCGCGAGCGAACGCCCTTACTTTAGCAGACGACACCACGTGTATCACAAGCGTGTATTCAGAACTGCCAGCCAATTGTAAGGCAGCCGCCTTCAACTGCGGCTTGAAAACGATCTGTTCTTACTTCCTATTTTCTGCCTATTAACAAGGTACGTATTTTGAGATAACAAGGGAGCAAAGTTGAAAAAATTGTGATAACAAGAGAGTAAAGTCGGAAAAAGTCATTATTTTCCACGGATCAGAACCAATAAGCGCTTTTACATGGATTTCAATACCTCGAGTTTCGCGATCCTCGAGTTTAGCGCCATACCTTCGGAATGAAGCAAGCGCGAAACTCAAGAGGGTACAGTAGTTGTATTTACCTAGTTGTAATTTTACAGGGCCTGAGATATGCTCGTGTGGTCCCGTCTCCATATCTGTGCTTGTCCAGTTTTTCCTTAAAGTTGTGCACACTCTTCGCCAATACTACATCCTCACTTAGCCTGTTCCAAACCTATGTTTCTTTGTGGGATGCTATATTTTTTTTATGTCTCTCAAGCATCTTCCTTTTCTCAATTTTTTTGCTGTGTCCTCGTGTGTTGCTGGTGTTTCTTACTTCTCCTAGTAGCAACTCCTCGTTATCTATTTCTTCCATTTTATTTCACAATTTATAAATTAGTATTAGGTCTCCCCTTTCTCTTCTTTTTTCCAATGTTGGCAGGTCCATTTCCTTTAACCTTTCTTCATATGACAATCCCTCCAGTTCTGGAACTATCTTCGTTGCCATTCTTTGTATTCAAGTAAAAGCTCAATAAGTTTGTTACACATGAATGCCCTTGTCTAAGGCCATACTGTTTTTCTGTAATTATATTGTGTTCTAGAAATTTTGTCCATTGTTTCTTTATCAGTTTTTCACATATTTTACAAAATATACTGGTCAATGATACTGGTTTAGAGGTTCTTCCTTTTTCCCGCTTTTATATATAGGGACCACCTCAGCCCTTTTCCATTCCTTAGGTACTTTACCAGTTGATGTTGAGCACTTTATGATATCATATACCACTCCAACCAGTTGATTACTGCATTCTTTGAAAATAAAACCTGAAACTCCATCCGGTCCTAATGCTTTCCACTCTTCCAGCTCCTCAATTATTTTATATATCTCTTCTTTGGTTACTATTACTTCCTCCATTTGAACTTTTATCTTATCATCTTGTGGTTCATTAAACTGTTATTCATTTGTAAAAATTTGTTGAAACCTTCTTCCATTTTATTCCACAATTTGTAAATTAGTATTAGGTCTCCCCTTTCTCTTCTTTGTTCCAATGTTGGCAGGTCCATTTCCTTTAACTTTTCTTCATATGACAATCCCTCCAGTTCTGGAACTATCTTCATTGCCATCCTTTGTATTCTTTCTATTTTTTTCACGTGTTTCTTCTTATGGGGAGACCACACAGTTTCTGCATATTCCAACTTTGGTCTAATCATAGTGGTAATCATCTTTTCATCATATCCTTATCCATGTAGTGGAATGCTATTCCTATATTTCTTACCATACTATACGTATCACCGAATATCCTATTTGCATGACTCTCAGACTGTTGATTATCTTGTATTGTCACTCCCAGATCTCTCTCTTTTTTAACTTTCAATATTTCTCCATCTCCCATTCTATATGTTCACTTTGGTCTCCCTTCACTCTTACCTATTTCCATTACATGACATTTCTTCACATTAAACTCCATCTCCCATTTCTTACTCCAATCCCAAATCTTATTTAGGTCCTCTTGCAGAATTTCAGTCTTCACTATCTCTTCTGTGTCTCGATAATTTTGCATCGTCTGCAAGCAAGCTCATGTAACTATTTACTTTTCTGGCATGTCATTTATATATACTAGAAAAAAGTATTGGTGCCAGTACCGATCATTGAGGCACCCCGCTATCTACATTTCTCCATTCCGATTTCATGTCCTTTACCACTGTTCTCATTTCTCTTCCTTTTAGGTAACTTTCCATTCAGTTTTCTTCCCCTTGAATCCTCCTCTATGTGTGTGTGTGTGTGTGTATTTACCTAGTTGTAGTTTTACAGGGCCTGAGCTTTACGCTCGTGTGGTCCCGTCTCCGTATCTACATTAATCCAACTTTTCCTTAAAGCTTTGCACACTTCTCGCCGATACTACATCCTCATTTAGTCTGTTCCAAACCTCTATATTTCTTTGCGGGAAGCTATATTTCTTTGTCTCTCAAGCATCTTCCCTTCCTCAATTTTTTACTATGTCCTCTTGTGTTCCTAGTGGTAATTTCTTCTTTTAGTAGTAACTCCTCATCGTCTACTTCTTCAATTTTGCTCAATAATTTGTAGATTTGTATTAGGTCTCCCCTTTCTCTTCTTTGTTCTAGTGTTGGTATTTCAATTTCCTTTAGTCTTTCCTTGTATGTCAGTCCCTCCAGCTCTGGAACCATTTTTGTTGCCATCCTTTGTATTCTTTCTAGATTCTGTGTTTCTTCTTATGGGGAATGTGTGTGTGTGTGTGTATTTACCTAGTTGTGAAATACAAGAAAAGAGCCATACTAGGCTCGTGCTGTCCTGTCTCCATAACGCTGATTATCCAGTTTGGCTTTAAATTCATGAATTGTTTTTGCACACAGTCTCCTCGTCAAGTCCGTTCCATGTCGTTATGCTTCTGTATGGAAAACTGTATTTCTTGATGTCTCTCCTACAGTCACTCTTCTTCAATTTCTTACCATTGCCTTTTGTCACACTTCTGTCACGTACCACTAGGTCTTCCCTGTCCAATTTCTCCAATCCCTCTTGCATCCTGTACAATGCTATTAGGTCCCCTCTCTCTTCTTCTCTCCAGTGTTGTTAGTCCCAATTTCTCCAGTCTTTCTTCATAAGTACGTTCTCTTAGAGTTTCCGGTAATTTAGTCGCTGCTCTTTGTATTTTTTCCAACTTTCTAATTTCTTGCTTCAATCTAGGTGACCACACTAATGCTGCATATTCCAGTCTTTGACGTATCATCGATGTTATTAGTTTCTTCACCATTTCTTCATCTAAATATGTAAATGGTGCTTTTATGTTTCTAAGAAGATTGTATGTTTCCCCAGTTATCCGGTCTACATGTTTTCCAAAAGATAACTTGTCTGTTATGATCACTCCCAGATCTTTTTCTTCAGTTTTTTTCATGATTCTTTCATTACTAAGAGAGTAGTTCCCCGATATTCGTCTACTGCTCTTACCAAACTCCATCACGCTACACTTCTCTGTATTGAATATCATTTCCAATTTGCATGACCATTCGCTTATTCTATCGAGATCTTGGCTCAGGGATACACAGTCTTCTTCATTAGCCACCCTCCTCATTATTTTAGCATCATCAGCAAACATATTCATATAGCTTGTCACCCCTCTGTCATGTCATTAATATATATTACAAACATAATCGGAGCCAACACCAATCCTTGGGGGACTCCACTAGTCACTTCCATCCAGCTTGATTTTTTTTCCTAATTACTGTTCTCATTTCTCTCTTCGTCAAAAAGTCCATAATCCAATCCAATACAGGTAACTCTCGATTTACGCAAGTATTGTGTCCTTGAAGAGGTCGTGTAAATCAAAAACAATGTAAATCAAACAAGAGGTAGGTTTCTATCGAAAAATAAATATTCACCTCATTCAGTGGAAAGAGAGAGAGAGAATATCCATATCACCGAGATATCCACTCAGCCTCACTCGTGTGAGGAAGAAACGAGGGACACCATGAGCAACTGGCTAGTATTGGTACCGGTACCGAGCAGTCTGGTGCTGGGACCGTTAGTACCGGTACTGGTACCAGTACCTGCCCATCCCTATTGTTGAGTAGCGTGGCAGCGTGGGTACTGTATTGTTGTTCAAGTGGCGCACGGAAAGAACTGAGCTCAGCTGTATGGCCGCGGGAGCAACTGGCTAGTATTGGTACCGGTACCGAGCAGTCTGGTACCGGTACTGTACCGTATAGCTGGTAACGTTAGTACAGGTACCTGCCCACCCCTATAATGTTGAGTAACGTGGCAGCATGGGTACTGTATTGTTGTTCAAGTGGCACGTGGGAAGAACTGAGCTCAGCTGTGTGGCCATGTGAGTCCAGTTGCATGAGACATCTGGTGGCCACTCCATAAAATATCACTTATAAGTGAAAAAAAAGTGTAAATTAAACATTTATTTGGATTTTGGACCCCGCGTTATTTAAAAAACGCGTAAACCAAACTCGCGTAAATCGAGTTACCTGTATTGAACCACCCAGACCTCCAACATGATTAAGTTTCCATATTAATCGCTTATGTGGTACTTTATCAAACGCTTTCTTTAAGTCCAGATACACACAATCTGCCTAACCGTCCCTTTCCTGTATTATATCAATTACTCTTGAATAGAAGCTGATCAGATTAGTTACACAAGACCGTCCTCCTCTGAATTCGAATTGGCCATCTGTTAATATACTGTTTTCTTCTAAATACTCCACCCATCTGTTTTTATAATTTTCTCACACATCTTTGGTACTACACTTGTTAATGACACTGGCATATAGTTCAACGGATCTTCCTTACTTCCTCCTTTATATATTGGGATGATTTTAGCCCTCTTCCAGTCTCTTGGTACCTTCCTTTGTGCTAGTGAGACATTTATCAAGTTGCTCAACTTTTCAGCTATTTTTGCTGGTTACACTCTTTTAGCACCCAATTTGATATACCATCCGGTCCTGCTGATTTCCTCGCATCCAATTCTTCCAATAATTTTCTAACTTCATCTGCTGATGTTTGTATTCTCTCCAGACCCACTCTATTCCCCACACTGCGTCAACACCTTCAAACTCACTCTCCCTTGTGAACACTGTTTGGAAACAATTATTCATCACTTGTACTATTACACTTATACCATCAAAGATTTCACCATTAACTTTAACTTTCTGAGTCTCATCTCTATTTTTCAACTTTCCATTTATGAACTTATAAAACAATTTTGGCTGGTCTTTGCACTTATCTACAATATTTTTCACAAAATTCCTTTTTTCTTCTCTTCTTACTTTGACATAAGCAGTCCTCTTCCTTTTGTACTCATTCCATAGATCCATCCTCCTATTTTTTCTCCATTTGTTCCATGCCTTTTCCTTATCCTGCTTGGCATCTACACACTTTCTATTATACCACTCTCCTCTTGATTTCTGGCCTTCTTTCATCCTTAGTACAGGTAACTCTCGATTTACACGAGTATTGTGTCCTTGAAGAGGTTGTGTAAATCAAAAACAATGTAGATCAAACAAGAGGTAGGTTTCTATCGAAAAATAAATATTCATTTCATTCAGTGGAGAGAGAGAGAGAGAGAGAGAGAGAGAGAGAGAGAGAGAGAGAGAGAGAGAGAGAGAGAGAGAGAGAGAGAGAGAGAGAGAGAGAGAGAGAGAGAGAGAGAGAGAGAGAGAGAGAGAGAGAGAGAGAGAGAGAGAGAGAGAGAGAGAGAGAGAGAGAGACACAGAGAGAGAGAGAGAGAGAGAGAGAGAGAGAGAGAGAGAGAGAGAGAGAGAATATCCATATCACCAAGATATCCACTCAGGCACTCAGTCGCAGCCTCACTCGTGTGAGGAAGAAATGAGGGACACCATGAGGGACTGGCTAGTATTGGTACCGGTACCGGTACCTACCCACCCCTTTAGTTGAGTAGCGAGGCAGCGTGGGTACTGTATTGTTGTTCATGTGGCGCGCGGGAAGAAATGAGCTCAGCTGTGTGGCCGTGGCGCCATGTCAGTCCAATTGCGTGAGACATCTGGTGGCCACTCCATGAAATATCGTGTATAAGTGAAAAAAACGATGTAAATTAAACATTTATTTGGATTTTGGACCCCGTGTTATTTAAAAAACGCGTAAACCAAACTCGCGTGAATTGAGAGTTACCTGTACCCACTTTTCCACTCCTTCGTTGTAAATCCGTAGAAAGATAGCCCATTTTTCCTCCACATTATCAGCCTCAAAAAAAGTATCCCATTGTGCTTCCTCAAAATGTTTCCCAAGTTGTTCAAAATTTGCCTTATTAAAGTTAAACCATTCTTTCCTGTAGTCCTCATCCCTGATTATTTTACCTCCTCATAAAATGTACTTGATAAGTACGCAATCGCTCTTCCCTATAGAGCTCTTATAGTTCATCTCCTCTATGATATCTGGCTCCCTGGTGTTATCAAGTCCAATCTAGGTGGCTCGTCTTCTCCTCTGAATCTTGTATTTTCCTCCACCCACTGTGTGAGGAAATTATCTATAACCAATTCCAAAACCTTGTTCCCCCATGAAGCTTCACTTCCTTCCGTTGACCAGTTTTCCCATGACACTTCCTTACAATTAAAATCTCCCATTATCAGAATCTTATCCTTCTCCAGCAATCTCCTTAAGCAATCCAATGTATCTTCCAGCTTCTTCTTGTACAATTCTTCTGTCCATGAATTGGTTTTTGCAGGGACATACACCACTATGATATTTCTGCATCCTCCCTTTTGCAGTCTTATTCCCACACTGAAGACCTCCGCTTCCCCTTCACCATAGGTGACACCCTCCACTGTCCATTCTTTTTTCAACAATAGCATCACTCCTCCTCCTTGTTTATTTTCTCTATTTCTCATCCATATATTATATTTACCATCCCCTAAGTTAAATGCATCTATACTACCAGTCAATTTGGTTTCTGTAATCCCCATAACATCTGTTTTTTTCCTTACTCAGGTAATCTCATATTTCTAACATTGATGATATTAACCCGTTCTCATTTGTGAATGCCACCTTCAAGCTGTCTCCTCTTCCCTTCTGTACCACTTCCTTAGGTCCATGTCTATCACTCTCCAGAAAACCTCTTTTTCTCCTCTTCCGACCTTGCTTCATTTTTTTCATTAGCTTGATTCTTCAATTCTCTTATCGTGTTCCTTTCCTCCACACTTCTGTCCTTTCTTACCCAGACTTTTTTGTAGGTCTCTGTTCTTGCTAACTTCCATGATTTTCCCACCACTTCTTCTGCAGCCGCTTGAGACCTAAATCTAATTTTTACTGGTCGTTGGGCTCCTTCTTCATACTTTCCAAGCCTGAATACTTCTTCGATCTCCCCTACCAGCTCATGACCTTCTTCCTGAATTGCTTCAATTACTTGCTCCACTGCCTTCCTTTCTTTCTTTTCCCTTGTATGTTTGATTGGCATGTGCTCTTAATTAATGTGTGTGTGTGTGTGTGTGTGTGTGTCCTTAAAAAAATTGAAAAAGTTTGAATTTGGCGAGTAGATATCTGTGGATCTTCAACACCCACGGAGGTGTCTGTTTCCTAATACTCATGGATGTCCAAGTTTGACTTTTTTTTATTTATTTATTTTTTATTTATTTAATTTTTTTTAGCCTATGGTGCCGGAAGGCTTTCATGATAGGGCCTGATGGTCATCCTCAGCCCGTTGTAGAGTAGGTAAGTGTTTATAGTGGTGCCATCTTGCTTTGAATATAAAATAAACAAAAATAGATACTGAGATAAAGTTCATAATAGTAGCAGTATAATAGAGTTTCATTGTAAACTACGTACTTTGAATCCAATAGAAAAATTCTAATACAGTTGATGTTTTTATTTTTTTCTATATGGCATATCATGCCAGCAAGCTTTCACAATGGGGACAGATGGTTGGCCCCAGCCGGTTAGTGGTGCAGCCAAGTGTTTTATAGTGGTGCCATTCTTGCTTGGCTCATGCTGCCTCCCGGAGCTTAACTTGGTCATCTTTAAAGACCTCCGCTAGAGTCAGGGCTGATAGGTCATCAAAACTGTTTGTGGGTAGTCCTAGGCCCCTTGGCGATGACTTTAACCACAAGGACGCATATACTGCGTCCTCACTGCCCTGTTTTTTTTTTTTTTTTTTTCCCCACAGCAGAGGAGTCAGTTCAAGGGCATAAAAAAAAGGTAGCAAATGTGAAAAAAAAAAAAAAAAAAAAAAAAAAGCCTGCTACTCACTGCTCCTATAAAGAGTTAGAGGAATGGCCGAAAGATAGGTCAATTTCGGGAGGAGAGGTGTCCTGATACCCTCCTCTTGAAAGAGTTCAAGTCGTAGGCAGGAGGAAATACAGATGAAGGAAGATTGTTCCAGAGTTTACTAGCGTGAGGGATGAAAGAGTGAAGATGCTGGTTAACTCTTGCGTAAGGGATTTGGACAGTAAAGGGATGAGCTTGAGTAGAAAGTCGTGTGTTGCGAGGCCGCGGGAGGGGGGAGACATGCAGTTAGCAAGTTCAGAAGAGCAGTGAAAATACCGATAGAAGATTGAAAGATAGGCAACATGGGAGCGAAATTTAAGAGGTAGAAGACTATCAGTAAAAGGAGGAGAGCTGATGAGACGAAGAGCCTTAAACTCCACACTGTCCAAGAGAGCTGTGTGAGTGGAGCCCCCGACATGTAAGATGCATACTCCATATGAGGGCGGACAAGGCCCCTGTAAATGGATAGCAACTGTGTGGGGGAGAAGAACTGGCGGAGACAGTACAGAACGCCCAGCCTAGAGGAAGCCGATTAAGTAAGAGAAGAGATATGAAGTTTACAGTTGAGATTTTGAGTTAAGGATAGACCGAGGAAGTTTAGTGTTGAAGAAGGTGACAGCTGAGTGTTGTCAAAGAATAGGGGATAGTTGTTGGGAAGATTGTGTCAAGTGGATAGATGGAGAAACTGTGTTTCTGAGGCATTGAAGGACACAAAGTTCTTCTTGCCCCAGTTGGAAATAATAGTAAGGTCTGAGGCTAAACCATAGCTGGGCGTTATCGCGATAAGTTATCGCGATACTTTATCACTGATAACAAAATCGGGTTATCGGTCATCCGCTACTTATTTAAATATATATCGGTATCTTCGTTACTTTTGTAACCAAACCAGCGATAATTGCTACTTTTTTCCGCCTCAGAAAAAAAAAAAAAAAAAAAAAAGTTGTCTCCTCCCAAGTGCGCTGCGCATGCGTGGCCCGGGCGCATGGTGTTGTTTGAAAAAAACTTCGGGGTATGAAATATCTTCGGTGAGGAAATTTCATAGTTAGATCACAACATTAAAACACTAGGTTATTTTTTATATTAGACTCAAAAATCAATATATCAAGGAGAAAAATCATTTAACTTTGCCGAAAAAATTATTGTTCACTGCCTCAAATTTGATATTCCATATTCGTTTGTGAGTGTGCCATGGTATTAAAGGCACCCGGTGTTGTGTTATTTGGTGTCCCATCGTCAAAAGCTGGCGCTTTTGTTTACAAACACTGGTTTCTCATGAACTGCGCATGTTCAGACCAGTAAGCGTAGCCCTGTACAGTCTCACAAAGCTTTTTAACACATTAAGAGTTGCTGGAAGGCTGAATTAGACACACAGTACCACCATCCTCGCTGTTTCTAGAACGACACTGTACATATAAATACAACTCGTACAGAGTGTTGTTCTAGGAACAGCGGGGATGGTGGTAGTGGTACTGTATGTCTGATTCAGCCTTCCAGCAACTCTTAATTACGGTTAAAAAGCTTTGTGAGACTGTACAGGTCTACGCTTGCTGGTCTGAGCATGCGCAGTTCATGAGAGACCAGTGTTTGTTAACAAGAGTGCCAGCTTTTGGCGGTGGGGACGCCAAATAACACAACACCGGTTCAGGCGTTTCTAGTGTTACTGTCCATAGGTATGTGTCAACGTGTGGTTTTCAGGTTTTGTAAGTTTTCTAAAATACAGATAATTAAAATTTGAATTCATCTATGTTTTTTATTTGAAATATCAATATAGTATCGTTTTCACCTATCGGACTTATCGCTAGCTAGTATCAGAATTGTGGATTTATATCGGGTATCGGTTATCGGTTATCGCCTATATTTGTGTCTCCAGTTAATGAATATCAGTTATCACTGATAAGGTTTTCCATTATCAGTTATTGGTTATCGGGAATAAGGTTTTCTGTTATCGTGCCTAGCTATGGGCTAAGCGTTCTGCCGCCTCCATCCTGGAATCATTAAGTTCCTGTTAGGTGGGTCTTCTATTAAAAGAAGTTGAATAATGCAGAGTAGAGTCATCGGCATAAGAATGGATAGGACAGTTCGTTTTGGAGAGATCATCAATAAACAACAGAGAGTGGGAAATAGGACAGAACCCTGCGGAACACCACATTTAATAGGTTTAGGGGAAGAACAGTGACCGTCTACCACAGCAGAAATAGAACAGTCAGAGAGGAAACTTGAGATAAAGGTACAGAGGGAAGGATAGAAACTGTAGGAGGGTAGTTTGAAAAGCAAAGATTTGTGCCAGACCCTATCGAAGGCTTTTGATATGTCCAGCGCAATAGCAAAGGTTTCACCAAAATGGCTAAGAGAGGATGACCAAGAGTCAGTTAGGAAGGCAAGGAGATCACCAGTAGAACGCCCCTTGCGGAACCCATACTGGCGATCAGATAGAAGGTCAGAAGTGGAAAGGTGCTTTTGAATCTTCCGGTTAAGGATTGATTAAAAAACTTTAGATAGACATGAAAGCAAAGCTATAGGACGGTAGTTTGAGGGATTGGAATGGTCACCCTTCTTAGGCACAGGCTGTATGAAGGCATACTTTCAGCAGGAAGGTTGACAGGCAGAGGCGAAAGAGTTTGACCAGGCAGGGTGTCAGCACGGAAGCACAGTTTTTAAGGACAATAGGAGGCACTCCATCAGGTTCATAAGCCTTCTGAGAGTTGAGGCCAGAGAGAGCATAGAAAACATCATTAGGAGGAATCTTAATTATAGGCATAAAGAAGTCAGAGGGGGGATGAGTAGGAGGAATATGCCCAGAATCGTCCAGGGTGGAGTTCTTACAGAAAGTTTGAGCGAAGAGTTCAGCCTTAGAGATAGATGAGACGGCAGTGCTGCCATCAGGGTTAAGGAGAGGAGGGAAAGAGGAAGAAGTGAAATTGGAGGAGATATTTTTGGCTAGATGCCATAAGTCAAGGGAAGAATTAGAGAAAGCAAGGTTTTGTCATTTTCTGTTAATGAAGGAGTTTTTGGTTAGTCGGAGAATAGATTTGGCACGATTCCGGGCTGAAATGTAAAGATTATGGTTAGCGGGAGTTCGAAGGCTCTGGTACCTTTCGTGAGCTGCCTCTCTAGCTTTGACAGCATGAGAACAAGCGTGATTAAACCAAGGTTTTTTAGCATGAGGAGTAAAGAAAGTACGTGGAATGTATGCCTCCATTCCAGAGACAATCACCTCTGTGATGCGCTGGGCACACACAGAGGGGTCTCTATCCTGGAAGCAGTAATCATTCCACGGGAAATCAGAAAAGTACATTCTCAGGTCATCCCACCGAGCTGAAGCAAAATGCCAGAAGCATCGCCTCTTCGGTGGGTCTAGAGGGTGTACAGGAGCGATAGGACAGGATACAAAAATAAGGTTGTGATCAGAGGAGCCCAACGGAGAGAACAGTTTGACAGAGTAAGCAGAAGGGTTAGAGGTAAGGAAGAGGTCTAGTATGTTGGGCCGGTCTCCAAGACGATCGGGAATATGTGTAGGGTGCTGAACCAACTGCTCAAGGTCATTGAGGAGAGCAAAGTTGTAGGCTTGTTCACCAGGCTGGTCAGTGAAAGAGGATGACAGCCTAAGCTGGTGGTGAACATTGAAATCTCCCAAGTTGGAGATTTCAGCGAAGGGAGAGTGGGTCAAGATGTGCTCCACTTTAGAGTTCAATTAGTCAAAGAATTTTACATAGCTAGTAGAGTTAGGTGAGAGATAAACAGCACAGATGTATTTAGTAGTAGAATGACAATGAAGTCTTAGCCAGATGGTGGAAAATTCTGAAGAGTCAAGGTCGTGGGCATGAGAGCAAGTGATGTCGTTGCGCACGTAGATGCAACATCCAGCTTTGGATTGATATTTAGGATAGAGATAGTAGGAGAACAGAATAGAGACTGCTGTCAGTAGCCTCAGAAACCTGTGTTTTGATGAGGAAGAGAAGGTGAGGTCTAGAGGATGAGAGATGTTGTTCCACAGAATGAAAATTAGAACGAAGACTGCGAATGTTGCAGAAATTTATAAGAAAGAGGCTCAAGGAGTTATCAAGACACCTCTCAGGTCAGCAGCCAAAAGGGGAGTCCTCCCTGGGGGAATTTGTGGTTCCCCCACCAGGCGGGGACTCCGAGGCATGGTTATTGAACGCCATTTTGAATTTTGAATTTTGGGAAAATGTATGTGTTGTGTGAATGTAGTGTGGTGTGGATAGAAGAGGATCTGTCTTTAGAGAGCATGCTGAACTACTCTTTGGTGTAGATGTGACAATAGGGAAACGGTTAGTGAGGTAATGGGAAGGGTCTTTGGAGGGCTTCAGCACCCTCCTCACTTCCCATATATACCTCACCGGGAGTGGCTTGCGCCCGTTCGGTAGGTGTCTTCCTACCTACTCCAACTTCTGAGTACTTCTGAGTACGCGTATGTAGCATCCTGGATGAGTTCTCCTGGAATTATGTAATTTTTTTCCTGGATATTGTACGGGAGCTTTCAGAATATGGGTCGTGTATGATACGATAGCTTACTTAGCTTTCATTATTATTACATTGGAATGGGCGTTGCCTATATCAGGGGAGGTAGCCTATTGATGCACCCTGCTGGTCCATGCTTGTGTGAAGTGGTATTTTTCACACTCTAATTTCTTCTCTCTCCTGCACTTCTCCCCACAGGCCTATTTACCCATCAGTACTAAAATAAGGAAGTAAAATTCAGTGAATAAATGATCAACACGGTACCACATATTTCTTGTAAGTTTGTGTGTCCACCTCAAAATTATCAGTGAATTTATGTTTTATCTTTATGGACCACTTAATTCCTCTTATGCTGATATATAATACATGATGGTTATGTTTAGTCTTATGGCTTAAATCTGGGTATATTCAGTGATGACATTTCAAAATTGGTGCTCACGGCATTCCCGGATATGTCTCAAGACGTGCTCTCAGCCCAGCCATAGCGAAGGGGTTAAATTGTCATCTTTCAGCAGAGGGCTGGACTTGACCATGGATCCTCCAGGACACTGCACCAACAGCCTCACCACTTGACCATCGCCTCTCCTAAAGCTTACTTCATCACTACATAAGGTCAACATAAAAATATATGAATGAATCTTACAGATTTCAATTTAAATCACACTTACCTGATGTCTTACAATACTCAGCAAAAATTTCCTTTACAGTTCTCTGATTACTCCATGTCTCCATCCTTCCCCCCACCACTTTACTTTTCTTTCTTTTCATAGCTTTACTTGTTCTGAGATTTATTCAAAGCACAAAGAATATGTCTTACCTTGTGTTATATGGGTTGTGTCTGACTGAGCGTGTTGGAGGGTACCCTGCTGCCTGCTGTTGTGCACGTAGCTGGTTTAGTCGCAGCCTCAGCTTAGTGGCATCCCCACTCTCAGCCTGCACAGCATAAAGTTCCAATTCTGTGTCCAGAATCTCCTTGTCCAATTGTGCCTTGCTTTTGGGTACCTCTGCAGCAGGCAGTTCTGATCTTGTGGAGTCAATGGCACCTTGAAGGGACTTGATTGTTTCCAGCAATTGCTTCTTCTCTTCTGGCTTCATGGTTGCTTTGTTTGTTTCCACTCTTTTCAAGAGAACCTGGGAAAAGTGTATAACAATAAATGTTTTTATTTTCATATGCCTACATGCTTACGCATATTTTGATATAAAACACACACACACACACACACACATACACACACGAAAGCTTCATGCCAGAGTCAACAAGGGAACCTATACAATGGAAAAAGATGAACAAAGTGGAGTAGGACTGTGACAGAGTAGTGATAGAAATGAGGAAGTTGAGAGCGGAGTTTGGGGAAGTGATTCAGGCACTGACTGAAGTGAAAAAGAGAGATGACGAGGCAAGGAGAAGAGATGAGGAGACAAAGAAAATGGTAGAAAACTTGAGAAGAAATAATTAAATTGACTAAGGATCAGTTGGAAAGCCAAAAAGAAATAGCACAACTGAAGATGGAAAAAAAAAAGACCATGATACAAATTTTGAAAATGGAAAGAGAAATTAGTGTGATGGGGACAAAGACATGGAGTAGATGGAAGAAATGATAAAGAGAGAGGTAGCAAAGAAGATAGGAAATGATCAGCAGAGTGTGGGTGCAAAGGTAGAGGAAAAGATTAGGGATGTGGTTAATGATGAATTGAAGGAGCGGAGAAGTGAAAAAGACAAGGAAAAAACGAGCTTTAGGGAAATTCTAAAACAACAGCAACAGGAACACAGACAAGGCATAGAAAAATAAGTTGAGAATGTACTAAAAAATAGAGAAGCAATGGGGAAGGACATGGCAGAAAAGAAAAAGTATGTTATAATGTTTGGTGTCAAGGAAGAAAAAACCCAGTGAAGGCTCAGAGAGTTACAAGAGAAGTAAGGCGAAAAGTCTATTGAGAAATATAAATACATACTGAAGAGGAGGAAAAGATAGAGGAAGAAGTAGATGAAATAGCTAGATTGGGAAGATATGAGGAAGGAAAAAACAGAACACTAAAGATAAAGCTAAGGTCCCAGATCGCAGCAGAAACTATACTAAATAGGTCATGGAAACTAAACAACTCTGAAGAATATAAGCAAATATATGTGAGGAGAAATATGTCAGAGGATGAAAGAGTGAAAGCTAAGGAAATGATAAATGAAGCGAAAAAGAGAAATGATGAAAGATCAGAAGAAGAAAAGAAGAAATTTTTCTGGAGAATGAAGAACGAAAAACTGGAGTGGTGGACAGGAGGTGAAAGGAGGGAGTAAGGGTGTTGATAGAAAGAGGGGAAAAAAAGGGAGAAGGGAAGAAAGGTTTAAAGATTGGATACACAAACATAGATGGTCTTATATCAAAGAAAATTGAACTAACTGATTAATTAAGGGAGAGTGATCCAGATATTATATGTATAGTTGAAACAAAACTTGTAAAAGAACTGGAACTTGTGCTGGAGGGAAAGAGCAAGTACAGCATTTGGAGAAAAGATAGGAAAGAAGGAAAGGGAGGAGTGGCAATAAACAAAACAAAACTTGAAATTGACTAAGTGAGATATGGAAATGACAGTGCGTAGGTGATGGCTGTGCAGGTACTGGTAAAAGGTGGAGAGAAGAATAACATAATAACAGCCTATGTCCCCCCTAAAACCAAAAATTGGAATGAAGTAAGATGTAACGCTATGCTGGAAAATACAATACGGGCACTGACAGATGAAATAAAAAATAATAAACTATTGAAGCTGGTAACTGATAACCTGATGACGCAGTGGGTGCAAGGAGAAACAGGGTTGAGAGGGGATGATGAACCATCAAGACTTGACCTAATTTTCACAAAAAAAAACGTGGAGTTGGATGAAGGAGTCAGTCATGAGTGACCATGAACTATTGGAGATGAAAACTTAGGAAGGATGTGAATATCGAGAAGAGGCTTATAAGGAAAAAAGGAAAAACTAAGCTAAGGCAGATTACATTGGACTCAAGACTTTCTTTGGTGGGGCAGACTGGACTGATATGAAGAGGAGTACTAATATTCAAGAGAAATATGGCACTTTTATGAATATTTACAACAGAGGAATAGATATATTTTCCATTTTACACAGTAAAAACTAAAGAAGAGAAAACATGGTTTGGATGGAGGTGTGAGACAGCAAAAAAGAAATAAAAGTAAGGTATGTAGGAATTTAACCCCTTGACTGCGGATTTCCTACAAGAAGACCTCACCAATCTACAGGAATGGAGCAAAAAGTGTCTGCTACAATTCAATGAAGAAAAATGAAAAGCCATGCACCTTGGGAGTGGAGATCCAACATACTAATACTACATGGGAAACACTCCACTATCCACCACAGAGGTAGAGAAAGACCTGGGAGTATGTGTTACCAGGCTACCAGTGAAAGCCAAATCCGTGCCAATCACAGCAGACGGGTTAAAGAAAAGACCAAATAAGAACCATAGGGACAAATATAAAAAAACAAAAAATGATTATGTGAAAATAAGGAGAGGAGGAAGCTGAATTTGAATGAAGAATACTTTTTAAATGTAAAGAAACAAAAATGTTTTATAAATTCATAAACGGGAAGTTAAAAAGAAGTGTAGGAGTGGAAAGGCTAAAGGAAAAAAATGTAATCTACGAAAAGGACAAAAAAATTGCAGAAATATTAAATAAAAATTTTCATAAAGTGTTTACGGAGGAAACCGACTTTGACTAAGGTCTCGAAAATTGCAAACTGCTTTGAAAAATAAGAGTGTGGATGATTGTCATAAACAGCAGGAAGATTTAAATGAGATTCATGAATGGAATAAAGAATAGGAAATGGAGTTCAATGAAAAAAAGTGTCACAGAATGAAAATTGGCAGGAGTAAAAATAGACCATGTGGAGTGTATAAAATGGGAGGGACAATCATTGACACAGTGAAGGAAGAAAAAGACTTAGGAATTATAATACAAGATACACTGGCACCTGAGAAGCACATAAATATGATATTCGGAGAAACATAAAGTCAACTGCAAAATATTTGAGTGGTATTTCACTACTTGGATGGAGACATGATGAAAAAAATAATAACTTTGATAAGACCAAGGTTAGACTATGCAGCGGTAGTTTGGTCACCCCACAAGAAAAAGGACATAAGGAAACTTGAAAAGATTCAAAGGATTGCAACTTTGATGGTACCAGAACTATCAAGTCTGTCATACAAGACTAGATTGGGGGAAGTGGGCTTACCAACAATGGAAGAAAGAAGAGAAAGAGGAGACCTGATAGCACTGTACAGGACCACAAATGGAATGGACGTGTCGGATAGAAATGATTTAATCGAGATGGAAGGGAGGATGCAACTAAGAGGACACAATAAGAAATTGAGGGAGGGGACTTGTTTGAGACATAAAGAAGTACAGTTTTCCATACAGGAGTGTGGATACATAGAATGGACTAAACAAAGACATTGTTGAAGCAGGTAGTGCCCTTATAATGAAGGAAAAGTTGGACAAATATAGATTGGGAGACAGGACTGACCGAGCTTCAGCTCAGGCCCTGTATACTACAAATAGGTAAATACACACACATACACACACACACACAAAAAAAGTATATATATAGATATATATATATATATATATATATATATATATATATATATATATATATATATATATATATATATATATATATATATATATATATATATATATATATATATATATATATATATATATATATATATATATATATATATATATATATATATATATATATATATATATATATATATATATATATATATATATATATATATATATATATATATATATATATATATATATATATATATATATATATATATATATATATATATATATATATATATATATATATATATATATATATATATATATACACAGTAATCCCCCCTCCATTGCGGGGGTTACATTCCAGACCCACCCGTGATGTGAAAATCTGCAAAATAGAAATACAGTCGTCCCTCAAATAGTACGGTTTCTAATAGTACAGTTTCAGTTTTATACAGATTGTCATGGTAGAATTTTTTTAGGATTTTTAAATTTCCTGCTCTTCGCACCAAGTAGTTATGGCGTGAGTGGCAACACTGTTGTACCAAAACATCTGCTGAATGCACCCCAAAAGCGTTCGAGATAGGTGTTCACCTTGCAGAAGAATTCAGATTTAGAAGTTACGTTTTGGGATGAGTTACGTTGCCGTAGGGAGAGCATTCCACGAGAATGAGAGCAGTGTTCGCTATATCTATGATCTTGATCTTGATCTTGGTCTTAATGTCACAAGTGGCCTGGGACTTCTCACTTGGTCTTGGTCTTGGTCTTGGTTCGGGAGGTAGTTGTCCCTTTCGGTCCCAACTACAGCCTTTGAAACGGCTTACTCTCTAGGGCCAACACCCTGAAAATCAGTGTAAAAGAAATTCTTGCTGGGCCGCCATATTTGCTGATGACGTCATCACTGCACGAAGGTGCTCCACCTCTCAAAGCCAGGAGCCAGCAGACGTGCCGAGTTGGCAACTCGTGCTGCCCCGTCACGCGTTTGAGAGCACTCAGGATGTTCTGAGAGTCCCGATACCCTCTCTCAAACACAGCCCAGAAGTGTTTCTAAGGGGGGCATTAATTTAATACAGATTTTCGAATAGTACGGGAATCCTGGGTCCCTAACCCCCGTACTACTTGAGGGACGACTGTACTCTATTTATATATACCTAAGGCATGTTTTTATAACTTTTACGGTACTTTTAAAAGCATTTTATGGTCTTTAAACACACTTTTAAAACAATAGAAACACACCGTACACTGTAGGGAGACATGCGGAACTGAGACAGAACAAGGCAAACAGCTTCTCTTCCTGCGAGATGCGAAGCAGCAAGATGCTTCTACAACACAACAGCCAATCAGCGGCCGAGAAAACAATACCGATGCTCTGATTGGCTGAATCGGTACATACGGCCATTCTATCATGACGCGCGAGATTTAAACTCATTAACAATGCTGCGAAATGGCAAAAATATACGTGATATCAAAATTAATAGGTCTTACAGAAAAAAAACGCGAAATACCAGGACTGTGAAAACTGAACCACGATATCATGGGGGTTTACTGTACATTATATATATATATATATATATATATATATATATATATATATATATATATATATATATATATATATATATATATATATATATATATATATATATATATATATATATATATATATATATATATATACACACACAAAACAAATGGTGAAAAGTTACCTTAAGTTGCTGCATCTGTTTGTCCAACAGCTGTCGTTTCCTTTGTTCTACTTCTGATTTCAGCTTTATTGCATCAGCCTTCTGTTTTTCAACTTTGTGCTTGGCAGCAACCTGCAAATATTTTTTGTGCTGAGAAAAGTAATAGTCTCAAGAGAACTACATTGTGAGAGGGCAACTGCAGACTTTCTAAGCTCTGTATAAGTACAGGGTATCACTAAGCCTCATAATGGGGAAGAAGCAAAGGTAATGCTTCTCCTTTGCTTCCCTAAAATGTCCATCTCACAGAGTACAATAATATTTGATCTAAATAAACTAAATAATTTTGTACACGAACATAAAAGTGCTGAAAGTCTCCTTCACCACATTGAATTTTTCTTTGCAAAATGAAACTCCAGTTTCTTCTCATCATGCTATTATTTAGGTGATGCATGGTGAGTAAAATCAAGACCTCCAATGACATGTGATTCATATTAATCCATTACCAAAGCATAAAAACTTACTGTCATTTATTTTTTTTTGGCAGGGGGGAGGGGGTGGGGAGAACATAAGTACATAAGAATGCAGAATGCAAGAGGCCGGTAGGCCTGTACAAGGCAGCTCCTTTGAACCTAAGCTCTGGTGTATCTGACCCCATCTAATTTCGCTGTTCATGAATTTACCTAATCTAATTTTTTATGGGACAATTGTATTGGCACTAACCACATGACTGCTAAGTCTATTCCACTCATCCACCACTCTGTTAGTAAACAAATTTTTGCCAATGTCCTCGTTGAATCTGAATTTATCCAGTTTAAACCCATTACTACGTGTCCTACCCGGTTCTCTCACCAACAAAGCCTTATGAGTATCCCCCTTATTAAAGCCCTTCATCCATATATAAACCTCGATCATGTCTCCACACACCCTTCGCCTTTCTAGAGAATGTAAGTTTAACTGTTTGAGTCTTTCCTCGTATGGCAAGTTTCTCAACCCCTGAATCATCTTAGTAATCTTCCTCTGCACTGATTCTAACATATTGATATCCATTCTATAGTAAGGTGACCAGATCCATTCTATAGTAAGGTGACCAGAACTGAACTGCATAGTCAAGATGAGGTCTAACTAATACTAAATAAAGTTTGAGGAAGACTTCGGTGCTTCTGTTGCTTACGCTCCATAAAATAAATCCCAGTACCCTGTTTGCTCAATTTCTAGCTTGAATGCATTGCGCCCTTGGACGGAGATCAGAGCTCACTAAGACCCCTAAATCCCTCTCACACCCAGACCTGCTTGTGAGAGTGTCATTATACCCTATCGTTGCGCTTGGCGCGGGACGCGACTATCCCCCCCAGGCACACTCGGGCAGGCCAGCGGAGGGAGGGGGGTCACTTTTAACCTCTGTATCTCAAAAACTATTCATCACAGCTAAAAAACATAACCACCATTGGAAAGAGGAAGCCCAGAACTATAGCATTCAGTTATGTGTGCCTCTCCTGCAAATGTACAGGCACATTCATGGGGTGTTGCCCGTGAATGTCAGTGCGTGTGTGACGGTCAGCCATATTGAGGCAACTGTGGAGATCTCTTCATGTACTGCTGGCAAGGTAGTATTGCCAACTGCAAAATTTACAACTATTTGGTCAAAGAATCAGTCAGGTGATAAGTGAAGCTATGCAAAAATGCCGCTTTACTGGACAACAACATCCACCAGTTACTCATTCGTAGATTTTCCGCACCTAGGCTGATATGATTTTCCACCAAATTTACTGGAAAACCCACTGCATTGGCAATGCTGTGGGGTGAGAAATAGTGTTGGAACACTCTCATATGTGAGAAATTTGAGTGCGACTGGAACTTGCAGCGAGGTTTTAGAACCACCAGCAAGTTACGCTAGTCCTCGCTGCGAGGATTTAACTTCGAAAGGGTTAAGCAATAGTTATGTGAGGGGTTGTTCCTACCTAAACTCAGAACACTGCATTTCCCTACATTGAACTCCATCTGACATTTATCCACCCAGTCATACAATCTGTTTAGTTCATCCTGGGCCCGGATTCATCAACCTTACCAACCACGCCTCTGGTATCTCTCACATTTACTGAAGCGCTACCAGAGCTGCGGCATCTTTCAAACATGGCATTCATCAACGGTATGGTAACGCTCCCGTAACTCGCACCCTAGCAACGATTGGTTGGGCTGGATAGCCAATCACGTGCGACCTTTGATGCTGTATTTCAGCTTTCACGTGTCGTTTGTTTACTAATACACAGACTTCAAAATCAAGACGTGTATTGTACAGGCGTAAATACTTCCTTAAAACAAATAATTAGCGTGGTGATCCCTCGGTTAGATGCGTTTTTTACGAATGAATGCACGTTATTTGTATATTTATTCTTGAAATAAAAATATACTCGCTTATGTAGCCTAGTTATATTCTGAACCTTTTTGTATGGTACCTACATAGTTTTCCGTCGCCAACGCCAGCTGCGTGCCTCGCTATCACAAGATTGGGTATTATTCTAATGTTTGCCCATACCCCTCGCAACCAAAATTGACTAGGGGGCCATTGCCATCATGCCTCACTGGTGCAGCCAAGCAATGGGTGTGGGCGTGGGAAGCTGTGGCTGCTGAGGTGAATGGCGTGATCGAGTGGCTTCGTGAGTAGTGTGGAGGAGGTCAGAGCAAAATTTTACGACATTAAACTCCACAGCAAGAATATTGGAGGGAATAATGTTCTGTCACAGACAGAACATTATTCCCTCTGCAGTGTTTTAACAAGTAGGGAAAAGTCATGTGGGTGGACAGTTCCACACATTTACATACTATAGAGTGCGGCCTGCAAGTGAAGCCGGCCTGAGGCCGTGCACGGGTCTGCCCAGTTCATCCCAAACCGACGACTTCACACACCTCACTCCCACCCCGTTTCCTGACCCCAACATTAATTTTTGAGAAAAATGGAGACCACCATCATCTTCCTGAGAAAATTTTGCATCACACTAGCATAAAATTGTAACAATAATGTGTAAATACACATACGAAAATCAAAGTTAAATGAATAGGGAGTACACATTTTCTTGCATTTATTTCTCTTCAACTCCTTCTTACTCAGCTGCTTTTCGTCACATCGCTTCTATAAGCCCAGATCCTAAATCTGCATGCTTTTCTGCTTCTGATGGTGTAGGGCACGTTACAAGGTAAAAAATACATAGGCTCAAAATCGCCTCCGAACATGAGCCGCGGCAGTGTCTACCCACTTACCACGCCTGTGATAACTCAGTTACGGGTGCTCGGAGCCGCGGTAACTTTTGGCCTTACCACGGGTCCGGAAAGTGGTTGATGAATGCCGATTTACCGGGTGGGTGGAGATACCGCGAGACTTACCAGACAGAGGTCTGGTAAATGGTTTGATGAATCCTGCCCCTGGAGAATACTAGCGTCCTGATCTGACTCAATTACTCTACCGATCTTGGTAACATCTGCAAACTTACTGACATCACTACTAATTCCTGTATCTAAGTCATTGATATAAATAATAAACAAAGGTGGACCTAATACCGAACCATGTGGGACCCCACTCGTAACACATCCCCAGTCAGATCTTTTACCATTGATTTGCACTCTTTGCTTCCTATTGCTAAGCCATGCCTTGACCCAGTTCAAAACTTTACCCTCTACTCCGTGAGCTTGTAATTTAAGCAACAGTTGTTGGTGAGGAACTTTGTCAAACATTTTACTAAAACCAAGATAGATTACATCATAATTTTCATCTCTGTCTACTGCCTCAAATAGTTTACTGTAGAAGGACAAGAGATTGGTGAGGCATGACCTACCTTTCGTGAACCCATGCTGCGAGTCGTGAATTAAGCTGTGTTACTCTAGATGATCCCGAATGTTCCTGGCTATTATGGACTCCAGCATCTTGCCTATAACCGATGTTAAGCTAATTGGGCGATAGTTTGAAGCAGCTGACCTGTCCCCCTTTTTGAAAATCGGCGTCACATTAGCTACTTTCCATACGCTGGGCACATAACCAGTAGTTACCGACATCTTAAAGATGTAAGTTAGTGGGTCACTTAGTACATCCCTGCATTCCTTTAATACCCTCGGAAATATCCCGTCAGGACCTGGCAACTTATTCTTCTTAAGCTTATCGATCTCATCCTGGACAACTTGCCTGGTAATGATTATGGGCCGCTTTCACAGTCACATTTGTTTGTTTTGATCGTTACCAATGAGCAGTGATCGCCGCTACCAACAAGAAATCCGCTTTCACAGTCGCCTTTCATGGCGCTGTTTGTTTGCATCAGTACCAGAGATTGGAACCTCTGGTAACGGAGCTCTGGTAGCCATGTGGGGGCTCCCCAATGGAGCTTACCAATGACATTAATTAGTAAATAATACAAATTCTTGCTCTCAAATGATTATATATTTTTTTTTCAAATAGATGTGAAAAAATATTAAACAATACAGCAACACGTTGCACGGCTTCGACGGTAATATGAGAAATTTTTTTGAAGAACTTCACCTGCTGACCAGTAAACGTCCTGCTGAGAATTTCAGTTTGATTGATTGGTGGTTTATTGTTGCAAATGTAAACAACAAAGAAGAAGGGAGGACTTTAATATCACCATTATTCACCTGGTATGCCTTCTTTGTCAAACTCGTATTATTCTTGTTAGCCTAATATGTATGCATAGGGCATACATATAACGAAATAACCCCTATTAAGTAAAGAATAAATGTGGTCTGATAAATAAGTGTGAATAATGAATAAATGTAATTGATATAGATGAAAAGTCTGTCTTATTTAATTGCTGACATCTGCTAATATAAGAGAACTTTAATTAATACTTCTCACCATTATTTCACCTTTTCCGCCTAGGAAATATTAGGTTATCAGCAGATGTGAGGGGTGTATCGGCGAGACACTCCACATTTTTTCATCATATTTATTATTCACAGTTACTCTTTATATCTATTTTTCATGTTTACTTTTAGTACGTTTATTTTTCATATTACTCCTACATAATCCTCTGCTCAGCTGATGTAATGTTGACATTTCCCGTCACTCCGGCATACCAATACTGCCAAATCACGCGCCTTCATCTTGTTATGATCACAGCGACTGTGAAAGCGGATCGAGGCAATGGTAATGCCTGTTACCAGGATGGTAGGGACTTTGGTTAGGGTGCGTACCAGACGACTGTGAAAGCGGCCCTATATCCCTTAATTTATCGCCATCCCCGCCCTCGTACACCTGAACCCTTTCCGGAATAGTTGTTCGACCCTCTTGTGTAAATACTGAAAGGAAGTAGTCGTTCAACAATGTGCTCATATTTTCATAATTTTCCACTAGCTCGCCTGTGTTTGTTTTCAGCGGTCCAATTTTCTCCCTTGTTTTTGTTCTATACATTTGAAAGAAGCCCTTTGGTTAATTTTTTACCTCATTTGCTACTTTGATCTCATAGTTCCTTTTTGATACCCCGGTGTTTTTCTTCACTAATCTAGATAGTTTGACATACCGGCCCCTGAGATGTGTTTCACCATTCTTTATTTTCTGATAAATTCCCTTCTTTAACCCTATCTCATGTTTTAGTCTACGAGTCATCCACTTAGGGTCATTGTTTTCTTTTGTAAGTGTTCACTAGGGTATATGCTGTCCTTGCCCCTCTACTATTACTCTAACTCAATTATTGTAAGACATTTCTACCTGGTTCTCCTGGCTCACCAACTCACAGTTCTGGCCCTCATGAATCCCTAAATTTTCCCAGTTTACCCCTTCAAGATATCTTCGAAGCCCCTTGTAATTTCCTCTTCTAAAATCTGGCACTAACACTGGGTTTGGTTCGCAGGTTACCGCCCAGTCTAAGCTAAAATGAACCGTTCTGTGGTCACTATTTCCTAACTCTCTGCCCACCTCCAACTCATGTAGCAAGTTTCCATTATTAGTTAGGACTAAGTCTAATATGTTATCTCCTCTGGTAGGGGGATTGGAATTAATGTCTGCCTCTGTGGTCTAGTAATTAGCATGCCCAGCTACAAATCTGTGAGCCCAGGTTCAAATCCTGATCTGGGCAGTCAGTGTGCAGCTCACCCACCTGTTCATCCTCCCTTTCGGGCTGACTGATAAATGGGTACCTGGGGATAACTGAGGAATGTAAACTGTGGGAACCCGAATGTCATACTGGCCCTCTGTCCCAGAATAATGGGTTCTTTCAACTTAAGGCTCAAGGGCCACTGCAATGGAGATGAGCACTGCAGCCACACACATCTATAGCATATACCCCCAACTTTGCCATTACATAATATCCTTGAACTATTTGTCAGGCAAATACTGCCAATCATGTGGACTTATTATGGGACAGTGTCAGAAAATCATGGATAAACTGACTTCTTACAGAGGGCTTAAGAAATAGGTGCTGGCTTGGTAACACAAAGCTGCCTTTCCAGCAGTATTCTGACTAATGTAGGAAATACAGTGATCCCTCGTCTACTGCGGGGGTTAGGTTCCAGAAACCCCCGCAATAGGTGAAAATCCGCGAAGTAGCGACCTTACATTTATTTTATTATTTATATATATTTTAAGGCTTTATAAACCCTCCCCACACTCTCATAAACCTTTCCCACACTCTTATTGAGAGAGAGAGAGAGAGAGAGAGAGAGAGAGAGAGAGAGAGAGAGAGAGAGAGAGAGAGAGAGTCAGGTAAAGGGAGAGAGAAAAGGTGTGAGTGGAAGGTAAAGCAATAAAAAGAGAAAAACTGGGAGGGAGGGGAAAGGAAAAGAAGAAAGAAATGAGCAAGTTGGAAAGTTTCGTTTAGTCAGCGCAACATCTGTGGTCATATGCCGGAGAGAGACAGAAGGGAAAGGAATTATAGGAGAAGGGAACAGATCCCAGGAGACGAGACACAACCCCCAATTGATACCTGGTACCCATTCACTGCTGGGTGGACGGGGCGTAGGGTATCGGAAAAGCCACCCAAAATTTTCCACTCTGCCCAGGAATCCAACCCAGGCTCTCTCAGTTGTGAGCCGAGTGTGCTAACCACTGCACCACGAAGCCCCCAGAAAGAAATGAGAAGGAAGGAGAAAATACGGGGACAAAGAGGGAGAAGAAAGAAAGGAAATGGGGGAGGAGTGAACCAGGGAAAAGCCTAACGGCGCAATAGGCTGCGACGGAAAAATAAAAAATAGGTTGGTGACATAGGTGCTTATTTAGGTGTGTTCCGACTTACGTCGAAAATCGAGTTACGACACGTCATTAGAAAATGAACTCCGTCGAAAGTCAAGGACCTCCTGTACTCTTAAACACTTTTTACACTTTAAACCTACGTATCTTTAACAACGTATAAAATTCTATATTTTTTATATCGTTTTCCTTTTTTAGGCTAGAAAATACTTCTTCTACTGCAAAAATAATTGAAATAATATATAAAAAATACCTATAAACCACAAAATCCTGTGATAAAGCGAAAAATCCGCGATACAAAACTAGATACATACAATTAAAAAATCCGTAATACAGTGAGACTATACGATAAGTGAACCGCAATATGGCGAGGGATCACTGTAGTACTGGCTACTCTTGCCTGACATGTGATTTCTTGGATACTACAAGTTTGTTTTTGCCAACACTAAGCTCACATACTTGAAATCTGTGCTTAACCCCTTCTTTATCATGGTTCTCCACTGATGTAAAGTGTTCTCCTGCAGTACTGCAGCTCCCGTCCACCCGCGGCTCACGTGAGGTTATTTTACAAAACTGATCCTCCTCACTTGCTGAAAGAGTGTCTGCACAGGTAAAACTGTCTGCTAGTTTTACTGTCCTCCACCTCTAATCTAAGTTCTCATCTGGAGAGTAATCTAATAACTCCTCATGGGAGTTAAAATTTTAATCAGTGCTATCAAATGAAAGCAGACAACAATATCCCCAGTAAGCATCCAAATATCAGACACTCGGGCAGTGGGATCATAGAAAACGGAGGATCTTGGAAGGTCTAGGGTAATAGTAATATCCTACTTCTGCGTGAAAAATGAACTCCATAATTGATTGCTTACAGGGTGTGACTTTACAACAGATGGGTGGCTGTATGTAACATTTCATGAATGTGTTTACGTTTCTTGATAATGTTGCCATTGTGTGAGGTCTAAAAGTCAAGAGTCTAAGGCTCTTCGTCTTGTCAACTCCTCTCCTCTTACTGACAGTCTTCTACCTCTTAAATTCCACTGCCATGTTGCTTCTTTTTCTATCTTCTATTGATATTTTCATGCTGACTGCTCTTTGCTCTTCTAAACTTGCTAACTGCATGCTCCCCCCTAACCTGCGCCCCCACTGCACTCGACTTTCTACTCTAGCTCATCCCTTTATTGACTAAATACCATATGCAAGAGTTAACCAGCATCTTCATTCTTTCATCCCTTTCACTGGTAAACTCTGGAATGATCTTCCTTTGTCTGTATTTCCTCCTGCCTAAAACTTGAACTCTTTCAAGAGGAGAGTATCGAGACACTTCTCCCAAAATTGACCTCTCTTTTGGCCACTCTTCTGAACTCTTTTATAGGGGCAGTCATTAGCATGTTTTTTTTCACAGTATTACTTTTTTTGCCCTTGAGCTGCTTCCTTTAAAAAAAGATAATAATAATAATAACAAATAAATAAATAAATAAATAATCCATGCATTAGCGTGGTACTCATTTTGCTCGTACCACAAGGATGCTTCCACCTGTGGTACGCACGTACATTAAAACAGCACTGCGGGTGTGAAGGGGTTAGTTAACACAGGATTATGGATCACTTTTCACTGGAAGAAGAAACTGGAGTTTCCTTGTTTACACTACAATGAATTCCATTTGGAAGAAATACAAAGTGAGTGACGCTTTCTTCTTGCTATACTCTCATAAGCAATTCACTGAACTATTTGAATGAAATAATATGATACTCTTCCTTGCAGCTCTTTTAGAGAAGCAAAGAAAAGGTATTGCTTTCCCCTCTACTCGAGCCAGAAAAATAGGATAGTGCTGCCCCATTATTTTCATTTCACTACAGATCAATGTGGCCAGAGACAGAATTATCCTTCATTACCTCAGCAGCCAAGAGCTCTCGTTGCTTCAGAATGGCATCTATTTCCTGCTTCTTTGTGTCAGAAGATGAGGTGGTAGTGTGTGAAAACTCAGCAGCAACTGCTGGTAGAGAGGGAGACCCTGCCAGGGGTGAAGTAGGGGTGACAGCTCCTGGTGCAGTTGGTAAGGGATGTGGCCCACACCCTGGGGATAGGGGGGCCCCTGCTCCAGCTGTGTTGCCTGTCATTGCTGCTGCTGAGTAACTTGGGGTATTTATAGTGGACACTGCAGCAGCTGACTGAAGGGCCTGAGTATTGTAAACTGTCTTGACTAGGCTACCACGTGACATCATGACCTGGTGGAATGTGGCGATGAGCTCATGGAATGGAAGGATGAGTTCTCATTCATATCAATACATATATGGCATATTAATTTCTAGACTCTCATAGTATATTCATGATAAAAATTGCTGATGCCTACTTAATAATCAAGCTATGGGATGCAGTGTGAGAGAGAGAGAGAGAGAGAGAGAGAGAGAGAGAGAGAGAGGGGGGGGGGGGGGGGCTACAGTGGCTGGCAGGGAGCACTGGTTAAGGAGGCATGCAGAGATAAAAGTACTGTATATTATTATCAAGTATAAATCAATGTGAGGAGAGACTTATTTTACTCTGTAATAGAGTATGAATTCAGTATTGGAAGCCTTCCATCCATATGCTATTAAGAAAAATCTTGGAAAAAATGATTTATATTCCTATTGTCTTCACTTTTACAGTAGGTAATAATAAAAAAATTAAAAGATAACTGATGAAAGAAAGTAAAATCAATAAGCTTTCAAATGATATACAATACACTATTCATGAGTCAAACTTTTATAAAAACTACTGATGTTATTAGTTTCCACACACAAAATTCTTGAGCAAGCCCAGCCCAGATTCAGTTCTGTGCCAGTAAGCAGAACCCTGCGTGAGGGGGTTGAGCCTTCCCATGACCCACTCTCATCAACACTTACATATTTAAATATACCAAACCCTTGTAATATCTGAGGTTCACATGTTTGTTGCTAACCATGAAACCAGTTAATCTCCAAGCTCTATAATGACTTCTCCACACTCCATAATTGTGAGAAAAAATCATTTTTACAAATAATCTTGAATTCTTTAAATAGTGCCATAGTATTTTTTTTCTATTCCATATATTAATTTTTTTTTATAATACTTGTGGACTTTGGTAAATTTTGGTTCAACACATTGTTCTCAATGAACACACTATGCAAGAAGAGAACTATGAATAATTTCCCTTGAATTTTGCACAAGGAATTAAGAAACACATAACTTCCATAATAAAATGTATTCCTGATGTAGATAGGGAAAAAATAAATAAAATCAAGATATGTAAGAGAGTGAGGAAGTGCAATAAAAATATTCTAGATCCAATGGAGGAAGAATGTTGAAAAGTGTCTTGCAAAATTTCTAACTTTGTTGATTAAAAACAATCATGAGTATCTTGCAAATTCTACTACCGTAATGCAAAACTTTAAAAATCAAATGCAGACTCATACTCTACTGGATAAAGAGATTCTATAATTGTTGGAATTAACACAACATGAGTTACCTTCTCATTTTTATCCTCAGATGAAGTTTCCATCATAGTCTTGTTCAATGTTTTGTTTGGGTGACGAACACCCAGCCTGTCATGAACAGGACGCACAGGCTGGGTGGAGTATGAGGCAGCTCTTTCAATTTTGCCCTGAGAGAGAAGTACATATTTAAAATCACAGCTTATAATGGCAAAAATAGAAACTTATAATACTACAGAAGTTTATCCTAGTTTTGGTGGTTTCACTAGTCAAGTCTTATCAGCCTTTTCATTGCTAAACGCTCGCAGCGAGCGTTAGGCGTATTTGCTGGTGGTGCTAAACGCTCGCTGCGAGCTCCAGCCGCACTAAAATTTCCCACATATGAGTGTGTTCCAACACTATTTCTCACAACACAGGATTGACAATTGAGTGGGTTCTTCACTAAATTTGGTGGAAAATCATATCAGCCCAGCGAGGAAAATCTACGGACGAGCAACTGGTGGATGTTCTTGCCCAATATAGCGGCATTTTTGTAAATAGGGCAGTTGGCAATACTCCCTTGCCAGAATCTCAAGGAAAAATGTCTGCAGTTCCCTCAATATGGCTGATCATCACACACGCACTGAGGTAAGTGTTAACATTCAACAGCCCCTGAACGTGCATGTACGTTCGCAAGAGAGGCATACATAACCGACTCCTATAGTTCTGGACCTCCTCTTTCCAATGGTGTTTTTGTTTTTTAGCTGTGATGAATAGTTTTTGAGATACAGAGGTGCCTGACTGTGCCTGAGGGGATAGTCGCGTCTCGCACCACGTGCAAATAAAGGGTTAAGGGCACAAAACTGAAAAAAAAAAAGCAACAGAAACAACACAACACAGCGTCCAAGGAACCCAAATGGTGTACGAGCGGAATGTAAACAATGTGCCAGCCTCAGTGCAATGCTTGGTGACGATGTATTCTTCCGCCACACCCTACAAACTAGTTCCCGCGCGAAGTTCGTATTTTTGACGCAAACATCAAAAGTCTAAACAAGAATTATTTAATAATTTATGGGGATGTCGTAATCACGAAACGTCGTAGGTTGAGACCGTCATAACCTGAGGATTCTCTGAATATAGCTGTAGATATGAGGTTGAGACAAGATGTAGTAGATGTAAAAGTTGTATGAGGAATGTTCAATGAATCTGATCACTTTACAGTATTAGCCAAAATTAGGATGAAAGAGAAATGGGAATTCAGAGTGAGTGGGAAGAGGGAAAAGGGTAGAAAGGATCTAGCAAGTAAGAAACTACATGACAGCAGCCACAGGGAGATGTATAGGAGGAAACTGGAGGAAATAATTGGAAGAGCAAGAGCAGGAATAGGACACAGTGCAGGAGTGAATGAGGTATATGAGGTGTTTAACCCAGTGACTGCAGGGATCATGTTTCTTAACCTTTAAAGGACCGGAGGCAGCTATGGCCACTTTACAGGGCCAGGACCGGAGGCGGTTATAACGGCCTTGCTGTTTTTACGCCAAATTTAGCTACATTTCACTGATTTTTGTATTTCACTTATTGGGAACTCTGCCCGAGATTTAGTTTGGCTACTCTGTCAGTCTCTGCTCTGCTCTTATCATGGCAGAAAGCAGTGACACTGATTCCGAAGTGTCCGATTTCCTGCCCGCACCCTCCCGCTCTCGGACCTGAACGCCAAACATATTACCCTCCCGCTAACCACACACAAAAGGGGCTTTATTGCGTGGAGGGAGCTTATATTATAGACTAGCTTGCGTAAACAGACCTCAGGGCACCGTTTTCATTACGACCAAGCCATGGCCAAGCAGCCAAAACAGACGCAAGGCTGTTCCTGCCAGAATTCTCTCCTCTTCAACTCGCTGTCTCTCCATAACCACAGCATGTAGAGACTTCTGGATGGCATCATTAGAAAGAGGAAGACTTAATAGTGAGTACAAAATCTGTTTCATTTGCTCTTCCATTGTAGGTTAGGAGTAAGGAGTGTGTGAATACAGGTTATTTTCAGTGTTTAGCACTGGAGGCCCAGTCCTGGCAGCACCAAGATTACCACTGCTGCCGGTCCCGGAGGGGTTAAAGGCTCCTCTAAGCAAATTAAAGAGAAAAAAATCATCACACACACAAATCATTATATAACATATATCAATGCATTTGTGATCAATTTATGCATCTTCTATTTTTGGAGGCAAAAATTTGGCCTATCACTGGTACATGGTAAAGCCACAAATCTGGCCCATCGCTGCTACTGGGTTAACCCTGGACAGGTATCATGAGCCCAAAAGTACGCCACGCGCAGGCGCAAAGTCACTTTTTTTGTTTTTCTAACTAATCGGCAACTGCTTTGCTGGACTTAACACAACACCTCGACAGTGTTTTGTGAGCTGCATTGGAGGGTGGGTGTGCCTCTCCACACACTCCAGTCATTTACGAGTTCTGGCTTGTCGGTTCCCATATGGGAACTGCCGTACCTGGTGAGTGACAGACATTTTTTTATTTAATCTCAGACTTTATTTCCAACAAGTAGCGTAATAATTCAGGTATGTGAATATGACTAGCTCACAACACGACTAGGTACTGTATGAATATATTGAGGTGTATCCGGTGCTACATTGCTGCCATTTCTTCACATAGCTTTTTTTGGTAACGTTTTTTTCTTTTTCAGAATGGGTTGTAAAGGAATGAGTATGGAGGAAATTCAAGCAGCAATTTTTGACTCTGATGACAGTACCAGCGATGTGGAAATTGAAGCTACTACAGAGATTGAGACAGGTGACGTGAGCGAAGACGAGCTGACCACTGAACGACCTGACCCCGATAACCCGTGATAACATGTGATTCCAAATGAATGTCACTAAAAGTAAGATCAACATAGTGGTATTTTTTTTTTTTTTTTTTTTAACAGTATTATTTCATTGATCATAGTTAGAATATATTCTCCTTTCATTAGGGAGCATACTTACAAAATTAAATGTAAATCCATAAATATTTGGATACCTTAACAATCAATTTAACATGAATTAAGCATTATCCTCAGAGGTAAAAATAAGCCTTTTTTTCTTTTTTGCACAGATCTCCCAGGGCCAGCCTAAAGGACATCAATTTTGGACATGAATAGGGCTGATCATTCTTTTAAAAGGTGTTCTGAAGTCAGGGATGTTGGATGCAAATTTACGTATTTTTCAATAAAGTTTTCTTACCTGTGTCACAAATGACCAATTTTTTTTGGAAAAATTTTAATAAATTTTGATACTCGCTGTAGTTTCTTCAAAACCTTACATAACATTTAAGGAAGAGTTATATTTTATTTCTCAGGAAAATAAAAAAAAGAAAATGGGAACTTTTTTTTTTTGCAAATTTTTAAATTTGTGGTGTACAATTGGGAACGCCATACCTGATACGCTATGAAAATATAGCGATACCTGTCCAGGTTAAGGGGGGCGCTAAGGGGGGTCCTCCTGCCCATATGGTACATCCAATAGCTTCGAAATCTTAGTATGTTATTTGTTTCTGTAAATATATGACATTCTGTGAATTTCATGAAATTCGGGTGAAGTATAGGGGAGACTCATATAAAGTGTAATTTTCTTTGTTTTTGTTTCACACTTTATTTTTCAGTTAATCGCTGTGAAAAAAAAACAGAAACTTTGTTTCCATTTCTACATTTTGTATTTAAAAAATTGTGATATGTTGTTTTGTCTTCGAGCAAAAAAATTTGCAATTTTTTTCACTTACAATTTTCTCTACTCTGTCTGTTTTCTTTATACATTTTTGAAATATCATAAATACAAAAAATTGCCCTTTAGTTGTAGTTTTAGGTGATACCAAACAAAAGTCGGACAGACTTTTTCCTGATTTTGTGAAATTTTTTGAAGTGTAAAAAACTACTTTCAGAGATATTGGCTCCTAAAGATTTTTTTTGACATTCTATCCATGTCTTGCCATTTGTATTAAACTGATTGGCATGAAATTTTCACATATAATTGTGTATACCTTGTTGACTTACTGGAGAATGCTAAGGCATCTGGTACCCTTTATAAAAAGTATTACTCACTCGCAGGTGAGGGTGTCAGAAGGCGCCACCTTCCTCATTGTAGAAGAGGTTACGGTCAAGGTATTCCTGCACGACCGTACTGGGCACTTCTGTCTCGCGATGTCTGTAGCTGGGAAAGCGACACGGTGATGAAAGTTTCGCTTGTATCAGAAGGAGGAGGGTTCAACTGAACACCTCTGTGCAGAATTTGTTGCTGGAGCTGCAGTGATGTTTCATGTGGCAATGATTCTGCAGCTGGTGGTGATGTAGGTGGTGGTGGAGTAGATGGTGATGAAGCAGGTGGTGGTGGAGAAGGGCCTGATGAGGTACTCAGTGTAGGGAGTGGAGAATCAGCTGGTGGTGGAGCAGGTGGCGGTGGTGATGAGCGGCGGGTGAGCGTGGCAGGATTACGACTCGCTTCATAAGCTCTGAAACTGCTCCCTTCCTGGTCTTGGCCGCTCCATCTTGTTCAATAAGCCTTCTTCATGTTGATGGCTCTCTTACTACTCAACTTGCATTTGTACGTCATTTCTAAAGACCTTTATTTGGCTGGAGTACAAACGAACAGGTTGTGTGCCCTTCCCCATTGTTGTCTGGGTAGGGACTGGCTCCACCACACTCCTCTCCTCAACTCACACCCTCCCTGCGATCCGGCACGAGAGGAATGACAGATGACAAAATTTATGGAGAAAAAAATGTTCTAATGCAAATTTTACGTGCATACAAGCACTGAATGATACAGCGTGTGTTGGCGCGCGAGTCAGGCTATGACGCAATAGCGTGGGCCATTTAAATATGGCTTCCAGGGGTGAGGGGCTTTAATTTTACGAAAACAAACCTCACCACATGGCAATTTTGGCTATCCCGGCCGTGCTGAGCGAAAAAAATGTATTTGTCCAATTTCAAATATATTCGTAAAAAAATAACCTTAGTTGCCCCCCTTAAGAGTTCACTGATCAGGGCAACTGAAGAAGTAGTCACCTATAGGTCGTGTGCAAAAGGAAAGAAAGGTAGTGTGTGGCGGACGGATAATATAAAAGAGGCAGTTGAGGAGAAAAGAAGATACTATAAGAAAATATTAGAGAAATATGACAGAGGAGGCAAGAGAGAAATGAAAGAGGAAGTACAGGGAGAGTAAGATGCTGGTAAAGAGGCTGGTTAGGGAAAGTAAAGAGAGAGTGAATGAGGATTTGGGTAGGATAATATCAGCAAAATACTGCAATAAAAAACTTTTATGGAAAGAAGTTAAAAGAGAAATTGGGGAGGAAAGAGTGACACTTGTAGCATGAAAAGGAGAGATGGGGTGCTTGTGAGAGGAAATAAGGAGATAAGGGAAGTATGGAAGCAGCACTTTGAAACTGTAATGAATGAGTGTGGGAGGGAGAGCAGAGGTGACCAGTGTAGGAATAAAGATCAATGTAAGGCAGCCAGATCCACACGGGGAGGTGGAGAGAGGTGAGATAGAGGAGGCAATGAAGAACTTAAAAGTAGGAAAGACCCCTGGAGCTGATGGCATAACAGCAGAAATGTTGAAGTATGGAGGTGTAGTTGTAGAATGGATGTTATGGATATGTAACCTAGCATGGTAACAAAGTGAGGTACCAGAGGACTGAACAAGGGCTATTGTTGTGCTGCTGTACAAAGGGAAAAGAAGCAGATGTGATTGTAATAGTTACAGGGGGGTAAGTCTACTTATTATGGCAGAAAAGTGTATGGAAGGGTCTTAATGAGAGGATAAAGAAAATAACTGAAAAAAGTGTAAGCAATGAACAAGGGGATTTTAGGTTGTGTAATCAAATATTTGAACTGAAAATGCTATAGTCTATCAATTTTAACTTCTGCCCTTGGGCACGACTCAAATGAACAAGGAAGAGTGAAAAAATGAAAATGGGAGCGGACGAAGGATACTCATCCTCTTAACCCTTTCATTGCTAAGTGCTCGTGACGAGACTATCCCCTCAGGCGCACTCGGGCACCCCAGCGGGGTAAGGGGATCTCTTTTAACCACTATATCTCAAAAACTATTCATCACAGCTACAAAACAAAAACACCATTGGAAAGAGGAGGCCAAGATCTAAAAGATTTGGTTATGTAAGCCTCTCCTGCAAACATACAGGCATGTTCAGGAGGTGTTTTTTTACTGTGAGTGCGACTGGCGCTCGCAGCGAGCTTTTAGCACCACCAGCAAGTGACGCTAGTGCTCACTCTTTTAACCTCTGTATCTCAAAAACTATTCATCACAGCTAAAAAACAAAAACACCATTGGAAAGAGGAGGCCAAGATCTATATGATTTGGTAATGTAACCCTCTCCTGCAAAAGTACAGGCACGTTCAGGGGGTGTTGCCTGTGAAGACGTACATTTATACATGCGCGACGATCAGCCGTAAGGCAACTACTGTAGATCTCTTGATGATGGGGTGTTGGCAGGGCAGTATTGCCAACTGCAAAATTTACAACTATTTGGTCAAAATATCAGTCATGTGATAGGTGAAGCTATGCAAAAATGTCACTATATTGGACAACAACATCCACCAGTTGCTCGTCCGTAGATTTACCGTGCTGGGCTGACATGATTTTCCACCAAGTTTAGTGGAGAACCCACGCATTTGGCAATGCTGTGGTGTGAGAAATACTGTTGGAACACTCATATGCGGGAGATTTGAGTGCAGCTGGAGCTCGCAGCGAGCGTTTAGCACCACCAGCAAATACGCCTAACGCTCGCTGCGAGCGTTTAGCCATGAAAGGGTTAAAAAAACCACCAATATTTCCGCCTGCGGGTCACTTGTCTTTCAGGGGTCACTAACGTGACTAACCTAACTATAAATGGTCATGTAATATATTTAGAGCCTTACATCTAGTATAAACAACACTGATAATGATATTGTTATTGCAAACATTCATAAAGCTAGTTTGTGATGTACATTTGCAACATACAGCTTAATAAAAACCTTGCAGGTCAGCATAAATGCTAAGAATTTTTGGAGCATGATCTGAATATGAGCACAAAGATGTGACGTGGGGACATACACAGTTCCAATCATTAACCCCTTCACTACGGCAGGCGACAACAGCACCCCGCCACGTATCCGGTCTGGCCGTTTGCGCCAAATTTCAGATGTCGCTACTGAATATAATAAGTTTTAAGCCATAAACTCCACATAATCATCTTGTATTATACATAAAAATATGCAAAATTAAATGTTGCACATAAAAAAACAAATTAATTGATAATTTTGGGATGTATGCATAAATATACAGAGAAATTTGCATTATGCGTAGATGACGTGTATCTGCTGAATTGTATTTCCTTATATTAGCTACGATACACATATAGATTTGTGGAGGAAAGTGAAGGAGAGGGAAGGGAAGGACACAGACGTAAGATCATGGAAAATATCCCACTCATTCACAGGCAATACACACAGATTTCACGGAGTAAAAGGATGAAAGGCTGTCCTCCTGGAGGTGGGTCTTGTGTGTGTGTGTGTGTGTGTATTTACTTAGTTGTATTTACCTGGTTATGATATACGGGAAAAGAGCTACGCTCGCGCTGTTCCATCTCCATATCCTCTCTTATCCAACTTTTCCTTAAAATAATGAATGTTTTTTGCACAAGCCACCTCCTCCTCCAGTCTATTCCATAGCTCAATGCTTCTGTTTGGGAAGCTAAACTTTTTCACATCTCGCCTACATGTGGTCGCCCTCAACTTCTTTCCACGTTCTCTCGTTTCTCTCTCGTTCCACACACACAAGTCCTTTTTGTCCAGATTCTCCACCCCGCTCGCCACCCTGTACACCGCTATCAGGTCTCCTCTTTCTCTTCTTCTCTCCAGGGTTGTGAGCCCCATGCTATTGAGTCTCTCCTCGTAAGTCCAATTCCTTAGTTCTGGTACCATCTTAGTTGCCTCTCTCTGTACTCTTTCCAGCTTTCTTATGTCTTCTTTTCATGAGGAGACCAGACCACTGCTGCATCCAGCCTTGTCCTTATCATTGTAACTATTATTTTCTTCATCATCTCCTCGTCCAAATACACAAATGCCGTCCTTATGTTCCTCAGCAAATTCATAGTTTGTCCCGTTACCTGTTGATGTGTTTGTCCGGTGACATGTTCTCTGAGATAGTCACTCCTACATCTTTTTCTTCCATTCCTCTGCATATTATCTCACTTCCCATCTTATAATCATATTCACATCTTCTACCACTCCTACCAAACTCTATTTTCTTACATTTCCCAAGGTTGAATTCCATCTGCCATGTACCACTCCACTCCCATATTTTGTCCAGGTCCCTCTGCAATGCATCACAGTCTTTCACATCATTGACTCGTCTCAATAGCTTTGCATCATCTGCAAACAAACTCACATAGCTGGTCACTCCGTCCACCATATCATTTATATAAAGAGCAAACATTATTGGCACCAGCACCAAACCTTGTGGGACCCCATTCCTCACTGGGCACCAGTTGGAAACCTTGTCCTTGATTATTGTCTTCATTTCCCTGTTAGTTAGGAAGTCCTCCAGCCACTTAATCAGTCCATCACCCACTCCACCCTTATTTTTAATTTTCCAAATTAGTCTTTTGTGCGGTACTTTGTCGAATGCCTTTTTCAAATCCAGGTACACTCCATCCCCCCAGCCTTCTCTCTCTTGTATTAAATCTATCACCCTTGAGTAATAACATAACAAGTTGGTGACACAAGATCTCCCTCTCCTGAATCCAAACTGGCAATCCGAGATAATTCTCTCCCTTTCTAAAAAATCCGACCACCTGTTTTTAACTAGCCTCTCGCATATCTTCGCAACCACACTAGTGAGTGATACCAGTCTGTAATTTAATGGGTCCTCTCTCTTTCCTCCTTTATAAATTGGCACTATGTTTGCTCTCTTCCAATCTTGTGGTACCCTTCCTTCCCTCAGGGAGGTGCTCATTATGGAGTGCAGTTTCTCTGCAAGTTGCTCACTACATTCTTTCAGGATCCACCCTGATACTTCATCCGGCCCTGTCGCCCTTCTTACATCCAGCCTGTTCAAGCTTCCCGTGACCTTCTGCACCGTTAATTGTATCTCCTGCATAACCCTTCCTCTTTCCTGGCCTGGTGGTTGTACGAATTCATCTTTCTTTGTGAAAACTCTATGAAAGCTGTTGTTCATCACTTCTGCCATCTCTACTGGGTCTTCATATGCAGCTCCATCCATTTTCAGTTTATCGATTGTTTCTCTATTCTTTAATATGCCGTTCACATGTCTATAAAATAATTTAGGTTGGTCTTTGCATTTGTCGATTATATCTTTTTCATATTTCTGTTTTTCTTGTCTTCTAATCTTTGTATATTCATTCCTTGCTTGTTTGAAATTGTTCCACGCGTTGATTCTTCTTCGTCTCCTCCATCCCTTCCAGGCTTCCTCCTTTCTTTATCTAGCCGCCTTGCATCTTTTAAAGGGGGCAACTACGGGGGGTCCTCCTGTGCACATGGTACGTCCAATAGCTTTGAAATCTTAGTATGTTGTTTGTTACTGTAAAGGTATGTTATTCTGTGAATTTCATCAAATTCGGGTGAAGCTTAGGAGAGCCTCAAACAAAGCGTAACTTTTGTTTTTTTGTTTCATAGGCTCTATTTTTCAGTTAATCGGTTTGAAAAAAATACCATAAAAACTTTGTTTACCTATCTACATTTTGCTGGAAGTAACTTTTTTGATTTTTTGTTTTGTCTTCGAAGAAAAAAATTACAATCTTTCTCCCCATTTTGTGATCCTCTTTTCGGTCAATCGTTGTGTGTGTGTGTGTGTGTGTGTGTGTGTGTGTGTGTGTGTGTCTGTGCATGTGTCTGCATCTGTGTCTGCGTCTGTGTGTGTGTATTTACCTTGTTTACCAAGTTGTGAAATACAGGAAAAGAGGCGTACTAGGCTCGTGCTGTCCTGTCTCCATAACGCTTATTATCCAGTTTGGCTTTAAATTCATGAATCATTTTTGCACACAGTCTCCTTGTCAAGTCCGTTCCATGTTGTTATGCTTCTGTATGGAAAACTGTATTTCTTGATGTCTCTCCTACAGTCACTCTTCTTCAATTTCTTACCATTGCCTCTTGTCACACTTTTGTCACGTTCCACTAGGTCTTCCCTGTCCAATTTTTCCAATCCCTCTTGTATCCTGTACAATGCTATTAGGTCCCCTCTCTCTCTTCTGCTCTCCAGTGTTGTTAGTCCCAATTTCTCCAGTCTTTCTTCATAAGTATGTTCTCTCAGTGTCCAGTAATTTAGTCGCTGTTCTTTGTATTCTTTCCAACTTTCTAATTTCTTTCTTCAATCTAGGTGACCACACTAATGCTGCATATTCCAGTCTTGGACATATCATCGATGTTATTAGTTTCTTCACCATTTCTTTATCTAAATATGTAAATGCTGCTTTTATGTTTCTAAGAAGATCGTATGTTTCCCCAGTTATCCGGTCTATATGTTTTCCAAAGGATAACTTGTCTGTTATGATCACTCCCAGATCTTTTTCTTCAGAGGGCCTTCACGAGTGCCACGGCCCACCTGTGGAACGCCTTCACGGGTGAAGTGGGCGTTAGGGCAATGAACACCCAGCAGAAGAAAGGTGGCAGCTCATGCCTGGTGTCACATTTACCTGCCCTAGTCGTATCTGCCTGAGCACAAAACAACATTAGTGACATTGTGCGAGACAATGCTTTAAGAGAGGCGACCTCAAGACAGAGGTCATCTTTAGCATGGGGACAATTTCCCCATCCCTTTTGTCATATGTATACCATTGTATCTTGATATTTAAATAAAAAAAATAAAAGAGAGAGAGAGAGAGAGAGAGATCAGTTTCTCGTTCACGGTTCGATCAGCCGAATGCCTGCGAAATAAGCTCGATGTTATGCAAATATGTTAAAGAAAAGAAAAAAAAGATGAGAGAGAGAGAGAGAGAGAGAGAGAGAGAGAGAGAGAGAGAGAGAGAGAGAGAGAGAGAGAGAGAGAGAGAGAGAGAGAGGAAATAGGTTGCTCTCTCTCTCTCTCTCTCTCTCTCTCTCTCTCTCTCTTCGTATCAGAGGTGTCAATCTTTTGACCCCCTCCATCTCTCTCTCTCTCTTTTTTTCACACACACACACACACACACACACACACACACAAGACTCACCTCCAGGAGGACAGCCTTTCAGCCTTTTACTCCATGAAATCTGTGTGTATTGCCTGTGAATGAGTGGGATATTTTCCATGATCTTACGTCTGTGTCCTTCCTTTCCCTCTCCTTCACTTTCCTCCACAAATCTATTTCTTTATCACAACTAATATAAGAAAATACAATTCAGCAGATACACGTCATCTACGCCTAACGCAAATTTCTCTGTATATTTATGCATACCTTTCAAAATTATCAATTAATATACGTTTCTTTAGTGCACAATATAATTTTGCATATTCTTATATATAATACATGATGATTATGTGGAGTTTATGGCTTAAAACTTGTTATATTCAGTAGCGATGTCTGAAATTTGGTGGCCAGCCCGGATACGGGGCGGGGCGCTGTTTTCACCTAGCCGGAGCGAAAGGGTTAATAACTTTCCTGTTAAGGGTTGTTTCAAAAGCTTTACAAAGACAAGAAAGCAAAGTTATAGGACAGTAGTTTAAGGAATTAGAATGGTCACCCTTCTTAGGCACAGGTTGCATGTAGGCATACTTTCAGCAGGAAAGAAAAATAAATGTTGAAAGGCAAAGACAATAACCTACAATATCCAGCATCCAATAATTCTAGAGCATCAAACTTTAAGTCTAGTGTAGAGATTCAATAAGTTTACTTCCATTCTTGAATTTCACCGAGAGCCAAGCAAAAAGAAAAATGCCATGACGTCATAAATGAGAATTCCAAGGAGCAGTTATAAAAAGTTGTAAAATTATTTTAGAGGAGGAAAGTAGAGGTAAGACCTATCCTTAAGGTAACAATACCTGTGGGTTGTGCCAAAAGAGCTTGATGAATCGGTTGTTAAGAACAGCTTCAGTACTTCGGTATGCTGCATTAGCCTCAGAGTGACTGTTGAAAGTCACCAGAGCATTCTCTGGGTTGCCTTCATGATGGACCTGAAAGGACAATTATTCCGTAAAATCTCTTCAGAAACTAAACTACTGATGGAGGACTGAAGAACACAAACTGGGACAAAGGTGAAGCAGAAGAGCTTACAAAAACTATAAATATGAAAAAGAAAATAATGTGAGATAATTTATAATGAGAATCAATGAGGTGCCAATTTCAGGTTCTAAAGCAAAAAGTTAAAAGGCAAAATCACATACAATGGGAACAAAACAATAAAGGTGGTTTAGCAGTTTTATGGTGAAATGTATCATTCAAGCATTCAGCCCCTGCAGAGTATGAAGAGGAAAATCTCCTCAGGAAGATACTATTAGTGAAGACCTTATGAAGGATGTTGCAGAAAACTTTCAAAACTTTTTACTCTGCTTGGAAGGAAAAATACTGAACATCTGAAAAATTGCAGACATATTTTTGACACTTTCACTGGAGAAAAGTAATAGGTTTTAAAAATACTTAACAAAAATAATAACAATAACAATAAAATATTAATAATAATAATAATAATAATAATAATAATAATAATAACAACAACAATTATAATTATGAGTAAATATAATTATCATCATTATGTATTTTAAAGCCTACTACTTTTCCCAGACGAGGGAAATGCCAGAGCTGTGTAATAATTATAATCAGTAATCTTATAAATTAATAATATAGTTATCTGCAACAGTATCAATAACTTGAAACTGAAGATCGACACTAAATGATAGTTTTTGTCCCCCCCACCCCCCCTTTTTTTTACGCCTATAGCGCCGGTAGGCTTTCTTCAGGGGCCAGATGGTCAGCCCAAGCCCGTCGTGGCGCAGGCAATTTTTTTTATAGTTTATGTGGCTCATGCTTTAGGGTAGGCGGTGGCTGAACTGGTAGCATACTGGGCCCACATTCACCGCGTGATGGACGACGCGGGTTTCAAATCCCCACGCTACCACCTCGGATTTTTCAGTCACTGCCGAGTGGCTTAAAACTACCCACATGCTGTCCTGAAGACCACCCATCAACCCGGACTCTAGAGGAAGCCGTCCAAGCGAATCAAGAACGAGTTCCGGGGGGCAGCATGAGCCAATGCAAGATGGCGCCACTATAAACACTCGCCTGCGCCAGAACGGGCTGGGCCGACCATCAGGCCCCACCTGGAAGAAGCCTTGGGCCGACCATCAGGCCCCACCGGGAAGATGCCTACCGGCGCAATAGGCAGCAACGTTGGGAAAAAAAAAAAAAAAAAAAAAAAAAAAATGCTGCCCTCCAGAACTCATTCTTGATTCACTGGACGGTTTCTTCTAGAGTCCGGGTTGATGGGTGGTCTTCTGGACAGCATGTGGGTGGGTGACTGGATGGGTGGGTGACAGCATGTGGGTAGGTGGTGACTGGAAAATCCCAGGTGGTATCATGGGGATTTGAACCAACGTTGTCCATGGCGTGGCGAATGTGAGCCCAGCACGCTAACCACTCAGCCACCACCTACCTGTTGCATGCATATTACTGATACTGACAACTGTTTCCTGTGTATAGGCTATTATATATTACCCACAAAATCAGACACACTGTGTGACAGCAAGTCACTAGAGCACAATAATGCAAACCTCAGACTCACGCACCACGACTACAGTATTTTCAGACCAGTCAAATACGCAAAGATTTCCCTTCTGTACCTCCTGTACCTGGGGTATGTGTACTTCAGGTTGAGAACCACTGACCTAAATGGTTTAAACTGTCCTTAGAGGAAACTTTCCAAAAAATTCACCGGAACGATAAAGAAAATTAAAATAGGAATATCCAAGTAATCATAGATTTCCAGATGACACTTTTTTATTGAGACTGGTGGTGAACTGCACCATATGATAAAACTAAACAGGAAGCGTCTATAACATGGGTTTAACTAGGGATGTACCGATACCAAAATTTTGACCAATACCGATACCGATACCCCAATATTTGACCGATACCGATATCGATACCGATACCAATACCGATACCTGTACATTAATTTTTTATACAACAATTCCAGCAGCAAAAAGGCAATATCAAATGTTAAGAAAAAAAAAAGCACTACTTGTTATTCCACCATAGAAGGGAAGGAAAAAAAAAGTAACCAGTGGTGGCCTGAAAAAAGGTGTCCACAGATCCATAGCCAGACGTGCTGACCACTGCACCACGGAAACGCATATTAACCCTATACGGCGCGGCAAGGCAGCAGTGCGTGGTTAACCCAAGTGTTAACACCCACCCCCATGAGTTTCGACAAGGGGCGAGGGAGATGCCTCGTGAGGTCTAGTTGACTCAGCAAGGTTAGCTTTACTTAATTGCCACATATTTAGGCAGCCCTGGCAGCGTATCCCGTTGCGGAGCGACCGTCTGACTGACTGAGGCAGGCAAATGAGGCAAGTGAAGGGTTCTGCCAATCCCGCGCCGAAGCTACTAAACCTGTATTGTACACATCCGCTGTACCAAAGGCTATACTGTATACCAAGTATTATATACTTGTATTCAAAGTAATATGAATCTTATCGTTTAAAATGATGAAAATTAAATCTCAGGAAATTCCAAACTACGTAGTATCATGATACTGGATAATTACACTTTAATATTTTTTCAACAAATTAGAAAATCCAGTTTCTGTTGAACAAAATTATTTGCAACGAGTGACATGCAACGTACAAAACTCCTTCAAGTATCGGTAGTATTGGCAGAAAATCAGTCAATACCGATACCGATACCGATACTCTTAAAATGTGCCGATACCACCGATACTGATACATCGGTACATCCCAAGGTTTAACAGGAGTTGGACGTGCAAAACCCTGAGGATGGGTTGGTATGCCCCTAACCAGAGTCCTCCCACAAGTCTGTTGGGTGTGGCATCCCTGTAAGGCTGGGAGATGGGAGTCCTGGAGGTTGAGCGATGCCGTAGTCATGTGCTACTGCTAGTAGCACCCCTCTTTGGTCCCTTATTCTGGCAAACATGGGAAGCCTCTCCTGGCTCAAAGGCTAATTGGCTAGTCTATGTCTGCCTGACCATGAGCCAAGCAACCACCACTTTGTCGGGTGGTGGCTGCATATATTCTCCTGCTACCCCTGGGGCTGTTGGGCTAATAGGCCCAATGATCAGCCTCCCCTTGTGGGGCTCTGTGCCTGTGGTGGGTGGGGGCATAAGAGAGTGATTCTCTATGAGATATTTATGGCATCCAGTTCTATGACAGGTCTGGGGAGGGGTAGGAGGCACCACTGCCCTGCCAACAACACCCACACCCTTTTCTTGGAGAACACTTGTCGGTTCACCCGAGTCTGAAGTAAGCATTATCACGCAACGGCAGCCTGCAGCCACACGGCGTGTCCGATTTCGTGGATACTGTATGCTAGCCTACGCATAGTAAACAGTCGTCAGTGTAAATAACATGCAGGCAGCAATAACATATACCGTCAATTATAGTTGATTATGAGTTAAAAATATTAGAAATGTTATAAACTGCTGTTTTAGTAATTTACAAGATCGCTGATTATGATTATTAAACAGCCTTGAAGTTGTCCACCACTGAGAAAATTAGCAGGCTTTATATAAATGAAACAGCTATTTGCGACATTACAAATATTTTTCTAACTCAAAATCGACTATAATTGATGGTATTTGTTATTGCTGCTTGCATATTATTGACACTGGCGACTGTTTACTATGCGTAGGCTAGCATATAGTATCCACGAAATCGTAAACACCATGTGGCTGCAGGTTGCCGTTGCGCGATAATGCTCACTTCAGACTCAGGTGAACCGACTATAGGGTAGAGCAGACAAGACACAAGCTCATTGAGCCAGATCCAGGGTTAACCTCTGGCAGGCTCTCCTTGTGGGTGCCTGGAACATTCTGAGCCACTCAAGAGAATTAGCAATTTGCTCATCTGTCACCTGAAATCAGGAGGTTGAGTGGACATAGTGGAGTTCTCTGAGACAAGGAGACCTGACAATGGAGAGTATAACTGGTCAGGACAGAACTGAAGCTGCTGATGTGAATTCAATCTCATCTGCAAAAGTTTCCAAGAGATGAGTGTTCCAGGTTTGCACCTGGCAAGTTAACAACTGACCAAATCCTAGCACTTCACGTCATTATGGAACAATAACCTAAGTTGCAACAAGGGCTGATCACAGCCGATGTGAATCCTAAGAAAGCTTTTGACTCAGTACATTGTGAGGCACTCTGGGACATTCTGCAGATCTATGGGATTCCTGCAAGGATTATTTACCTAATGACTGGCCTTCACTCTGGGACTAAGTGCTGTTTATTCAGGAGTGGGGCAGCAATGCATCCTTGCTCCATTACCTTTCTGCATTTGCATGGACTAGGTATTGGGCAAAGTTGTTGATCAAGTTGTTGCAGAGCATCTGTTGGCAATATCATGGTCGCTGACCTTGTTTTATCTGATGATGTACTGCTCGCAGAAACACTGGAGGTCTTGGTGTTAGATTTTGAAGTGCTGCAAGACGAGGCAAAGCCTCTGGGACTGAAGGTCACCTGGGTCAAAACCAAGGTCCAGGCTATTAGAGGCTTATTGGCTTATTCAGTCTGTTCACACATGTGGTGAGGACATCGGTCACCAAAACTTTCACGTATCTTGGTAGTGTATTCAATAACAATGGTAGGTCTTACCAGGAAGTCACTCAACAGACTAGCTTGATCCTTGGTGTTATGGCCTCCCTCAACACAAGCATATGGTGTTGTCAATATCTATTGCGGGCCAACTGAGATATGAATCCTTGAGTTGTTTGTGCTCCCTGTCTTCTAGTATGGTTGTAGACATGGACTCAGAAGAATGACTTGGAGAGGCATGTCAATCCTTTTCATACTAAGTGCCTTTGCAGGATCATGGGGGATCACTGGAATGACTTTGTGTTGAACCAGTGAATATGTGATGAAACTAAATCAAGGCCTGTAAGAAGCTTAGCGTGCCAACTCTAGCCAAATGAGCATGTGGCACGCCTCCCGGACATCAACTGGATGTCTGTTGGTTTCAATATGTTAATACCATTTACACTAAGTCAGGAATAAAAGTGCTGAGGACTAGAAATTAAAGGAATTTTGACAGGAAAAACTCCCAGAAGTAGGTGCAGGTCCCTGAGTTTCCTCATTCAAGAGATGCAGCGAATTATAAAGATATTTCTTTTTAATCCAAAAGTCCCAGGGATGTTACTAATTACTAAATCACAGTGATTTTTTCTAATTTCTTGAATGCCATCTTGTAGGTACAGAAAATAGCAGGGAGTATAACAAGATATTGTATTCATAACCTGATAAATTAATTACCTGTATGTTTACAATTGTACCAAACTTGGCAAAGTGGTCATTGAGATGGGCGATGGTGTTGAGGCCAGGAGGAATCTTTCGCAGTTCCAGGGTGCAGCTTTCAAGGTCTTGTCGTGTTCCTTTGGATGGTAATGAGAGGCTGTGTCCCCCTGATGCTACCACTGGCCCTAAACGCCTGGCTAAGGATGGGCCCACTGCACTACCTCCCTGTGGAAGAAAACATCATTAAGCTTCACACTTTATCGTTATATTATATTGACTGTTTCTCTCAGAGACAGGGTGGAGTCAAAAAGGCCATGTGAACAATTACATAACTAAAAATGTTGAAGAAGACCCATTCCCAAACTTCAACCTACAATAATCAAGTTATATCCCTTGTAGTTCCCTTTAATCATTTGCAATGGAATAGACATTCTAATGCCTCGTAGATAAAATCCTACTAATAACACTGTATTTATACATAAGGTAAAGGTAAAGTTGGGGGCATACGCTGCAGCAGCGCGTGGCCTCAGTGCTCATCTCCGTGACATTGGCCCTTGAGCCGGTGGTGGGAGGGAGCCCATTACCCCGGGGCAAAGGGCCAGTGTGACATCTGGGTTACCACAGTTTACCTTCCCCAGGTTTCCCCAGGTACCCATTTATCGACCAGTCCGAGAGGGAGGATGAACAGCTGGGTGAGCTGCACGCCGACTGCCCGGGCCAGGATTCGAACCCGGGCCCGCGGAGTAGAAGCCAGGCACGCTGACCACTAGACCATGGAGGCGTATATATTTACATTAGTATACAAATATTTACAATAACCTATCCTTTAAGACATCCTATGGACATGTCATTCAACAAAATACAAAGAAAAGATGAAGCAATATAACTTCACCCAGACTTTAGTTGCCACTTTATTACTGGTGCCAAACATCTTGATTTAGAACTGACGAGTTGAAGAATAGGAGGCAAATTATACTCTGGGGTGATGTGAATTGAATGCAAATACATTTGAATAACAGACTGGTAGTTACAGGATGCCCCCATTAGTTGACTGTTCATTACTTGACATTTACATTACTTCAACATTTGGAAATATGCCTTTTAAATTGCAATCCCACCTCTTAAAAATTCAAATTGCCCAACCCAGCCACCTGCTGGTGGTACAGTACTGTCTCCAAGTTTGCGATAAATAGGTCGACATTGTGGGCCGCAAACGCTGAAATCGCAAACTTTGAACCATTATTCTTATGGGGAAAATTGAAAACCGTCGACACCTTGTGCTTGGCCACCCATCTGGGTGGCCAAGCGCATGTGTGTAGATGGCCCCAGCCGCGTGCTGGGCCCGAGGAGCTGGCGGGCGGCTGATGATGGTAATGGTGGTGATGAGTGTCGGCGGCATGGCCTTTGCATCGGCACCGCCTGAACGGTGTTTTTGTCGGGGCCCGTGTGTGTGTGGCTGTGTTTGTTGTGTGTTTGGGCTTCTCAATTTGCCAATTCTTGTTTTCCACATGTTGCACAGGACCCTTTTCTTTTCTTCCAGCTCTTCTTTTTGAAAAGGAAGAGATGGAAGGAAAGAAAGAGGTCCCGTGCAACATGTGGAAGGTGGGAATTGGCAGACTGAGGAACCTGGGCCCACGATGGGCACAGCCACCCGTGCACAGGTTCCGATGAAGGTGCCGTTTGGGTGGCGCTGATGCGGGGGCCGCGCTGCCGACACTCATCATCACCATCACCATCACCATCATCAGCCGCCCGTCAGCTGCTCAGGCCCGGCACGAGGTCGAGGCTGCTCGCACACATGCGCCCGGCTTCCCGGATCCCACTCACCATGCTTCCCGCGGCCAATGGAAAGGCCCATGGGGTGGGTAAGAGCGAGAATGGGAATCAAGGACCACAACGAAGTGTGAAAAAAAATGGTTTTAGCAGCCTTTTCCTTTTCCTTACGGGTCATATCGCAACTTCAGTTTTCAATAAAAAACGAATTTTTGAGGTCCCTATCGCAAACTCAGTGAATCGCAGACTTGAAACTCGCAATCCTGGAGACAGTATTGTACATTCTGAAAGGCTTTGTGCTGGGTACAGTGTGATATTATCTTTTTCTTGACTTAGAGAGGCATGTCGATGCCTTTGGTACCAAGTACTTATGCAGGATCATGGGGTATTGATGGAATGACTTTGTGTCAAACCAGTGACTACTCCGTGAAACTGAATCAAGGCCTGTTACCAGCTTAGTCCGTGAGCGCCAACTCTGGCTATATGGGCACGTGGGATACCTCTCGGATGTCGATCCTGCTCACAGGGTTGTTTCTGTACGAGACAACCCTGAGTGGAAGACCAAGGGGATGGATGCCCATGTAACTCATGGCTGGGGCAAGTCAGCTGATTCCTGCAGGGAAGAACTTGGGATGGATAGGGTGGCTGCATAAGAGCTTGCTCGGGAGGACCGCCAGGAGTATGGACGGCAAGGGAGTGAAGCATCACACCCCTGGGTGTATGCTCCCCATTAGTTAGTTATGTACAGTTATACCTCAATATCCATGGATTTAACATCCACATTCTCAACCTGTTCCAGAATTATCACGTGAAGTGACAGGTTTTTGTTTTTGCTCACTCAGATTAATCAATCACATCATATGACGTTTGATGAAAATTTCATTCCCACACAAATGGAATGCCTTTAGTAGTCTATAATTTAAGTTTCTGAAAGTGTCAAGTATCTTTCCACAAGTCATGAGTGATAGTGTTACATACACTGTACTTGATTGTTTTTACCATGGTAATTAGATTTCAACACGGCATGCTCTCTTGAGAATAAATTCAGTCTGCAATGCTTGATTTCAGCAATGAGGGGAGTGATACTGATAGTGAAGTTGCAATGGACAAGTGAAGTTACACTGGACAATAGTAATAAAAGATGGAGAGAATAACAAAACAATCTTTCTTACACAGGAAGATTTCATCAAAATTGTTAGCAAATAAGATATTATGAATTCTTTGATAATATCATTTTATATTAATGTATGGTATTTTTGTTATAAAAACTAGTCTCCGCTCTTTTTTTCACGACTGTCAGGTAGGAAAAACATACAATAAAACCTCACCATTTGCTCCCTCGCCATTTGTGTGGCCTTAATTTGCGGCCATCGTCCCACCATTTGTGCAGGTGGTCTTGCCATTTGCGCACCTTGCCCCCCCACCACTGACTATGGGTCGGTTCCCCTAGTGCCGTCTCCCATGTAAATTTAAATTTCTACGTAGCATCAATAAACATGTCCACGGTGGTGATGAAGTTGTTGGTGGTGATGAAGGTGGTGGTGGTGATGAAGGTGGTGGTGGTGATGAAGGTGATGATGAAGGTGGTGGTGGTGATGAAGGTGGTGGTGGTGATGAAGGTGATGATGGTAATAAAGGTGGTGGTAGTGGAGATGAAGGTGGTGGCAGTGATAAAGGTGGTGGGGGTTATGAATGTGGTGGTGGTGATGAAGGTGATGGTGGTGGTGATCAAGGTTGTGGTGGTGAAGGTGGTGGTGGTGGTGATTAACGAGGTGGTGGTGAAAAGATGGTGGTGGCGGTGATGAATGTGACGGTGGTGGTGATAATAGTGGTAGTGATGATGAAAACGGTGGTGGCAATTAAGATGGTTGTGGTGATGAAGGTGGCAATGGTGGTGATGCAGGTGGTGGTGGTGATAGTGGTAGTGGTGATAAAAGTGAAGGTGGTGATGAAAGTGAAGGTCCACAGTGATGAAGTCGCCACCTTCTCCACTTTCACTACTACCACCACCACTTTCATCACCACCCCACATCCATCACCACCACAACTTTCATCACTACCACACATTCATCACCACCACACATTCATCACTACCACAATTTTCATCACTACCCCACATTCATCACCACCACAACTTTCATCACTACCCCACATTCATCACCACCACAACTTTCATCACTACCCCACATTCATCACCACCACAACTTTCATCACTACCACACATTCATCACCACCACAACTTTCATCACTACCACACATTCATCACCACCACAACTTTCATCACTACCACAATTTTCATCACTACCCCACATTCATCACCACCACAACTTTCATCACTACCCCACATTCATCACCACCACCAAGCAGAATTTAGAGAGGATTCTTATGGTATCCTCAAAATCCTCATACGAGTATTAGTTCCCGAGTTACACCAAGAAAACTGTATATTTTTCCTCTCCCATCAGAGTAGGCTAACAACTAAAAATCGCTCCACGCTCCTCATCTACGCTTCTTAGAAAGGTTGCCATATATTACCATTAAGAAACTTATCCTAACAAATGACACTTCCAAATTTGACGCACTTTCACCGAAAACTTAATTTTTAATCAATTTTTTTAACTTTTATGACGCGTTTCGCGTCATCGTGCGCCAGGACCTTTTGACCCCTGATGACGCGAAACGCGTCATCGTGCACGAGAGGGTTAACAGTGATGTTCCACAGGACTCTGTCCTATCACCCACTCTCTTCCTGTTATTCATCAATGATCTTTCCATAACAAACTGTCCTGTCCATTCATACACCGATGATTCCACTCTGCATTATTCAACTTCTTTCAATAGAAGACCATTCCAACAGGAAGTACATGACTCCAGACTGGAGGCTACAGAAAGCTTAACCACAGACCTTACTATCATTTCCGATTGGGGTAGAAGGAACCTTGTGTCCTTCAATTCCTCAAAAACTCAATTTCTCCACCTATCAACTCGACACAATATTCCAAACACCTATCCCCTATTCTTCGACAACACTCAGCTGTCACCTTCTTCAACACTAAATATCCTCAGTCTATCCTTAACTCAAAATCTCAACTGGAAACTTCACATTTCCTCTCACTAAATCAGCTTCCTCGAGGTTGGGCGTTCTGTATCGTTTCCGCCAGTTTTTCCCCCCCACACAGTTGCTATCCATATACAGGGGCCTTGTCTGCCCTCATATGGAATATGCACCTCATGTGTGGGGGGGCTCCACTCACACAGCTCTATTGGACAAAGTGGAGTCTAAGGCTCTTCATCTCATCAGCTCTCCTCCTCTTACTGACAGTCTTCTACCTCTTAAATTCCATCGCGATGTTGCTGAGAATCGATATTTTCACGATGACTGCTCTTCTGAACTTGCTAACAACATGCCTCCCCCACTCCCACGGCCTCGCCTCACACGACTTTCGAATTAAGCTCATCCCTATACTGTCCAAACCCCTTATGCAAGACTTAACAAGCATTTTCACTCTTTCATCCCTCACGCTGGTAAACCCTGGAACAATCAATCTTCCTTCATCTGTATTTCCTCCTGCCATCGACTTGAACTCTTTCAAGAGGAGGGTATCTGGACACCTCTCCTCCTGAAATTGACCTCTCTTTTTGGCCACTCCTCTGTACTCTATTCAGGAGCAGTAAGAAGCGGGCTTTTTTTTTTTCATTATTGTTTTCTTTTTTTTTCATGCCCTTGAACTGTCTCCTTTTCTGTAGAAAAAAAAATATATATAAAAAAAATAATATCCATACCACAATGTGGGTCCCATTGTTGACTGGCACACTGATGAGCTCTCTTGAGGTGTTGGGAGGTAGAGGAGGTGGTGGGGCAGAGAACCTGTGCCCAAGGCTGCCTGGGCCTCGCTCAGGGCCACTCCCATAGTAAGGGCCAGGGCCAGGATCAGGCTGACTTCCCCACATACTTGGATCCCGGGGTGTGTACTCAGCTGGAAAGCAAACCATTGAAAATTTTCAAGAGCACTACCAACTCATTCTTATACTTTTATGCATGTATCCTCTTTATTTATTTATAAACACACAGGTACTGGGAACAGTGAAGTAATATATATTTAGGTGTTTAATTTCTTACATCATTTGTTACTGTTTATAAATACATTTTACACAAAATGTTAAAATGATTGAGATGGAGTGTAAGGACTAAAGTATACAAAAATGGAGACTATGGACTGAAACATTTGGAGATTCATCTGGTCACTGCACAGCTGCTCAACAGCATAAGACAGCAATAAATAAATAGGTCCAGTGTGCATGCAGCCACCTAGGGGATATTGTGGACATCGATTGGGGGACAGAATATGATGTAGATATGCCTGGACTTGTTTAATTTATTTTGAGTAAGGTAGGTAATGAACTTGCAAAACACTGGTTTAATGGGTGCTTTGGATAACTCTGACAATGTTTTCGTTCAAAATTGTCAGAAAAAAATGAGAACAAGTTCAAGCAAAAGAAATTAGGTAGTATGAGTAAAACAAGGTGAACTTGAATTTTCTGCCATTACCCACAGTATACTGTACTCAAAATGTTATACACATTTTTTCCTTATGCACAATCTGATTTGGAACCTTACATCTGTGTACATAGGGGTAGAGATTGCTGTATATCAAAATTGTGAACCCTTAGTCAATGTTTAATTCACTTTGCCAACATGTAAACTTTGTAACTAACCAAAATGTGGATGCCTTGGAAGAGGTGGTCGGGGACGAGGCACCCCTTGTGTTGGGGCAGGTGCTGGGGTGTATCCTGGAGTGCCTGGAGGACCTGGAGGTACTGGAGGAGGAGGATAGTCCAGCATGCCACTGATGCCTTCCAGCACCACTGGGTCAGAGCCATGATCGAAGGAGCACATATCTCCTCGCATGCAGTAGCCCTTCTCTGTAACAACACACAATAAAAGTGTTGAAACATAATGACGGGTATAGCTCAAAATGACTTGCATCATATTTTAAATCAGATTGTCATGTGGTCCCTGTTTGACTGACTGTACTATAATTTCCAGCCCATGCTATTCAAAACATATGAGTTTCCTCTTATTCAATAGAAAAAGAAAAGAAATATCTTTGTGTGATTTACCATCATAATCCCGACATCTCTGTTTCTTTGTGGCTGGAGGAGGGGGAAATTCTGGATGCTTGACAGCTACCACACTCTGAATCATGCCACTTGAGTCATTCCTTGGCTCAAGCTTTACATCAGACACAGGTGAAGTTCTCTGTGGGCTCTCCCTTGGCTCATCTGAAAAATCAACATTTTGATGTTTCTAATTTTCTTTCTTTTACTGAATGTTGACAGGAACATACTATCTTTTCCTTTACCAGTTTATCACATCCCTAGACAGCGTTGGAAAAAACCCGGGTTAATTTTTTAATTTTTTTTTTTTTTTTTTTTTGGTGGGGGGTGCTTTTTTTTTTCGTCTATTCCTCGTATTTATATGTAAATAAATTTAATCAATTAAAAAGTAGTCAAGGGTAAAACAAAAGGTTTAAAGTGTTATCTGAAGGATAGACACTTGTTTAGGTCCTGTTAATACAGTTTGTTAACCCCTTCAACACGAGGATGAGTATACTGCGTCCTTGCATGCCCCGTATCATATCTGAGAACGCGCATACTGCGTCCTGGCGCGCTTTAGCCAATATACAAGTTATTTTATCTCTATATTTATGCTTACATCTCAAAACTATCAATTAATTTATGTTTCTTTATGTGCACCATTTAATTCTGCATGTTTTCATTTATAGTACATGATGATTATGTTGAGTTTATGGCTGAAAACTTGTTATATTCAATAGCGACATTTGAAATTTGGCGCGCGCGGCGGTCTTGGATACGGTGTGGGGCGCTGCTTTGGCCTGGCCATAGTGAAGGGGTTAACTTGTACTGTACAAGAAAATAACGGGTGAGGCTTGACTACTGGTCACTCAGCACTCCTCAGTTCCTCAGTCTCTCCTTGTCATGAGTGAGAGGATCACACTGTTTAATTGTTGTGTTTAGCAGGGCACCCTGGTGCAGTTAGTAATCACCTTACTACATATTTAGTATAAATTATAGTTAAGAGTCAGAGAAGAAAAGTAGTGTTGTTTCCTGTGTGTGTGTGTGTGTTATCACTTAGACCAGGGGTTTTCCAGGGGGTACCCCCTCCCCACGGGTCGTTAGGGTTAGGGGCCTGGCCGCCCACTGACTTGTACTGTATGCGTACCAAACAGGGAGAGAGGTGCGAGGTGTGGTCAGGCACGCACCACTCGACAGTCGTGAACGATGAACTGGAGATTGGTGTTGCTGCTTTCTGGCACGTTGGTCCCTTAGTGGCTACTGCCTTTACTGATATAGTAATTTTGGAATGCTGTGTCGATTTCAGTCACATTATTAGTGCAAACTGTGTGGCATTGGCAAGTATAAGATTGAGCCCTGCCTTATTCTTAATGGAAAGGTTGATGAAATAGAAGACACTAGTTTTTCAAGTGTACGAAGTGGTGTTGTGCGAAACGATTTACTACAGCGGCAATGTATAGTCACGATCTAAGATGGCCTCAATTTAAGTGTGATTTGTGGTGTGACTGTGTGATATGGCTGGGTGTAATGTGGAGTATCCGAGTATGGTTTAGCTTGGTGAAACCGTGTCATAGCGTGGTGGTTGTGTGATGATGTGTCAGGTGTGCCAAAGCAAAAACTAGAACACAAGCAAATAAGATGAAGAAAAAACCCGGTTTGATGATATTTATATATTTTTTTTTAAGATCTTTATGGATTTTACTTTTTCATTTCATGTACATATATGGACCTTATTTATCAATAGGATATAAAACTCAATTTTATTTAAATATTAAAAAAAAAAACTGGCTGTTTTTTTTTTTTTTTTTTTTTGTTTTGTTTTGTTTAATGCCAACCCTGTCCCTAGACCTTATGTGAGTTTTATGCATTTTTTCAAAAGATATTCCTAAAGCTTACTATTCCAACTACTTTGAATCAGAAGATTCTATGAATACAAAACAAAAACATATAATCAACCATACCTCTAGGAAGTGACTTATTTCTGGTTGGGGATGGGGTCCTAGGCAAGATAGCTGGTGACCTTCCACGTATAAGAGGCCTGGACCTTGGGCTGAGGGAGCGAGACCTATTTCTGGACCTCGACTTCCTCTCTCGAGACCTTGAACGACGGGGACTCCTGGACCGTCTCGGACTCCTGGTGCGAGAACGGGTGCGGGAACGCCTGTACCTGTTAAACAGCAAAGACTTTGGCTGGTGAAGTGGTCTGTACTACAGGCAACCCCTGCAATTTGACAGGGTTGTGTTCTAACGAGTGGTTGAATAGCAAAATTCTGAATAACAAACCCATTGTTCCCAAAATGCATGAAAATAGAGAGGGTTACAATCCTGACTACCTCCTTGACACCTACTTTTTTCATATGAAAAATAAATGAAAACTCCTTTTTACACCTTCTATTTAATTAAAAGGTTTTAAATGTACTTTATCTGTACCAAAATAATGAGTAAAATATATGGTACACACATCTGTCCTCCCCTTCTTCGCAGCGGTTAGGGGACACAGACTCCCACAAATAGAGAATTTCCTCGAATGTTTGGTGCATCCTCTGAAAAAACCCTCTAGACCTCCCTCCCTCCCCCACAAAAATTACCTGAAAGCAACACAGAATACCATAAGTAGCAATATTCATCAGCCGTATGTACTATAATCTGTAGTGTAATTGATGTAACTTTGAACAAACATGTAGTCATTAAAATTTCCCATTACTGTTGGGCACCCACCACAAAGTCTCTGCTATCTTTTTTTCCAACTTCAGGTGCTTAACCATATCATACCATGCAAATTATATACTTTTAAATGTTTCTTTCTATAAAAATAAAGTACAGTTGTCCCTCAAATAGTACGGGGGTTAGGGACCCAGGACCCCCGTACAATTCGAAAATCCGTATAAAATCAGTGAACCCTAGAAACAGCCCTCCTGGGCACTCCTACAGAATCCGGGTCCCGCCTGGCTAAGCTGTTACCCACAGGCCCAAGTTGCCAGTTATGCATTTTCTGCTGCAGTCACAGTGCAGTGTTACCACGCAGCGGCGGGTCAAGGTGGGCAAAGCCCCCCCATTAGAGGTCAGGTTATTTAAAGTTCGGTTGGAGTAGTTTAAATATGCATCCCTTAACTATATAATATGGAGGCGTAATGTCATGTTTTGGAGGCGCGGAATCAATCTCTACAATTACCATTTCGTATCTTATTTCAAGTATGATTTAGAGAGCAACAGAAACTGTGGTAGAGAGCAAGAGAGAGTGTGAGTGTATGACATGGCTCGCTCGCTGACAATGTGGAAGGAAGCGCTGCCAGGATGGCTTGCTTGCCCAGTGTAGTAACACTACAGCAGAAAATGCATAACTGGCAACTTTGGCCGGCAAGCAGAAGCTGAGCCAGCGGGACCCGGATTCCATGGGAGTGCCCACTGCTGCCCATCAATTTCTTGTTTAAGGTAAGAAAATGCATATTTAGGTGTTTATGATAGTTTTATTTATGAACAAATAGAAAAGGATGGCCTATATCTCCACTCTTGCAGCACTCTTGGAGCACTGCCATTTACTGCGGCAAGAATTTTTTTTATACAATGGTAATACAGTGAACACTGCTCTCATTCACGTGGTATGCTCTCCCTATCGCAACGTAACTCACCCCAAAACGTAACTTCTCCTAAATCTGAATTCTTCTGCAAGCTGAACACCTTTCTTGAACACTTTGGGGTGCTTCCAGCAGGTGTTTTGGTAAAACAGTGTTGCCACTCACGCCATGGCTACTTGGTGCAACGAGCAAGAAATTTGAAAATCCTAAAAAAATTCTTCCATGACAATCCATATAAAACTGAAACCGTACTATTTGAAGGACGACTGTAATAAAAAAAAAAAAGAGATGAGTAATAAAAAATTAGATCATAACTGCAAGCAGCTGTTCCGATGACAAAATTCAAACAAACTGTTGTGTTGGTGGTAGGGCTGGCAGGTACTGGCACTGATACTAACAGTACCAGCTACACAATACAGTAATGGTACCAGACTGCTCAGTAACAGTGCTGGTGGGTACCGCCAGTGAAGTATTCAGTATTCTACACACGTCACACACGTACATTAAGTGTATAGAAAGAAGCATTCATTAGTAAATAATTGCATGGTATAATATAATTAAGGACCTGGAGATGAAAGAGAAAATAGCTGAGACTTTGTGTGAGTACCCAACAATATAGTGAGATTTTAATGACTACATATTTGTTAAAAGTTTATATAAATTACAGTAATTACAGATGGTGGAGATGCTGGGTAGGAGAAAGGTTGACATTTGTTGGTTACAGGAAGTGCAATTTAAAGGTGAAGGAAGCAGAATGATAGGAAGTGGGGAAGAAAAGTACAAGATGTGGTGGAAAGGGGAGTGGTGGAGGGGGGAGAGTAAGAGGGGTGGGGATAATGGTGAGAGAGGAGCTAATAGATGATGTAATAGAAGTGAGGAGGATAACATCAAGGATAATGCTAATAAGAATGGTAATAGAGAAACTATTCAATGTTTTCTCTGTGTATGCCCCTCAGGTGGGGAGGACAGACGAGGAGGAGGAGTTTTGGGGAGTGCTGGATGACAAGATGGCAGGTCTAAGAAATGAGGTGTTCATTGGAGGAGATTTGAATGGTCATACTATAAAAAAATCCTAACAAAAAGAGGTTTTTTGAAAAAAAAAACTTTTTTTATCGATATTTCGTATATATTGGATATAGGATAAAATTTTTAATAAAAAAAAAAAAAAAAAAAAAAAAAAAAAAAAAAAAAAAAAAAAAAAAAAATAATAATAATTAAAAGCATATTTCAAAATTTACTACAATAATATACAAAAAAAAAATTTAAAGCAATTACCATTTTTTTTATTACTATTTCCTATTGTTACAACACATATGTATGTTAAACCCTCTAACCACAACTTACAACTACCACTCATACATAACATACTTTATGCTTTACTTAAAGAAAAGGCCAGTTCAGAAGAGCAACAAAACCAAACACCACCAGTACCACCACCCCCACACTCAACCCCCCCAACCCTCCCTCACCCTCACACTTCTTCACTGTTCGCTTGCTGGGATGTGTTCGGATTCGAGCAAGGGGGGGTCTAATAAACTGGCAAGTGATGGATGAGCGTGGAGGACTGGGACTGGGACCACTGCTGCCTGCGAAATCAGTGTGCGTTGAGGTTGTTGTTGGGCGACCGATGAACATAGACATCGGCAAGGGAAATGGCGTGAAACTGTACTACTTTTAGATATAAAGCAATGTCTTTCGTGGAACGAAAATTGTCCTATATTTTTTTCTCACTTATAATATTTTTTTTTCACATCGCTTTCCAGATATCGGGATTTCCTGTATAGGGCAAAGTAGAGATGGATTTGAGGAAGTAATGGGTGTGTATGGTTACGGAGAGAGAAACAGAGAAGGGGAGAAGATATTGGAGTTTTGTCAGGGCAGGGGACTGGTTGTGGCAAACACTATGTTCAGGAAAAAAAGAGAAAAGGTGGTAACGTGTATAAAAGTGGAGGAGTGGAAACACAAGTAGACTATATAGTGAACAGAAAGGATGAAGATTTTTGGATAAAAGACATGAAGGTGATCCCGGGGGAAGTGTGCCTGCCACAACATAGACTTCTGTGTGCTGACATAGTCACGAAGGTAGGGAAGAAAAAGATAAAAAAGAAAGAAAATAAAAATAAAAGTGTAGAAGCTGAGGGAGGAGGAAATCAGAAGAGAGTTTGAACAGAGTGAAAAGGGAAAATGAGGGAAAATAATAGAGGATGGGAACAATTGAAAGAAAATATCATGAAAGCAGGGAGAGAGGTGTGTGGTGAAATAAAAGGAATTAGATGAAAGGAAAGAGAGACATGGTGGTGGAATGGAATAGTGCAGCGGGCCATCAAGGAAAAAAAGGAGGCATACAAGAAATGGCAGAAGACAAAGGAGGAGGAAGATAGAGGTGTTTAAAGAAAAGAAGAAAAAGGCAAGAAAAGAGGTAACGAAGGCAAAGAAGAAAGCAACAGAGGAGTGGGTGAGGGAGAGAGAAGGGAGGAATTTAAACACTGAGATGTTTAAAATTGTGAAACAAATGAAAGGAGAAAGAGCAAATGTAGTTGGGGGCAAAGTATGTAAAAGATGAAGGAGGGAACATCATGGTGGAAATGTTAAATTAGGAAAACGAATATACGATAAATGAAACTGAAAAAGTAGAAGGCCAACAAGAAAAAATTACGGAAGTGGAAGTAAAAGAAGCACTTAGGAAATGGAAAAGGGTAGAGCAGCAGGACCTTCAGGGCTAACAGTAGATTTAATAAAAGCACCAGGAAAGGAAGGAGTAGTGGAATTGACAAGTGTGTTAAATGATGTATTAAAAAAGGGAGAGATACCCAGAAGACTGGAAAGGAAGCTACACTATACCCATTTTTAAAAGGAAAGGAATGCTTTGAAATGTGGTAACTATAGGGGGATAAGGTTACTGGAGCATGGCATGAAGGTATATGAAAAAGTCCTGGAGAAGAGGCTGAGAAGGATAATAAGAATCGATAAATGTCAGTTTGTTTGTTTGTTTTTGTTTTTTTACAGCAAAGGAGACAGTTCAAGGGCACACAAAAAGCAAACATTAATAAAAAAAAAGCCCGCTACTCACTGCTCCTAAAAAGAATCCAAAGAGGTGGCCGAAAGATAGGTCAGTTTCGGGAGGAGAGGTGTCCTGATACCCTCCTCTTGAAAGAGTTTAAATCGTAGGCAGGAGGAAATACAGATGAAGGAAGATTGTTCCAGAGTTTACCAGCGTGAGGGATGAAAGAGTGAAGATGCTGGTTAACTCTTGCATAAGGGTTTTGGACAGTATAGGGATGAGCATGAGTAGAAAGTCGAGTACAGCGGGGCCGCGGGAGGGGGGGAGGCATGCAGTTAGCAAGTTCAGAAGAGCAGTCAGCGTGGAAATATCGATAGAAGATAGAAAGAGAGGCAACATTGCGGCGGAATTTAAGAGGTAGAAGACTATCAGTATGAGGAGGAGAGCTGATGAGATGAAGAGCCTTAGCCTCCACTCTGTCCAGAAGAGCTGTGTGAGTGGAGCCCCCCCACACATGAGATGCATACTCCATACATACATACATACATACATACATACAGCCACGTGGTTGCTCGTACCCACAATCGTTTTCCATCTGTATGGACAACCAATAACTCGCTCCTGGTTGGGCATACAGGCAACCGCGGTTGCCTGTAGTCCCAGTTGTTGGAGGAAAATGGCCAGTGTGACACTACCTTATAAGGCAGTGCACGTGACGCTGATGGTAGGTAGACGTGACCCGTATATGTCAAAGTAGCACGAAACTCGGGACGATAATGCGCGAAAGTTGGGATGGTAAAAAATTTGGGACTTAGCCTCATCAGCAATGGCAAGATCAGTGACCTTGATGATGCCAACAGATGCTCTGCAACAACCTTGATTAAGAACTTTGCTTAATACACAGTCCATGCAAATGTTGAAGTGATGGAGCAAGGATGCACCCCTGCCTCACTCATGAATAAGCAGGGAAGAACATAAGAACGTAAGGAGTCTGCAAGAGGCTGGTGGCCTATACAAGGCAGCTCCTGTAAGCCTAACCCTCCTTTACCTCACTATCAATGAATTTATCCAACCTCTTCCTGAATGTATCTATAGTATTGGCAGTCACAACATAACTGCAAAGCCTGTTCCACACATCCACGACTCTACTGGTAAACCAATTCTTGCCTACGTCTTTGCTGAATTTATCAAACTTAAAACCATTGCTAAATCAGGGAGGCGGTGGTTGAGTGGTTAGCGTGACGGCCCCACGTTCAGGAGCTCCAGGAGGGACGCGGGTTCGAATCCTGGCCGCCACACAGCTGAGGTTTTTCAGTCACCGCCGAGTGGCCTAAGACTACCCACGTGCTGGCCTGAAGACCACCCATCAACCCGGGCTCGAGATAACCTCTCCAAAGAGAGGCTCAAAGATGAGTCACGGGGGGCAGCATGAGCCAACACAAGATGGCGCCACTATAAACACTCCCCTGCACCAAAACGGGCTGGGTAAACCATCAGGCCCCACCGGGAAGAAGCCTACCAGTGCAATAGGCCACGACGTAAAAAATAAATAAATAAAAAATGTCCAACCTGGCTCTTTTACAACCAAAACCCTATTAACATTCCCCTTATTAATGCACTGAACCCCTGGCCATAAGTTCACATTGCTACAACTCAATCCCAGGCATTTTACCTTTTTTTTCTTTTTTTTTTACCAATATTCTTTATTCTTTTTCTCAAAGTTACTCTACTTTCTTTTCCACATAATACTTGCAATTTGGCTCCTTTTAATTTCTTCAATTCTGAGGTTTATCTTTGTCCTCCTCTACCCCACTGCTCCTTTCAGCACTCGTAGAGATCTTTACCACCATATCACACTCAACAGACGGTAGTGGCCTACACTGGCAGGAGTGAGAGGTGGTGCACACCAAATTATCACATGCGGCTGACTCACTCACGACTGTTTCATCTGCTAGCTTGACATCAACAGGGCGGCTGAGCCGTTGAAAACTGAGATTGTAAATGTATGACACTGATAGTCATTTGGTAAGGAAATACAGCAGTAACAGTTAGCAAGTGTTTCCAAGAGGGAAACGTTTGACAAATTAAAGACTATGGTTTCCAAATACAACTTAGTGTTTGGTAGGGATAGGGGGGAAATAATTGCCAAATGGGAAAATATGATCACCAAATGAGAATTAGGATAGCGTTTGATTGGAGTCACAAAATGCAAGACTTCATTGTAGCTACCCCCTTCAACACGAGGACGCGTATACTGCGCCCTTCCGTGCCTCGTACCATATCCGAGGATGAGCATACTGCGTCCTGGATCGCTTTAGCCAATATGCAAGTTATTTTCTCTCTATATTTATGCATACATCTCAAAATTATCAATCAATTAATTTATGTTTCTTTATGTGCACCATTTAATTCTGCATGTTTTCATATATAATACATGATGATTATGTTGAGTTTATGGCTGAAACCTTGTTATATTCAATAGCGACATTTGAAATTTGGCACGCACAGCAATCCCGGATATGGTGTGGGGCGCTGTTTTGGCCCGGCCGTAATGAAAGGGCTACAACTAATAATACAGGTAACTCTCGATATACGCGAGAATCGCGTCCATGAAGAGGTCGTGTAAATCAAAACCAATGTAAATCAAGCAAGAGGTAGGTTTCTGTCGAAAAATAAATACCGTATTTTGCGGCATATAACGCGCACCCCAAACTTTAAGACAACAATTTTGAAAAAAAAAAAAGTGAAGAATGAAGGGTTCTTAAAATACTCAGAAATATGTACGGGTTAAAAAACATTGACAATGTACAGTTTCCCGAAATTTATATATTTTTGGTGTAATCTTTACTGCTTGAATTGACAAGTGTCCTTGAGTAAAGCAATGATAATGGTGGCCGGGCTGGTGTTGTGAGAAATACATCCCCATACTGCCCTCTTTCGGATTCTATCCCTCTCTCTGTTCCTTTATCTCCAGTTTCCTTTCCGGCCGTTCTATCTCTGCGGTGGTAGACGGTCACTGCTCTTCCCTTAAACCTATCAACAGTGGCGTTCCACAGGGCTCTGTCCTATCACCCACTCTCTTCCTGTTATTCATCAATGATCTTCTTTCCATAACAAACTGTCATGTCCACTCATACGCCGACGACTCCACTCTGCTTTATTCAACTTCTTTCAATAGAAGACCCTCTCAACAAGAAGTACACGACTCCAGACTGGAGGCTGCAGAACGCTTAACCTCAGACCTTGCTATCATTTCCGATTGGGGCAGAAGGAACCTTGTGTCCTTCAATGCCTCAAAAACTCAATTTCTCCACCTATCAACTCGACACAATCTTCCAAACACCTATCCCCTATTCTTCGACAACACTCAGCTGTCACCGTCTTCAACACTAAACATCCTCGGTCTATCCTTAACTCAAAATCTCAACTGGAAACTTCATATCTCCTCTCTCGCTAAATCAGCTTCCTCGAGGTTGGGCGTTCTGTATCGTCTCCACCAGTTCTTCTCCCCCGCACAGTTGCTATCCATATATAGGGGCCTTGTCCGCCCTCGTATGGAGTATGCATCTCACATGTGGGGAGGCTCCACTCACACAGCTCTTCTGGACAGAGTGGAGTCTAAGGCTCTTCGTCTCATCAGCTCTCCTCCTCCTACTGATAGTCTTCTACCTCTTAAATTCCACCGTGATGTTGCCTCTCTTTCTATCTTCTATCGATATTTCCACGCTGACTGCTCTTCTGAACTTGCTAACTGCATGCCTCCCCCCCTCCCATGGCCCTGCTGCACACAACTTTCTACTCACGCTCATCCCTATACTGTCCAAACCCCTTATGCAAGAGTTAACCAGCATCTTCACTCGTTCATTCTACACGCTGGTAAACTCTGGAACAATCTTCCTTCATCTGTATTTCCTCCTGCCTACGACTTGAACTCTTTCAAAATGAGGGTATCAGGACACATCTCCTCCCGAAATTGACCTTTCTTTCAGCCACCTCTTTTGATTCTTTTTTGGGAGCAGCGAGAAGCGGGCTTTTTTTTATTATTGTTTTCTTTTTTTGTGTGCCCTTGAGCTGTAAATTATTTTTTTTTATAATACATACTGATGATGCACAGCTTCTGATATCATAATTAGCATATTATTCTCACCATCACTCGTAGTTTATGACAGACAACTAGGCAAGACACAATTCACACGGTTCTGGTGACACGCAGCATGCAGCTGTTTGTTGTTTGGGTGTGGTTGTGTGGTTTTCAAACATTGCAAATGGCAGCCGGGCTGGTGTTGCAAGAAATATCTCCTCGTACATACTGATTATGTACAGCTTTTGAGATCATAATAAGCATATTATTCTCACAGTCACTCGTAGGTTATGACAGACAACTAGGCAAGACACAATTCACACGGTTCTGGTGACACGCGGCATGCAGCTGTTTGTTGTGTGGGTGTGGTTGTGTGGTTTGTAAACAATGCAAATGGAGACCGGGCTGGTACTGCGTGAAATAACTCCTCGTACAAGACTCATGATGTACGGTTTCTGATATCATATTTACCCCATTATTCTCACTAATATTAATAATTAATAATGAACACATGGATATTTTTTCCAATATGATTCTTTTATGTAGCTTGTACTGCTCCTTAGTCATACAATCGTAAGCCACCTGTGACATCAAGATCAAGATTATACAAATGGCGCCTGACGGGAAAACGGGATAACAGCAGGGCATGGGCAATCCTCCACCGATTTAATTTTTGTATAGTAGTTATTTGATTGCCCTGTATTCTAAGGTAACATATTATAAGACAGCCACGGACTATGAAGGATCATTAACAATAATAAAGGTAAGTTTTTTTTATTGGATAAGATGAAAAACAGACCCGTAAAAACACTCCAAATGATATCAGAAGCTGTGCATCATCATTATGTTTACGGGGATGCATTTCTCACAACACCAGCCCGGCCGCCATTTTCATTGCTTTACTCAAGGACACTTGTCAATTCAAAAATATATAAATTTTGGGGAACTGTACATTGTCAATGTTCTTTAACCCATACATATTTCTGAGCATTTTAAGAACTTTTTTTTTTTAAATTGTTGTCTTAAAGTTTGGGGTGCACATTATACGCCGCAAAATACGGTATTTATTTTTCAACAGAAACCTACCTCTTGTTTGATTTGCATTGTTTTTGATTTACGCGACCTCTTCAAGGACGCAATACTCGCGTAAATCGAGTTACCTGAAGTTTATAAGAATAATAACTGATGCCTGGAAACATAACTACAAACCTTTTGGAGAGTGGTGACCTCCTCCTTCTGTCATCATATTTGCTACGGCCATTACGGCCTCTTGAGCGAGACCTTCGGGAGCGATCCCTTGACCTTGAACCTGAGCGTGACCTTGAGCGTGACCGTATCCTTGAGGGTGACCTTCTCCTCCCCCTCCTGTCATCTCTGTCTCGATCCTGCAGGAAAAAAATACAATAATTGTGGTTACACTTCTTCAATCTGCCAAGGAGCCATAACCACAGAAGTCAATTCAGATTGATATCTCACCAAGAGGCAAAAGAAATAGATGTACTTATAATGATGTATTCATACCAATATGTTTTCTTTAATGCCTTGTTCTTTATGCTTGGTAATCTCTACAGGTGATTTCTGAAAAGAAAACAATTCAATGTAACCTAAACATGAAACTAGTAGATAACCTGCATATTTTGTTGTAACACAGAGATAAAATGTAACTACAAATGCTCTACTTACAGAGTCTGGCTTTCGTAGGCGCTGGGATGAGGTCACCTCCTCTTTGCGAATAATGACTGAAGCAGGTGGAGGTGGTGGAGGAACAGCCTCAGGGGGGGGTGGAGGAGGGGGGGCAGTAGTTGAGGCAGGAGGTGGCAATGGTGGAGTAGGAAGTGAAGGAGAAGTGGAGGAAGGTACTGCTGGAGGGGGCACATTGTTAGGGGGAGTAGTGGAGTCTGGGGAGTGACCCGAGGACTGCTTAGTGGAAGGAGCTGGGGGCAAAGGGGGAATTCCACTGTCAGATGTTGAATCTAAATTGAATGAAGCTGATGATGAGGTTGAGGATGAGGAGGAAGGTACCAAACGCTTTGGTAAGTAAGAACGACTTGTAGTGACTTCAAGGAACTTATCCACGAATGACTTTGTATCTGAAAAGAAAACAAAGGACAATCAATAATATTTATTAGGATATAGAATTATAACTTCTTTTTCTATCATCATTTCATCGATGCCTGCTCCTAGGAGCTCGCACCAGGGGATGGCCACGGTATAAGAGTTTCCAACTTTCTCTATCCAGACACTCCCTCCTTGCCTGCTCAAAGTTTCTCAAAGATCTTTCCCCCCTCTCCCTAACATACTCCTGCACCCTATCCCTCCATTTCACTGGAGGCCGTCCTCTAGCATTCCCTCCCTCTAGCTCACTCACATACACCCTTCTGGTCATCTTACTCTCCTCCATTCGCTCCATGTGGCCAAACCACTTTAAAGTCTGTCGCTTCACTTCTTCCACCACTCCACACTTCTTCCCTTCATCCCCGTGACACATTAAAAAATGCTCGTACACACTTTCATTACTCATTCCAACCATTCTACTCACACCACAAGCACTCCTCAAATAACTCATTTCTACTGCCAGCCCTCTAGACCTCTGACTTTCATTCCAGCCCCACATTTCACTTGCATATGTGAGGGTTGGTACTATTATTGTATTTCTCAAATCCCTCTTTACCTCCATGCTCACACTTCTGCCATTCATGATTTGTCCCAAAGACCCTACCACCCTTCTTCCTTGCATTGCCCTTTCTCTTACCCTCCATACCACCATGCTTACACATAAATGATCCAAGGTACTTAAACTCATTGACCTCCTCCATTTCTTCACCATTCAAAATTATTTTGCATTCTTTTTCACATTCAATTCCCACTCTATATGGGCATGCAAAATCTACAACCTCACTTCTACTTCGCTCACAAACCATCACTTTACTTTTGTTGACATTTACTTTCAGCTTTCTCCTTTTACAGACACTATCAAAAACACTGACCAAATTTTGTAAGTCACCTTCATTTTCTGCAATGAGGCACAAAAGGACACCTCTCCTCCTGAAACTGACTTCTCTTTCGGCCACTCCTCTCTAATCTTTTTAGGGGCAGTAAGTAGCGGGCTTTTTTTTTTTTTCATTACTGATTTCTTTTCTTTTTTTTAAGCCCTTGAAAAAAAAAGTTCCTTTTGCCCCATTCAGAAATAACAGTAAGGTTAGAGGTAAGCATTCTGTGGCATCCAGTCTTCAGTTGTGTGATTTCTGTTGGGATCATCTTGTGTTAAAAAAGTTGAGTAATGCAAAGTAGTCATCAGTGTAAGAGTGGATAAAGCAGTTTGTTTTGGAAAGACATTCATTAATGGACAACAGAGTGGGAGATAAAAGATCCCTGCAGAACACCACTGTTGATAGGTCTAGAGGAAGATCAGTGACGGTCTACCACAGATCAAATAGATTGAATTAAGTGGAAACTAGAGATGAAAGTACAGAGAGAGGGATACAATCTATAGGTGGGAAGTTTAGTTAGGAAAGCAAGAGCAAGAGAAGTAGTTCTTAAACTTTTTACAACCATGCCCCCTCTTGGAATGGGTCTTTGGGTCTTTCCCTCCACCTCCCCCTCGCATTTAAGCTCACATTCTTGTTAAGATAGCAAATATTCCAACAACAGAAATTCCAACTTTTCCCCCAAGGCTCGCACCCCCTTGGATATTGCTAATGCTCCCCAGTTTAAGAACAAGTGAACTAGAGCATGTGTTAGGCACAACATCCCTTGAGGATTCAGTGCTGGTGAGCAGAAAGAAGGTTGAAAGTTGATAGATGCATCATCATCATCATCATCATTTCATTTAACGTTTGTTTTCACTCTTCCTAGCAGTTGGACACTTTATGGCTCTCCTCCATTCTACTCTGTCTTCTACCCGATGCTCATCCAATCCCATCAATGCCAAGTCTTCTCCACGTTTTCCTAGGTCTACCAACTGGTCTCCTTCCTTCCACCTCCAATCTCTACAAAACTCCCAGCACTGTATCCTCCCCTGCTCTCTTCACAAGTCCAAACCATTGCAGTCTTTCCCTTCTGAGCACTGTTTCCAGGTCTTCTACTCCACATCTGTTAGCTACATCTGCACTGGACACCCTATCTTGCCACCTGATCCCAGCCGTATACCTCAGCATTCTGCGATCACTTGCTGTCAATACTTCCATCAATTTTCTAGTTAGCGCCCATGTTTCTGCTCTATACAACATCACTGATCTAATACACACTTGGTACACCCTTGCTCTGCACTTTAGAGGGATGCTACGATTCACGAGTAGACTAGCCACCTTCCTCCACTTTAACCACACTGCCGCCACTCTCACTCTCACTGTCCTCACTCCCGCCTCACAGCCCAGAACATCTCCCAAATAACAGAAATATTCTACCTCATCCAGCTTTCCTCCATTCACCTCTAGTTCATCCCTCTCAGTTTCTTGTCCTTACTGTCTCCTTACGCAAGCTGGGCATGTAAAATTCTGCACTCCTCTTACATTGCTGAGGCCTGAGCATCTAAGGTGGCACCACTGCCTTCAACATGTGCACAAGACTGAATTTACACCTACTCCCTTCCCACAGCATCCACATGGATATTTTCCTAATTTAATCTTTTCTCTTGCTTCTTTTCCAGTCACCATGTACTTTGTTTTTTTCCGTATTAATTTTCAAACCTCTCTCCTCCATTCCTTCCTTCCATTTATTAAACTTTTCTTTCATTTCTTCTGCTGTCTCACACACTCAGATCACTCCAATAGCCCAATGGTTAAAGCTCTGCGCTGCCAGGCTTCGCAGCCTATAGTCTGTTTCACCAAGATATTACAGGCGGCCACGCCTCCTATTTTTCTCTCTTGATTTTGATTAGCTCTGTGGCAGCCAATCACCAGGCAGAAGCCGTCAGTTTGCTTCCACTTTGGCTGCTGGTGTCACGACTCTGTGCTGTGTCCTTAGTGTTCTAATACCATCTGAAATACCACAAGGCCTACCTGCATTTTCTTAGTAGCATTGCCATCCTTGATTCATTACATATAACATTCACTCCTAAACACAAAACAACTAATTATGTTTTGTAGTAGATATCATGTGATGAATGAAAAAAATAATTTATACGATAAAAACAAGATTATATTTTTATCTATATTCAAGTTAACAGTGTACTTATGGCTATGTTTCTTGTTTCCTCATAATCTTAACAGTTTGGGAACTGTAGATGTTCAATGGTGAAAATGCATTAAGTTAATATTTCATGGTGATTTTGAGGTGTTAACATTTTTTTTATGCATTACATAGTACTGCGAGGCAGTGTGAGCGCAAAGCAACTTTCCTGAACCAAGCAGACTAAACATTTCCAGCGCTGTGATTGGCTGCCACTTAGCCAGTCAAGATTGAAGAGCATTAGGGGGTGTGGCCACCTGTAATATCTTGGTGAAACAGACTATGGCAGGCGGAGATTTGAGCCCCGCTCAGGCCTGGATTTTTCGGCTGACAAGGAGTGGTTACTGTCCTCCCTTGAGCAAGGGGGAAGGGGTGTGTGGTGTGTGAAGGTCCCAGTAGTACCCAGAGATCAACTATAATGAACCTTGCTCTAATAGGGAGGGTACCTGCTGGTGATGAGGAGTCCAGCTCATGATCAGGTCATGGTGAGTTACCCCCCCCCACACACACACACAAACACACACACACACATGTGCATGCAAGGTTAATAAAGGTTCTACAAGAGGTTATAAAAGAGACAGGTGGAAGGAGCAGGAGGAGGATGGATGGAGGGAATCAGTTAATGAAAGCATGCCTGTTCTGGAACAGAGATTTTGTTCAGAAAACGGTGCGTTTTCTGTTTGGAAATTATGTTTAAGAACCGATTCATTTAACAACTAAGGTTTCACTGTGGTCAAAGAATATTATATTGCCTAATTCATAGAGTTAAGTAAGGGATAAACAGAACTGATATGTTAAGTACTTAAATGATCAGTAAATTGCCAGAGAGTGGGAAATTCTTGAGAACCAAGTTTATAAGCAGGAAAGAAAGTGATATCACTGCATTGTAGACATCCAGTAGACATAGACACAGCATCTATCTTTGGAGTGAAATTTCGGATAGAGATTGAAGGAGGAAACAGAAATTGATATCACCATCAGAAGCCTCAGAAACCTGTGTTTGGGTTAAAGAGGTGAGATTTCGAAGAGATGGTTTTCCACAGAATGAAAATTATAGCAACCATGAATTTTGCAGCCGAAGTTATTGAAGCTGAAGTCTGAAGAGCTATCAAGACATCTCTTGATTCACTGCCAAAAAATGAGATTCAACTTGGGGGATATTTCTGGTTTCCTCCCCAGTTGGGGACTCCAAGGCAGGTCTCATATTAATCCTCATGAAAATTATGATAAATATTTAGGACAATTTAGGGATCTGTACTCTTAGATATTAAATTGCATAACTTTATTCACTGATTTCATTTTGTTGGAAGACTTCAAAATTTTTATCATGAGGGATGCATCAACAGAAAAGTTTACATACTTGACTGCAGGAACACGTCTAGCTGCTCCACCATGCTGGCTTTGAGTTCAGACACAGGCCGGTCCTTCCTAACCAGGGCAAGGCAATATTTGGCAAGGGCCTCAGGATCAGCATCACATCTGTGGTCACAAAAAGAATAAAGTCTCAACAAATTGTCCCTCAAAATGAATACATAAACATACATTACAAGAAGACATATGCAATTTTTCTCTGACATTAATTTAAGTCAATAGTCAGAGAAACCCTGCTACTTTGCAAACTCAGTGAATAGTTAATGCCTCCTCCAAGTAATATGACATAGATGCCCCAAAACCTATTCCCAGTACTTGAAAACACACAAAAAAATTCACAATCATCTATCTAAAAAGGTGTATATACATACTGTATTTCCTGGCTGTGGGACTAACTTCTAGAAAAATAAACCAGAAATTACACTGCAGCTAATACACTCATATCAATGATGGGAGAATAAACACCTAGGAAATGAGACTTACAACTGTGTGTAGAGGAAGAGTTGTAGTGAGTTGTATCATGTGCAAAAATTCAGATTGTGTTCCCATAGACTCCGTATCCTTGATGGGTGTCGGGAGGGCTTTGCCACAACAGCTCGCCAGATGGGCGGGCGACACTCGCGCTCTCTCTATCCTCCATCCCCCCCACATACCACATATATATATATATATATATATATATATATATATATATATATATATATATATATATATATATATATATATATATATATATATATATATATATATATATATATATATTTTGAAATAGCGCGGGGTCCAAAATCCAAATAAATGTTTAATTTACATGTTTTTTCACTTATATGCGATATTTTATGGATAACCAAACCAAATCTATCCTAGCCTAGCCTGACCTAACATGGCATGAGTCCCACTGCCAAAATGCAATAAACAGAAATAAACCAATAACTTCCTATACTGATAAGATCTAAATTAAGAAACATGTAAGAACTTGAGGATGCTGCTTAACAATATAAGACCCATATTCGGATAAGTTTTGAATCATTAGCTATTGAGTTTTGTTACTTGAGAAAAAAAAAAATCAGGGGGTGAAGCAATATCTCCATTTTAAAAAGGGGATCACGTATACGGTAGTGAAAAAAAAAAAATACTTGCATAAAAACCTAGACTTGGTCAACCATGCCCTGAAATCTACATATATGTTTCACACAACAGAGTAACCTATGCATTACAAAGACTGCTTTCTAGAGAAGTAGTTGTGCAGATTAACCCAGAGTTGACTAGTATGTTTTGATGTACATGATTAAAAATCAACCACCAGTTAAGTGTAATTCTGGATAGTTACTAAAATTAGAGGTTGGTTTTCCAATAAAATACCTGCAAAGAGGAATAAGATTAGTATAGCCTCCTCTACCACGTGACAATGCCTCAGTGTACAACATATCACATATTTATCATAAACAATTGACCTTGACAAATCTAGGAAAACTAAATCTAACCGAACCCTTCACTGCCAAATTACGACATGCTAGACTGCGCTTATAATCTTAAGACCAATATTTTGAAGATTCTTTAGTGTTCCTGATGCTTCTTCTTCTGGAGGCTAATCAGGAAACGAGATATTGATGGGTGCATTGAGTAAAGTTTTACCCTAATACTGGTAGTTTGTGCACCGCATTCAGAAATAAAAGACAACACAATGTCAATATTAACCACAAGTGAGATGGCTGTTTATTTCCATTTTCATCCCTACCTACAAATCCTACTTCTTTCAAAGCCTACGGACACAATGAATCATGACAAACATGCTACACAATGCCAGACTGTGCTGGTAAGCCTCACTACACTCACAGTGGGGCGAGGTATGCAGTGAGCCACTGCTTCAGGAGGTCAGGACTCTCCACGATCATGGTTGCCTGGGGGACGCCTTAACGCACGCCAAGCTGGACACCCGCAATGCAAGTCCTCCACTAGTTTGTTATCTGCTTTGGTGGTCACAGATGCCGGCTGGTGTCATGGGGGGCTGGCTACTGACGGGCCATGGCGGGCAACGGGAACTTGAGCAGATAATGGAGGGAGAGGGTGGCAGATGGGTAGTTCACTTTGAGTGTTAGTTGGGCGATATTCTTATCAGCAGCCTTCCTGTATTCCTTCCTTCGGCTTCCCTATCCCTGCAGGGGCGGCGGGGAGGCAGGGTGCTGGAGAGGCGGCCACATGTAAACAACCTCCCCTCGGACACACAAGAGCCGAAGGTCTACTTTCAACAGTTTTATGGCTCTCTGTCTATTACGACGCCTCTGAAATAGGCCGGGCAGCTCTTGGTTTTCCTGTTTACTCAAAAATGATGAACTTTCGCGAGAGAAAGTAGCTGACGACAACAGATGACTGGTCACGTGACTAAACAAGTACCGGCCGCCTTCCGCACCTCGCAGCACCAGCGCGGCCACTATTATACAACGACTGCGACGAGAAGGGATATAATATGTGGTGTACAGCTGGGTTTTCTCCTTTAACAGATTTAATGAAATATGAATTATTACATTCCTCCAACATAAAATGCTCGCTTCCTTTTGTATCGTTAAACTGATCTCCATGAACGTGGATTGGGGGCCCTGCAGGGTTTTTTAGGGTAAGTATAAGGGGCCTAAGATGGCAATACCAAGTGGGAGCACTAAATGTAGTAATAATAATAGCGGCTGCAGGGTAAGGCAAGGGGTAGGTCTAAATGCGTACTATACAAACAGTAGAAGTATTAGGAATAGGATAGATTTATTGAGGGGAAAGGCGTGCGTAGAGAAATTTGATAAGATAGCGATCACAGAGTCATGGATAAACACTGCAGACAGACACTTTCTCCCAGAATTAGAGATTGAAGGGTATAAGTTATTCCACCAAGATCGAATAGGCAGGAAGGGGGGTGGGGTCGCACTCTTCGTCAGGGACATCTTAATTATAAGTGTGTCATTAACAACTCAATCAAGGAAGATAGCAATACACAATCCCTCTGGGTAGAAACAATAGGTAGGAAGAAGCTTAATTGTCATCGGAGTACTTTACAGACCGCCCAACCTTACCAGAGTAGCCAACCCCTTTTACAAGAAATTAGTAGGGCGTCAAGATATAGGAATGTGTGTGTAATTGGGGATTTCAATTATAGGAACATAGAGTGGGATACTTTATCCGGAGACACAGGAGGCACAGGATTTGTTAGATGTGATACAGGATAGTTTCCTTTAGCAGTTAATTAGAACACCAACGAGGGAAGAAAATGTTTTGGATATATTGTTAACTAATAGAAAGGACATAATAAGCAACATTGAGGTTGGGGATTCATTAGGTAACAGTGATCATAAGGAAATTAGATTTAATATTAAATGGGAGGATAGAGTAAGCAGTAACAACACATTAATACCTGACTTCAGGAAGGCAGACTACGAGGGGTTAAGAAAGCAGCTGCAGAGGCTTAGGGGAGTGAGATCAGAAGTAGGTCAGGATCGACCCAGAGCAGGGAGGGGCGGTAATCTCTGGTGGGGTCAATATAGTCAGGTCAGTAGCTTGGAGGGTGAGTACAATAGTCTGGTCAGGGAGATTAAATTAGGACAGAAACAGTTTATACCTCACAGGGAAGTCCGGTCAACAGGTAATTACCCGCGAAGGATGACAGACAGGCTAAAAACTGAAATAGGAAGGAAAAGAGGACTATATATGTTAGAATTAAAAGTGGGGAAACTCACCTAAGAGATAGTTACAACGATTTAGCTGGAGCAGTAAAGAAAAACACACGTATGTCAAAACGTAATTATGAGATTAGAATTGCCAGGGAAGCAAAGACCAATCCAAAGGGCTCCTTTCAGCTTTATAAGACCAAGGTTAGGGATAAGATAGGGCCGCTTAAGTCAGGAGAATCACTGATTGATAGTGATGAGGAAATAAGCGAGGCGTTAAATAGATATTTCTTAACTGTATTTACCAAAGAAAGATTAGATGATATACCTTAGGGAGAACAGATCTACAGGGGAGAAGAGGTAGAAGAATTAACCGACATAAACATAAGTAGGGAGCTCGTGATTAGACAGATAGATAGACTTAAAAAGTCACTAAGGCGCCAGGGCCAGATGAACTTTTCCCCAGGGTAATAAAGGAATGTGAAACTGAAATAAGTGGGCAGTTAACAGAAGTATTTAGGAAGTCACTAGACACAGGGTGGTGCCTGTTTCATGGAGGCAGGCACACGTTATTCCAATATTTAAGAAGGGAGACAAATCTTCTATGGAGAACTATAGGCCGATTAGTTTGACGTCAGTTATAGGTAAAATAATTGAGTCAATAATAGCTGATAGTATTAGGGACCATATAGACAGACATAATTTAATTCACGACTCACAGCATGGGTTTACTAAAGGAAAGTCGTGCCTCACTAATCTTATATCCTTTTACAATAGAGAATACGAGGCAGCTGACAATGATGAGAGCTATGGTGTGGTTTATCTTGATTTTAGTAAGGCCTTCGATAAGGTACCTCACCAGAGACTGTTAAATAAAGTCAGGGCTCATGGGATAAGAGGGAAGGTATTGGATTGGATTAAGGCGTGGATTAGCGACAGGAAACAGAGGGTTACCATTAACGGTAAAAAATCCGAATGGGGTAATGTTACCAGTGGGGTTCCTCAAGGTTCAGTTTTAGGCCCGCTTTTATTCATTATCTACATCAATGCCATAGACAAAGGGATAACTAGTGACATAAGTAAATTTGCAGATGACACCAAAATAGGACGCACTATTAGGACAGGGGAGGATGCTAGAGCACTGCAGGAGGATCTCAACAAACTGTCAGCTTGGTCAGAGAAATGGCAGATGAATTTTAACATCACCAAGTGTAGCGTACTTAGTGTAGGAACACGCAACCCATTACACGGGTATAGTTTAGACTCCACAGCGATAGGCAGGTCTGAGTGTGAAAGGGATTTGGGAGTGTTAGTGAACTCTGACCTAAAACTAAGGAAGCAGTGTATTAGTGCGAGGAATAGGGCTAACAGGGTATTAGGCTTTATTAACAGGACGGTAACCAACAGGAGTGCAGAGGTCATCCTCAGATTCTATTTAGCGTTAGTTAGGCCACACTTAGATTATGCTGTCGTTTTGGTGCCCACACTACAGAATGGACATCAACTTGCTAGAATCAGTTCAGAGGAGGATGACCAAGATGATTCAGGGGCTGAGGAACCTCCCATATCAAAATAGGCTGAAACATCTAAACCTACATTCACTGGAGAGACGAAGAGAGCCGGGAGATCTGACAGAAGTATTCAAATGGGTCAAGGGTTACAACAAAGGCGATATAAGTAAAGTACTGAGAATTAGCCAGCAGGGTAGAACTCGCAGTAATGGATTTAAATTAGAAAAGTATAGATTTAGAAGAGATATAGGCAAGGATTGGTTTAGTAATAGGGTGGTGGGGGAATGGAATAGACTCAGTAATCACATAGTTAGTGCAGGGACGATATAGCTTGTTTTAAGAGTATACTGGATAGCTACATGGACGAGGACGACAGGTAGCAGTGAGGTATGGGTGCAGTAAGATGACAGGGTACTGGTGCGTGCCTAGTACCGCCGGTATAACGAGGATCAAGCCTCTACCTGTAACCCCTGTAACTATACCTCACCCATCGTGAGTAGTGGGGGGGGGGATTCTGGAGCTGCCCTGTGTAGGCCATCCGGCCTCTTGCAGTTTCCCTATGTTCTTATGTTCTTATGTTGATACCTTCTGCCCTCATCCTCTCTATGCACAGCATGCCGAGATCACTAAGACGACCATGACCCATGGAGTTTCGCAGAAACGCCTCATAGCTGAGAAACTCCTTTCGCATGAGGCGGACGTCACTGGGATTACAGCAGCAATCTTTGTGAGTCGATATAGCTCAAAAAAGGCATCTCGGTACGGCTCCAGGAAAATTAGTAAACCTTGCATGCTCGTCGGTACCATCTCACCCTTCCCAGATTTCCTTTCAGTGAGTCTCTTTACCTGATGGACTTCATGTTTCAGGTCCTGCTGGTTGATCCCGTACGTCTCCTGGAGAACTTTGAGGCTGTTTAGATCTAGGAAGCTCTTGCTCGTCAGAGTCAGCGCATCAATACCCTTCATTAGTCTTTGATTTGTTTCACTGAACCTTCTCTTTAGTTCCTGGAGTATTTTGCCACGCACCGAAAACATGAAGTTGACTTTGAAGTCGACTTTAGGGGTTATGCACTCCCGTTGACCAGTGGTCTCTAGTACATGGTACTCAACCATACGCCTCGATGGTTGTAGAACTCGCCTTGTTCTGGAAGATGTGATCACTTTGATGTCATCCTTGCAGTTCTTGACGACCTGATCCACGGTATTTCAAATGTCATCAAGACCCTCCTCATTGGCCCGCATGTCTTGTAACTGCTGAATGACGACTGCTGCCAAGTTACTTGCTTCAGACAAGTACTGGTTTTCTAGCTGGAACATGCTGGAAAGTGACTTTGTTTTCTGTAAAAACTCTGTCATTAGGACCAGCCTCGCAACAAAATGCTCATCCAACTGGGCAAGGATACCTCTGGCTTCGACTGCGCGTTCTCCATGGCCTTCTTCGCTCAGTAGTTGCAGCAAGCGAAGAGCTGCCGATAGTCTTGCCTGCATCACGTGACAAGCATAAGCCCTGCAAGCCCATCTTGTGTCGCTCAGTCGTTTGAGCTCCATGATTTGCTCTCCCGGGAACATCTCTCTCTGTATGTTCAGCCACTTCAGGTGGACATATGAGCCTGACATATACAAAAAGCTGTTGAAGTAGGGCAAAAAAATGACCAGCTTCCTTGACAGACTTGCATGAATCTACAATTACAAGATTCAGTCTATGTGCGTAACAATGTACATAGACCGCTGAAGGGGCAACATCTCGAATTCGCTTCGCCACACCAGACAAGGCTTCACTCATTACTGCTGCCCCATCATAACCTTGACCAACTAGATTCAGCCTATATCCGAGACCAAACCCGCTCAACAGCTCAATGAAGGTATCACTTATAGAGGCAGCATCCAGACCATCTGTGTCCTTGAAGCTCAAGAAACTATCCTTGATCTTCCCGTTGTGATAGTACCTCCCGACTAGTGACAATTGCTCCGTTTTCCGAATGTCTTTGGTCTCATCAACCAAAATGGAGAACTGCTCGGCCTCTGACATCTCTGTCAGGATCTCTTCCCGGACCATTTGGGCCAGGGTTGCTAACATCTCGTTCTGGATCTCAGGACATGTATACTTGGTATTCCGAGGACCCTCTTCCAGGCGCTTCCTGATAACTTCATCATGGCCACTTACCAACCACAGCAATCGTTTTAGATTACCAACATTCTCCGATGCGTCTTCCCGGTGGCCTCGCTGGGCAAGGTTCTGCACACCCGTCATGAAGAGGATTTCACCAACTGTCTTGATGAAGTGGCGGTTCTCTCGGATCTCTTTTTTGTATTGTTCACTCAATAGCTGTTGAACAGAGCCGATGCATGGAAAAGATCAGGACATTCTAGGCTGAGGCAAGGAATTCTTTACTAGAATATGGTTATATATCATAGGTATATATATGTCAGACTCAATTTGGAACTTACAAAATGTTAAAGGGGTATTTATATAAACTCTTTGTATAACCCTTGCTTATATTATTAACTGATAACTAACCTTTTTACTAGCTTTGAATGACGACCACGTAACCATCGCTTTGACATGGTAGTCTGCCGCACTATACTTCGAGAACTTCCCTTTCTTTCCTTGAGCCTTCTTCCAATTCGAGAATCCCCCACTGATGAAGGTTTCTTCAGCATAAGCACTCTGGCCAAGGAAATGCCTAAAGGCAGGCAGCATCGGAACTCTCAGAATACTCCAACCAAGGGTTTTTCCTGTTGCTTCATGGGAAATTAAATCTTCGGCTGTGTTGGGCCATTTGGTGGAGTCTATGAAATATCATCAGGACCGGGTGGCTTATGGGCGTTATGGTATTATGTGAAAGAAGAAAAAATAAGTTGTAAAAAGAAATCCATTGAGTTTTTTCAATTTGGCTCATATCTATACGTGGTATCAAACGAGACCTCAAATCTAGTCACCTTCTCGTTCCAAGTTCTGGGAAATTGGCTTTTCATCCGATAGGTCATCCTCACTTGAATTCGTGATGTCACCATCTAGATGCTTGGATCGGACTCCTCAATCTGGAATGATGTCCCTGGTGAATCATCTGTGGCTGTGCAAGTTCTATTTTGTGGTTCAAATTCTCTCCCAGGTGGTTCCCCACTTTGACGTTTTCTCAAATCAGAGAACATGGATCTTAGATCTTTACATGCCATGACTATATATGGAAAATATTGAAACGGGTCACTGTAGAGCAAAGAAAAACAGTATGAAGTATTTAATTTCCAGCCACATCACAGCTTAGTACCTATGATAAAGGAGGAAGTGTATTAGCATGATAGACAAAATCCTACATAAATAATTAAGAGACAAGAAAAACTTTCAAAATCTGGAAGAATATTTATGCATCAAAAAAGCCCGATGATTGAACAATAAATAAGCTTGTCACAATCTATCCGAATTAATTCAAAATTATTCAGAGGTTAGATAAGGTTAGGTCAAAGTTAAAGTGTTGTTACTCAGACGGGAGTTACTCGTCGTTCCTATAGCCTCTTCCATTTAGCGTAACCCGTTTCTGGGTCGTGATCTGTAGAGTCCCTTGATAGATAGAGTCCCGACAGCCTAAGATTTGGACGCCATTATTGGCCCTGTTTTCACCGCTAGTGCTAGTGTTTGAAAAGCGCGGCGAAAACACAGGGCCAATAATGGCGTCCAAATCTTAGGTTGTCGGGACTCTATGAGGGACTCTACAGATCACGACCCAGAAACGGGTTACGCTGAATGGAAGACGCTACTACTCGACCAAGGAGGAGAGGGGGCCTCTATGGGAGACCGTGGGCGAGTGGTGGTGTATGTCGGTTGCAACAGATGGCGCAGGTGCAGCGTTGTTTACATTCAGGCGCCTCCCCCCGTCAAGACACCAACCCCCAACCCCAAGTACCCATCAGCAGTGTTGCTACATGGGATCAAGCAGCAAATGTTGCTACTCTTTTCTTCAGTCTGGTTATTTCCCATTGAAAAAAAAAAATATATATATATATATATATATATATATATATATATATATATATATATATATATATATATATAGATATATCTATATATATATATATATATATATCTATATATATATATATATATATATATATATATATATAGGGAGATAAACATTAAAATGAACAGTAGGAACTATATATATAGATATATATATATATATATATATATATATATATATATATATATATATATATATATATATATATATATATATATATATATATATATATATATATATATATATATATATATATATATACCAGGTAGATATAGCCTGACTGCATGTCATGAGTAATGCTATTATTGTACCGCAATTATATTACTTTCTCTGCATTTGTGGGAGGCTACCAGTGGTTAGATGTGTTTTATGTGTTTAACCTTTCTGTATACATACTGGAATGAACCAAGGTTGTAGCCCTACTGCTGTTCTTTAAAAACTATGTGATCATGTTTTTCTTCCAAACTCATTGTTTTAGCACGCACGCTGACTTCCATCAGTACTGATTTACATTGAATCATTTTGTAGGGGGAAAGAGTGGGTGAATATAATTATCTCGGTCTAACTTATACTGTTTATTATACCGCTATTAGCAGCAATATCTTTCTCTGCTCCAATTGCAACGCTGCTTCGTTCAAAAATCCTAACACCGCCGCGGCCGCCACGTTTACCAGCCGGAGCTTCAAATCATGTCCCTTTGTAGTGAAAAAGAGGACGTAGCCTGGTGTGAAGCTACATTTATTAAGGACGGATGACAGCCGGGGGTAAGTGATATATATAAATAATGATAATGTGGAAATTCTAATCATTTTCACGCTGACTGCTGTTCTGAACTTGCTAACTGCATGCCTCCTCCCTCCCCAAGGCCCTTGGCCGCTGCACTTGATTTAAACACATGAACATGGGGAGACTGCAAAAGGCCGAATGGCCTACACACGGCAGCTCCAGATTCCTCCCCACTACCACCTGTCAGTCTCGTCCATGTAGCTATCCAGTCTACTCTTAAAACAAGCTATCGTCCCTGCACTCACTGATTGCTGAGTCTATTCCATTCCCCCACCACCCTATTACTAAACCAATGCCTGCCCATTTCCCTCCTAAATCTATACTTTTCTAATTTAAGTCAATTACTGCATGTTCTATCTTGCCAAACATATTATGCAAAAGTTAACCAGCATCTTCACTCTTTCATCCCTTACATTGATAAACTCTGGAGCAGCCTTCCTTCGTCTGCATTTACTCCTGCTTTTAACTTGACCTTCAAGAAGAGTGTATCAAGACTCTACTTTTGTCTGTTTGGGAGCGGTGAGTAGTGGGGCTTTTTTTTTCTAGTACGCTTTGTTGCCCTTGAGCTGTCTCCTTTGTTTAAAGAAAATAATTATTAAATAAATAGAAGTTGGCCGCCAATGCTTCCAACACATTTTGGTGCCATATCTACAAGTGGCTGGTGACTAAGTATCTCAGCAATCTGCATGCATCTATGCCATTCTTATCACGGTGCATGGAGCAAGCTTCACATAACACTCAGACAGAGACAGTTCAATTATGGTTATATTTCAGACTCAGTTTATTGCTCAGTCTATTAGGTGCAGTGCTGTTAATATTGTTAGTGATAGTATTAGTACAATTAATGTATTTATTTTCATTAATTTATCAATATTTATTTATTATATTATTAGTGTTTGAAAATTCTAATACTAGTATTAGGATAAACAAAAATATCAGAAATATATTTATACTCATTAATTATTATTGCTTTTCTTATTAATTCTTTCAGTGTCCTGGCACTTTGACATCTAGTGCTTCTCTGTCTAGCAGCCAAAATTGTGGTCTTTCTGAATGTGTATGTCCTAAGTCTTCATTGATGTAACTAGCTATATAACATCAAAATCTGCATCTCTCTCCTTTCTCACCCAGTTGTCCCCGTACATCCTTTCAGTATCCAAAGAATTTCAATTTACATCTTGTAATCACTTAACTAATGCAGTGCAATCCTCATCTCTGTATTTTACCGTGTGGACATACTTTTTCCTTCCATGTTCCACTGTCGTATGTTATTCCACATCTAATACAACCACATCCCAACAGATCCGAACACGTTCGATATCATCCAAGAGAATGTGGCAGATGAAGGGGAGAGTCCAAGAAAGAGGCCAAGGGTGAAGACATTTAGCCACCCCCTGAAGTACATGGCAACATCCAACCCTCTTGCTATATAGGCTGCAGGAGTGTGCTCCCCATTGCAGTGCACCAGCTCCATGTACTGATTTTGGTATGAATACTTCATCTAGTGTTTGTTGATTGTTGTTATTAATCTAATTATGAGATCACAAAATAGATTGTGCAAGTCACTTATCACATGCCTTGCTCAACATCACTTTTAAGTTGTAGAATTCCTTCATATGGATGCTGATTTGTGTATCCCGAAATGATTGGATATTGATTGTCTTAACTTTTTTTTTTTTTTTTTTTTTCATGATCACTGAACCATGTTATGGTATGTCTTTGGGTGCAGATCCAGGAAATGAGTTTGGGGGGGGACGTCAGACTTTTTGCGGATGGAAGCTGGTCTTGAAAAACTGGTGGACTGACATAAATCAATGGGTATAACGGCCTGGACTTTGTGCCAAAGCATTGTTTTAGCTGCAGCGCGCTTTTGAGCTAGTTTTCCTGTATCACTCAGGACTATGAGGGGGGGGCCTTGGATCCACCAATGTGGCTGTCTTATAATATATCTATCCTTTATAGTATGATTGTGCATCCTTCTAGGTTGTTAAGTTTTAGTAGCTACTCATGAGAAGTATTCCATAATGATCATTGATTTCCAGATGCTTTGCACTTAAAAAAGTGTCCTTAAGCCTGCCGCAAATAATAATGAGCTGTAGTCAACCCTTGCTTTAAAGAACCAATATGGAGGAAGGGGGTGATGTTATATTCAAAAAATCTTTTACATCTGAAGTATCCAACCTTTTTGTGTATAATAAACCTTGTTTGTTACATGAACTTAAAAGTTCACAATTTCCATACATGATTCTTTTTTCCTTGTATTTGATGATTAATCCTGACATGTATTTCCATTATCAGTAGGTAATATTATATAGTAACAAGACAATAATACACATTATAACAATGTATATATTATAGCCCAATGAGTGCACAAGATCATTTACCTCATCAGTGATGCCAAGTCCGGGAGTCCTTCCCTAAATTATTTGCCCGAACTTGTGACACCAAGTATAATAACTAATTTTAGTGACCATTTGCATCCATTTTTCACTCTGATTAAAAAAATTGCCTCTCAACAGGGTGTGAACTTGATGGGGTTGGAGGAAACTCGACTCGGCCATCAATATAGTAAGGAACCTCTTGTTCTCAGTGATAATTTATCCTCTTAAGTTACTATTCCGTGTTGCTTAAATCATAACTAATGTGTTGGAAACATTACAGCTTAATAACATACCTCACATCTCTGCATACAAATTGAGCTCAATATTTAACTGTAACACCAGTAGGCTACATATCTTAAAAAAAAATGTATGTAAAAAGGTTGACATTTTGAATTATATATTTAAACTATTATGTTTCTATGGCTGTAGTACCGTTACGATTAGTCAAGTGATCAGCATATGGGTCTTATGTTTTTAATAGCATAGGTTCAAATTTTGCCATGGGCTGGCAATTGATAGTAACAGTAGTGTCCACAGATACCTGCTTGTTTCTTGTTTATCCTGTTCCACTTAAAACCATGACTGGCCAATCTTTGAAGAGGTAGCATCACCTTGAAGTGCCACTAACAAACCTTTGTCCATTCTTGAGGTAGCATAACCTTGAAGTGCCACTAACAAACCTTTGTCCATTCTTCTGATGTGATCCTTTTTTTTTTTTTTTCCCACCCGCCTATAGCGCCGGTAGGTTTTCTTCAGGGGCCTGGCGGTCGGCCCAGGCCCGTCATGATGCAGGCAATTTTTTTCATAGTGGCGCCATTTAGTATTGGCTCTTGCTGCCCCCCCGGAACTCATTTTTGATTCACTTGGATGGTTTAGCAGGGCTTAGGTATGACTAACATTGCAAAAACAGAGAATTTTTAGATTTTTAGTGTGGCAACACATTGACAAATGTTTTGGTATGGACTGAACATCAAAGATATATATATGGAAAATGGGTGCTTGTAGATCTTGACATTATATCTGTCAAGAGTCTCCAGTTATATCCTCTCCCCCATCTCTCCTGAAAATATTACTCTTGTCAGGCAATTTAAGTGAAGCCTTCCATCGAAGCTGGCGTGCAGACATAATGTCAATGATTCATTGTCCTTATAGCACTGAAAATAATGCAATTACATGCACATATTTTATTATTTAGAATTGTGATTAAATATTTTTGCATGTATTTTCAGACATGAGAAGTGAAATTGCTGCACAAAACAGTCTTTCGTCTGCACCGGGAGGCAAGGCAGCTCAAAGCCCAGGCTGTTGCAACTCCTGGGCAGTTTTTGCCCAGAGCCAGCAATTTTTTAGATCCAATAGGGGTGGATTTTTTCTAAGGTCAGGTTCAACATGCTGCAAGATGCCAAGATCTAAGCCTAGTAGGATATATGGGTTACAAGAGAGGAGGTTTGCTCTGGCCTTATACTATCAAAGTCCAAATGCTAATAGATTTCTAAGCACAGTATTTCACTTTCCTTCAATTTCAACACTTCACTCATGACTCAGGGGTATTTCAGTAAATGTTGGCTGGAGCAAACAGACTCTGACAGCCCTGCAGCAAAGAGCACAGGCTTTGTCAAAAGAAGAGATACTTCGTGGGATTTGCCATTATTTAGTATTACTCTTGTTACGCCAAGAAATTTTTTCCATATACTTTGTCAAATATTGCAAGTAATGCACCATTGGTGATCTTGCCTTTTATAAATCAGATCTTGTTCAAATAACAACCTTTGGGTGTCTGCCACTTTCCAGTTGTAATGCAAGGAATTATTTATCTCCCCTGCCAGATATCACATGTAATGCACCATTGTTGGTTTTGCCTGTTATAAATCAGATCTTGTTCAGTTAACAAGCTTTAGGTGTCTGCCACTTTCCAGTTGTAATGCAAGGAATCCCCTGCCAGATATCGCATGTAATGCACCATTGTTGGTTTTGCCTGTTATAAATCAGATCTTGTTCAGCTCACAGGCTTTGAATATCTGCCATTGTTTATTTCAGGTGTAATGCTTGGAAACATTTGTTCTCTCCCCTACCCAACAGTATGCAGTGCTTTATTGTGGATTTTTGCCTGTTATGTTTAATCTTGTTCAGGTGACAAGCTTTTGATGTCTGCCTTACCTAATAATGTGCTGCAGTGACACTTGGCTTGGTTTCATGATGTGAAATTTAGCATGTAATTTCATCACACTAAGTGTCTATCATCACATGTCTGGCATCATTAATGTGGCTTCCAGGAGTAATTAATCTTGTTTGTATTACAGCATGCAATGTTTTTTCTGATTTATATGATATACATAATCACATAGGTATGATTTTTTTTGACAATGTAATGGTAGTTGATATTCTTGACTAATGCCTCATAAACCTTTTGAAAAATAATGCTTTTTTGAGGGGGGGGTGGGGTGGGGTGGACAGAGAGTGGTTTGTTTGGTTGGCCAGTTCAAGGAGTTTCATATCAAATGATTTTATTACATCCAACTTTAATGTGTGCTAAAAACATATATTTTATTACATCCAACTTTAATGTGTGCTAAAAACATATATTTTATTACATCCAACTTTAATGTGTGCTTCCTGCAATAAATGCTACATGTTTACTGATGTAGCCTATGAAATACATATCACTCTCTGCCCTGTAATTTGGTGTGTCACATATTGCAGCATAAGTTTCCTGATATTTTATTTCACTATGAGTTGCCTTATTTTGTCTCATTTGCTTTTATCATATGTGCCTCTGCTGCATGATTGTGCCTACTGAGCTTAATATCTTCATGACCCTGATACCAAGGTCAGAGCTTGAGATCATGCCGTGTCCTACATCCCATTTTCACCTCCAGGCTCGGCTGTCTCCCAGGACCACCAAGTTATTGCATTCCATTTAAGATAACTCATGTGTTACCTTCTTGATGTCCTCCATCATGTATTTCAGCATGTTTTATGATGCTTTGCTCTTATATTGATGTGCCTTGCAACATTTTTATACAGTTTTTATTGTATATAACGCACCATTGTTGGTTTTGCCTGTTATAAATCGGGTCATGTTCAGTTAACAAGCTTAAGTGTCTCCCATTGTTTATTTCAGTTGTAATGCTTAGAAGCTTTTGTTCTCTGCCCTGTCAAACAGTGTGCAATGCTTGCCATTATCTGGCACTTGTACAGTTAGTATGACATTTTTACTCAGCTAAGAGCATGTTGCAAAAGGCAAAGGTACGGTTGGGGGCATACACTGTAGCAGCGTGTGGCCTCGGTGCTCATCTCCGTAACATTAGCCCTTGAGCCTGTGGTGTTAAGGAACCCATTACCCTGGGACACAGGATCAGTGTGACATCCGGGTTACCACAGTTGCAAAGGCATTATAATATTCTAGCATGCATAGAATGCTGTATGCTATATATATATATATACTATATATATATATACACACACACACACACATATATATATATATATATATATATATATATATATATATATATATATATATATATATATATATATATATATATATATATATATATATATATATATATATATATATATATATATATATATATATATATATATATATATATATATATATATATATATATATATATATATATATATATATATATATATATATATATATATATATATATATATATATATATATATATATATATATATATATATATATATATATATATATATATATATATATATATATATATATATATATATATATATATATATATATTGTTATGAATGTGCTGTATGTGAATGATTGTATGTGTAACGTGATGAAATTGCAGCATGATGCAATATTAGCTCAGCATGGTGCAACTCTACTTGTTGGGACAAGAGAGACAGAGGGGAGCCCGGGGCCTCCGGCCACCGGGCTGGAGAGGTGCTGGTCGGCAGTTGCGAGCAAGAGTTGCTGAGGGGCAGTTGAGGGTGGCGAGCTGAAGCGACTGTGACGCGTGTCTGGGCTGGCGGGGGTTCAGTTCGTGAGCCGTGTGCGTGTCTGTCGTGCCTCTGTGTGCCTGATTAACTGTTCTGTGCCCTTGTGAGTTGCTGTACTGTGTGAGGAGCCTGTCATTAAACTTGAACTTAGTGTTGAACGTGTATCCTTTGTGCCCTGCCTCGTTCCGCTTCCCCTCGGTGTTCTGTGTGGGCCGCCGTGAGTGACTGGTGCCCGTGTTGTTGTTCTGGGGATCACGCCGCCTGCCTGCCCGTGGATGGTGTGTGGTAGGGGGTGGCGTAACACTTGGTGTCAAAGGAGTGGGGATAAGTGAACAGTGAAGCGCGCCGAGTCATCATGGCGTCCCAAAATGGCCGCCGTGAGGGTGAGGAGGAGGGCAAGGCCGTGCGTGCTGGGCCTCGACTACCTGCCGCAGGGCTAGGCCTGTGCCGACCTTGGACGGGAGCTGGAGAGGCTGCGCGGACAGGCGCATTTGCTCCCGAAGGTCGGTTGTGCAGAGGTAGTCGCGGCGGAGCGACTGCACCTTGCCCCGGGGACGGAGGCCAGGGTCCTGTGTTGCCGGTCGGACGCGATGCCAGCGGAAGGCACGGTGGAGTCCACGGACGGCCTGCAGCTGCCTGGTGGTGTGGCAGCCGGACGGAGTCTCGAAGGAGCGGGGGAAGAGTCAGTCACGGTGCTGGTGGCTAACTTCTCCGACGAGGCTCGGAAAGTACCCGCTGGTGCCAAGCTGGGCACCTGTGAAGAGATGGAACAACAAGAGGAGGGGTCGGGGAGCGTGGGGTCGGCCGCTGTGAGGCCGCTGCCCGACTTCCTGGAGGATTCGGCGCACCGGAGCGCCGCTCACCTGACGGAGGCGCAGACGAAGGTGCGCCCTGGCTCGGTGCGCGGACGTGTTCAGCGGGGGTGGATTGGACCTTCTGGGCTGCACGGGGTTGGTGAAGCACAACATAAGCACGGGAAATGGTGCGCCCACCAGGAGCCCGCCCCGACGTGTCGTGCCGGCCAGGCGGGAGGAACTGCGGCGCGCCGTCAACGAGCTGGCGGCGCAGGGGGTGATGGAGCGGACAGACAGTCCGTGGCCCTCAGCAGTCATCCTGGATATGAAGAAGGACGGCAAGCAGCGCTTCTGTGAGGACTGCCGGGCTCTGAGGGACGAGACAGGCGAGGACTCTCACCCCCTGCCGTGGACCGACGACGCGCTGACGAGGGCCTTGGAGTTCGGGGCATTGACGACGACCAGCGGCCTAGCGGCGGCCGCCCCGCCCTGCCATGACTTCCGGGGCCGGATGGCGAAGGTGAAGATGAAGGCAGCGTCGATGAAGGCGAGCCCGGAGGGTCTCCGTGGCTCGTGCGGGGGCTGTGGCAAGAGGGGGCATAGGTGCAGTCAGTGCCTGGGGGAGCGAGGGACGCGTGCTCTTGACCGGCCGAGCCCCGATGCCCACCAGCCTCACTGCAAGGACTGTGGCCAGTCAGGCCACCGTTCGAGTGCCTGCCCCAGGCCCAGGGACGCGGCGCAGGCGGGAAGCGCGGACGGGCTGGAGAAGGGAACCGACTTCCAGCCGTCTCCCGCCCTCGGGCCCCGCCTTGAGTAAGCTGCCGCCGCCCGACCAGCGTGTTGCCAGTGGGAGGCTTAGCGGTTGTAGCCACGACGCGTGACAGTGGACACCGGGGGCTGAGGAGTCCTCGGCGCGGCCTGACCCGGGGTAGTGTGTGCTGCTGGAAGGGCCAGTGGAGGCTCGTATCGGCGTAGGCAGCGCTGTGGAGCGCCGTCCGATGGACGTCGCCGATCGAGACGAGCCGTGCTTGGTGGGCCTCGACTACCTGACGCAGGCCAGTAAGGCTTGTGGTGGCCTCGGACGGGAGCTGGAGAGGGTGACCGGAGTGGTGCCCTTTGCTTCCAGGAGGTTTTCGAGCATGGCTGCGTGGGGAGGTAGTCACAGCCGGGCGAGGGCACCTTGCCCCGAGGGTGGAGGCCAGGAGCCGGTGTCGACTGTCCCGAGCGTCACGTGGAGTGGATGGCGTGGAAGGGCCCACTGAGGACTGGCGGCTGGTTGACGGCGTGGCTGACAGGCGGAGCCCCTTGGGGGCGCGAGAGGACGTGGTGGAGGGCAGACTAATTTATGTGTATTGCATGTATTTTTCTGTGTTGAATGTTCGGCCGGGAGCTCAGGCTACCGGTGGATTTGGCCACGGGGCGGCCTCCCGACGTGAGCTTGCCCACCGTCACCTCTGGCTTCGCAGCGGCACTGCAGGAAAGCCTGGCTGAGGTGCACCGACGCGAGCGGGGCAAGCTCAAGGTGGCAGGCCAAGCCATGAAATGGAGACATACGATCGGCGCAAGAGGGACGTAAGCCCCAGCAGCAGCGACGAGGACGTGTCAGAGGTCGACCAAGGGGCGAACGAGAATATGGGCGGTGCGGGCGAAGCGGCAGACGTCAGTGACGACCCTAGGCAAGGACTTGGGGCCGACGACGCCGCTCTGGGTGCCACCGCCTGCCTGCCGTCGCCCGCATCTCCCCAGCGGCGCCATCGGCGAGAGGCAACGGCCGAGATGGTTAAGAGACTTTAGTGATGTCCCAGGGGACTGATTAGTTTGATTTATTTCATGTGTTTTGTTTGTTGAATGTTGGGGCAGCCGGGTCGACTGCCTTTGAACGGAGGGGATAGTGTTACGAATGTGCTGTATGTGAATGATTGTATGTGTAATGTGATGAAATTGCAGCATGATGCAATGTTAGCTCAGCATGGTGCAACTACTTGTTGGAACAAGAGAGACAGAGGGGAGCCCGGGGCCTCCGGCCACCGGGCTGGAGAGGTGCTGATTCGGCAGTTGCGAGCAAGAGTTGCTGAGGGGCAGTTGAGGGTGGCGAGCTGAAGCGAGTGTGACGCGTGTCTGGGCTGGCGGGGGTTCAGCTGAATGCCCCGTTCGTGAGCCGTGTGCATGTCTGTCGTGCCTGATTAACTGTTCTGTGCCCTTGTGAGTTGCTGTACTGTGTGAGGAACCTGTCATTAAACTAGAACTTAGTGTTGAACGTGTATCCTTTGTGCCCTGCCTCGTTCCGCTTCCCCTCGGTGTTCTGTGTGGGCCGCTGTGAGTGACTGGTGCCCGTGTTGTTGTTCTGGGGATCACGCCGCCTGCCTGCCCGTGGATGGTGTGTGGTAGGGGGTGGCGTAACAATATATATATTAGCAAATGCTTTCTACACCATATTTTTCCTAAAATAACAAATTGATATAGTGTAGATAATACCTAATAAAACATAAGAACAAATATATTTTTCTTTACCCCATTAGCAAATTATTTTACAATAATGAAAAAAAACAAGGAAGGCTGGATAGGGTGCTGTGGCAAGTACTTAAAAAATAGTAAAGCTACCCTTGAAAAGTGACGTTTTTGGTGGGCTGCAATAGATGGCGCTACTTCCGCACGCCCGAGAAATTCTTTCTTTTCTTTCTTTATTTTTACATCTTACATATTGTAAATGTGTACATATATGTTGATGAGCGGGCAACGGCCCGCCGCTGGGGGGAGTGTCAGGGCCACCCTGGTGGCTGGTCGGGTCACATCACACACCCTACTCCCTACAGGGGTCTTTGTACTCGACGGTGGGTTCGTTCTGTCACTGTGGCGCCGTCAGGAGACACACACACTGCCAGCCGAGGTGAAGGAGAGTAGCAGTGAACTTGCTGGGTGTTTATTCCTCTCTAGTTATTTACAAAGGCGAGGCTTCTCCGTGGTGATACCTTTTCCTGGCTGGGAACTCTCTGTGAACTACTCTCGGTGGACTCTATAGGTGGACTGTTGGTGAACTACTGAAAACTGACTCCGGTAGACTAACTTGGTGGACTAACTCACAAGCACACACGGCTTCTTATATATGCCTCAGAACTTATAACTAGTACATTCAGGTAACTTCTTATTCTAGATACATGTAATACAAAATAGAGCACTCCTACTCTATAAGGCCATTACAGTACAGTTAATGAACATGACAAGCACCTTTACGTCAACATGAGTGAGCGCGAGGGAGGAGGTTCCGCCCCTCGCCGCGCCACACACAGGTGGCTCCGCCTCCGTTCCCAGACAAGCCGAGACTTGTTGAGACGTACATAGTGTCCTGTCTGGGTACTTCTAGATCTAGAGCCTCGGGGAGACATTACGTGTCCCTGGGATGTTCCACATCCACCCCCCTCCCCAGCGTAAAAGTATCATATCATTTGAAGGGATCCATCTTTCCTCATAGTTCCGAAATCGTGAAATGCTACAAGTAACATAGTGTTGTGCTGGAAGCTTCCCCCGGCGCCCATAGGCCTCTAGAAGGCTCCGGGAGCAGCGAGAAGGGGGGCGGGGAGTAAGGCGAGCCGCCCGCGCCCCGCGGGGCGCGGCCAGACGCCAGGCGGGAAGTGTTGCCAACTCGCATATATTTTTGCTACATGTTCTTGTATGATCTAAAATATACTGTAACATTCTAGACTGTACTGTTCTGGATATATATAGGAGAAGAGGGCGAGAGAGTCCCAGTCCCAGTCATAGTAAGCTGGTGGTAAGTGAAGAGTCAGAGTGAAGTGTACTACTAAGGAAGAATATTAAACTACAGAAGCTGTGCAAAGTGTTTACATATCTCCCTCCCACGGAGTCTCCTGACGGCGACACGGAACCCAATTAACACGTCCGGCATAACATTGGCGTCAGGAGTGTAGGCATTTGTTTTTTCGCCATGGAGACTAGTTCCCAAGCTGCCCAGAGGGACGACGTGTTGACTGAACTCTTGGAAGCTTTGAGACTACAGGGGGAGAAACAAGAAAGAGCACTCCAAGAATTCAAAGAACAACAAGAAAGAGCACAGCAACAACGAGAAGGAACACTCCAAGAACTCAAAGAACAGCTAGAAGATCGCTTCACGGGATTACAGCAACAGCTACAAGCAGTACAAGATGGAAATGAGTCAGTACGAAGAGAAATGACTGATGTGACCACGAAGTTAGGACAACGCCTGACAGAAGTGGAGAAAGAACACACAAATCTTCAACAAGAGATGGAGGTGGTACGGGAGACGACACACAAAGAAATATTAGAAGTGCAGGGAAAGGTGAACCGTACTGAACAGGCAGTTTGTGACGTAAGTGACAGAGTGAAGGCCCTTGAAGACTGCTTGGCTGGAAACGGACAGCCAGTGCCTGCAGGGGCTAGTTGTACCCAAGATGCTTCTCCTACGCAAGTCCGGGGTAGTTTGAGCCCTGTTTCGCCTGAGTTTATCCCCGCAAGAAGTTTCGCCAGCCCCATGAGTCTGCTGGGTTCGCCTGTTAGAAAGAAGCCTCAGGAGTTTGATGGCAAGGTCTCCTGGGAGGCTTACTGAGCTCAGTTTGAGCTGTTGGCAGCCCAGAACGAATGGGATGACCAAAAGTGCGCGGTACAGCGCCACTAGCCTGAATGGGGTGGCGCTGGAGGTCCTTGCTCAGCTCGACAATGCGACAAAGGGCAGCTACAGCGGGCTGGCGCAGGCGCTGAAGCAACGATATGGGACCAAGCACCAGAACGAGCTCTTCAGGGTTAGGTACAGAATCCGCAACAGGAGACGCGGCGAGTCTCTTCAGGAACTCGCTCAGGACCTTGAGAGCATGGCGCACAAGGCATACCCAGGTGCCACCCCTGACCTGCTGACGGTTTTGCTGCGTGATCAATTCATCGATGCCCTGGACAGCCCTCAGCTGAAGATACAAGTGAACCAAGCTAAGCCAACATCAATGCAGGAAGCTCTGGCACGTGCCATGGAGTTTGAGTCCTTTGTTAGGTCTAGCTTGTCAAGCTTCAGGGACGACTCGACTTCTGGCTTTAGGGCACGAAAGGGCGCTGTCAGCGACACAGACAGGTTCGGGCACAAGGAGAACGAATGCTATAAGAGGAAGAAGGAATATGAAGGTAACGCTAAGAAGAAGCCCAGGGAAGGACCCAAGTGCTGGACCTGTGGAGAAAAGGGGCACTGGAAGAATGAGTGTCGGAAAAATGTGCCCCCAACGAGGGACCACCACTCGGGAAACTAAGAAGGACTGGTTCACGGGGGCAACGACCCTGTACATGCCCCGAAGATATCAGTGTGCAAGAGAACCACCATAACAAACTGCCAAGTGGAGGGCAAGGTTGACGGAGTGTTGTGGCCTGTGGTCGTCGACACAGGCTCGGAACGGCCTGACGTGGTGAGTCATCGTCGGCTTCCTAAAACGCCGCATCGACTGTGCGGAGTCACAGGACACTACGCAGAGCTCAGAGGCCCAGTGGACGTGAAGTTTGAGCTCGGAGGAAAGGAAGAGTTCCTCTCTGTCTACGTGGCTGACATGGACGACCCCTGCATCCTAGGTATGGATTATCTTGTCTCCCACAGGTGCGAGCTGGACTTTCGCGCTAAGCAGCTGACTGTAGGAGGAAGGAGGGTGCCACTGACGACTGTGAACAAGGAAGACCTGCCAGTGACCGTCAAGCGCACCACCATTATTCCTCCGAGGTCGGAGATGCTGTTACCCTGTCAAACTACGGGTGCCCCCCCGGCTAGCCTGTGTGTGGTAGAGAGTGGAAGTCGATGCCCAGTAGAAAACGGGGTGATTGTAGGCAGTGCTTTGGTAGACCCTGCTGCAGCGGAAGTGCCTGTCGTCGTGGCCAATGTCTCCTTCAGCCCAAAGAAAATAGAACAAGGGACCATGGTGGGGTTGTGCCAAGAGATCGACCAGGAACCGAGAACCTGTGTCTATAGGAGAACCCTGACGAAGCCCCAGGAGGAGCTGCCCGACTACCTGCGCTACCTGTTTGACAGGAGCTCCAAGTGTCCAGAGGAGCCCCAAGTGGAACAGCTCAGGGAGCTTCTCGTGAGGAATGCAGATGTGTTTTCCACAGGAGACCTGGACTTGGGGTGTACGGACCTGGTAGAGCACTACATCGACACAGGTAGCCACCGCCCAGTGAAGCAAGCTCCTCGAAGGATGGCACCAGCCCGTCGCAAGGAGATGGATGAGGTAATGGATGATCTCCGGCAACAGGGGTTAATCGAGCGGTCCAGCAGCCCGTGGGCGTCTGCTGTAGTGCTCGTCAGGAAAAAGGACTGTTCCCTCAGGGGCTGCGTGGACTATCGAGCCCTCAACGATCTCACCATCAAGGATTCATACCCACTCCCACGAATCGACGACACGCTCGACGCTTTGGTGGGCTCCAAGTGGTTTTCAACACTGGATATGAAGTCTGGGTATCACCAAGTCAAAATGGCGGAGCAGGACAAAGAGAAAACAGCCTTCTCCTACGGTCAAGGCCTGTGGCAGTTTAAGGTTATGCCCTTTGGCCTGTGCAACGCTCCGGCCACGTTCGAGCGGCTGATGGAGAGGGTGCTGGAGGGACTTCACTGGAAGACGGCACTCATCTACCTCGACGACATGATTGTCTTTGGCCAGACCTTCGAGCAGGAGATGGAAAGGCTATCAGAGGTTTTCGCCCGGTTTAGAGCTGCACACCTTAAGCTTAGCCCGAAGAAATGCTGCCTATTCCTAAGGGAGGTCCAATACTTGGGACACATCGTGAGCGAGGCTGGAGTACGCACTGATCCTGAGAAGGTGGCTGCGGTAAGGGACTGGCCCACACCCACCAACGTGAAGGAGCTGCGGAGCTTCCTCGGGTTGTGCTCATACTACCGCAGGTTTGTAAAAGGCTTCGCTACGATTGCTGCACCACTGCACCTCCTGACGAAGAAGGGGCGCAAGTTTGAGTGGACAGCGAAAACTCAGGTTGCCTTTGAGAAGCTCAAGGAGGCCCTCATCAGCTCGCCCGTACTCACCTACCCAGACCCCTCTAAGCCTTTTATACTGGATTGTGATGCCAGTGATGAGGGGATTGGTGGAGTGCTGTCCCAGGCATGTGCCGACATGGAACGGGTTGTGGCCTACTTCAGCAAGAAGCTTACCCCAGCCGAGAAAAACTATTGCGTGACCCGGAAAGAACTCCTGGCAGTAGTCAAGAGCCTTGACTTTTTCCATGCTTACCTGTACGGTGCAACTTTCACCATCCGCACGGATCACGCTGCATTGCGGTGGTTGAAGTCATTGAAAAACCCTGAGGGCCAGCTTGCTCGCTGGTTAGTTAAACTAGAGCAGCATCACTACACTATTGTGCACCGATCTGGGCTAACACACGGTAACGCGGACAGCTTGAGCCGGCGCCCCTGCCTACCTGAATGTCAACATTGCCTCCAGAGGGAAAGCGTCCAGAATATGTGCCGCCGTACTACAGTGGAACAGACAGCGGAGGTGCCATGGGAAGACTTGGGAAAACTGCAGCGGGAGGACCGAGATCTGAGACCAATTATGGAGTGGCTGAGTTAGTCGTCAACGCGACCTGGGTGGGAAGTAATCTCGAGAGAAAGCCCTACCACCAAGAATTACTGGACTCAGTGGGACACTCTTCGGATGGACAACGGGGTGTTGCAGCGACGCTGGGTCTCTCATGATGGTCTTGACCACTACTGGTCCACGGTGCGACCTATGAAGTCCCGGGAAGGCGTCTTGAAAGAAATGCACGACAGCATCACCAGCGGACACCTTGGGGTAAAGAAGACACTGAGTCGCCTGCGCCAAAGGCTCTATTGGGTTGGCATGAGGAAGGACGTGGAAGAGTGGTGTCACGCGTGTGAGGTGTGCTGTGCAAAGAAGGGCCCAAGAAGCATCACCGTGCCCCATTGCAACTATACCAGGTTGGAGCCCCCATGGAATGGGTGGCAGTGGATATAGCAGGACCCTTGCCTCTGACGACGAACGGAAATTGGTGCATCTGCGTCACAATGGATTACTTCACCAAGTGGCCGGAAGCCTACGCCATCCCTGACCAGGAAGCCACTACCATCGCTAAGGTATTGGTGGAGGAGTTCTTCTGTCGCTTCGGTATGCCTAAGGGAAGGAATTTTGAGTCAACAGTCCTTGCTGAGTGCTGCAAGCTCCTGGGTATCAAGAAGACCCGGACCACCCCTCTGCACCCACAGTCAGATGGAATGGTGGAGAGGTTTAATTGGACGTTGGGCCAGGAGTTGGCCAAGCAGTGCAACAATGATCAGTCTTCATGGGATCAGAAGCTGCCTGCGCTCCTCATGGCCTACAGGTCTGCCGCCCACGAGACTACGGGGTATTCACCGGCAAAGCTGATGTTTGGACGTGAGCTGCGATTGCCGGTGGACCTACTGACAGGAAGGCCTCCTGGGGAAAGCCTTCCAAGGGACGCCTCCAGTTTTGCCCGTCAACTAGAGGAACGGCTGGAAGAGGTGCACCATCAAGTCCGTGGTGCATTGAAGTTCTCCGGGGAGGCCATGAAGCGCGGTTACAATATCATGGCAAGCCACGTTGACTTCAAGGAAGGAGACCAAGTCTGGCTTTCCAACCCGCAGAGGAAGAAAGGACAGTCTCCGAAGTTACAGAGCCCCTGGGAAGGCCCTTATACTGTGCTAGAACGCCTCTCCGACGTGACTTACCGAATCCGGAGAACGGAAAGGACCAAGCCGAAAGTTGTCCACGTCAACCGCCTATGGAGGTACCACGGTCCGGGAAACTACACCTGGAACAACTACAGACACCCAGCAGCCGACGAAAACGCAAGGGACGTCCAGGACGACGACGACATAGGCCTTCTGGACCTTTCAGCCGAGTGAGATAACCTTCCGGCTTCGGCAGATGTTCCAGGGACACCCCAAGAAGCGGACGACGACGAGGCGCACCAGGAGACAGACGCGCAGGAGGCACCGAAAAGAAGACAGAGACAACTCAGGCGTCCACAGCGATACGACGATTATTATGTGTATAGTTAAGTGTGTGATCGGGACGATCACAATTAAGAGGGGGGGATAGTGTTGTGCTGGAAACTTCCCCCGGCGCCCATGGGCCTCTAGAAGGCTCCGGGAGCAGCGAGCAGGGAGGCGAGGAGCAAGGCGAGCCGTCCGCGCCCCGCGGGGCGCGGCCAGACGCCAGGCGGGAAGTGTTGCCAACTCGCATATATTTTTGCTACATGTTTTTGTATGATCTAAAATATACTGTAACATTCTAGACTGTACTGTTCTGGATATATATAGGAGAAGAGGGCGAGAGAGTCCCAGTCCCAGTCATAGTAAGCTAGTGGTAAGTGAAGAGTCAGAGTGAAGTGTACTAGTTTACATATCTCCCTCCCACGGAGTCTCCTGACGGCGACACGGAACCCAAGTAACACGACCGGCATAACAATATGTATTTCAGTTAAGCTTGATAATACGTGGGCCTTGTTTTACCGTGCGAGGGAGGCTCTTTAAGGTTCTTACAAAATCAATGAATGTTTAATTTTAAGACAATTTAGTGATTATTTACTGATGACATGCTGATAGTTGATGATGGCACAGTCATCACGATTTACATATATATATATATATATATATATATATATATATATATATATATATATATATATATATATATATATATATATATATATATATATATATATATATATATATATATATATATATATATATATATATATATATATATATATATATATATATATATATATATATATATATATATATATATATATATATATATATATATATATATATAGATAGAGAGAGAGAGAGAGAGAGAGAGAGAGAGAGAGAGAAATTTGAATATATACATTTTTATCTGACTAAATACAATATAAAAAAAATAACATGAAAAATGAATTATTGTTGTGAGTGAAGTCTTGAAAAATAATAGGTTGTTCAACTTCACAATTGTCTTCTGACTGTGTTAGGCTACACATAGATACCGTAAGATACGCCATCAACACATAGTTAAGGTGAGGGTGGGTGGTACCGTACTACTAGTAGAAAAATATTTAAAAAAATCAGAATAATAAGAAAGAGGAAAAGCAAGGTGTGGAAAATATACCTCAGGTGATAGGCTTTCTTTGAGATATAAGAATACTTCTTAAGTTTTTTTTTTTTAATTTTCCAGTTATAGACATTTTATAAATTTTAAATTTTCTGTAAGGAGCGCCCCCACGCCAAGTGGGGGCACAGGGAACAGTATATGGAGCCTTCTTTTTTTCTTTTTTTTCTTTTTATTCAAGTAAAAAATTTTTTAGTGGTTAGCACGCTCGGCTCACAATCGAGAGGACCCGAATCCCGGGAGGAGCGGAAAATTCTTGGGCGATTTTTCCCTTAATACCCTACTCCTCTGCCTACCCAGCAGTGATGGGTACCAGGTGTAAATCGGGGGTTGTGGCCCGTATCCTGGGAAGTTAAACTGTGAAAACCCGGATGTCACAATTTATTTTTATTTATATAATCAAGGTTCTCATATTACTAAATAAAGCAAAGTATTATGGAAAAAAAATATATTCTAGAATTTCGATGAAAAAACTGTAAAAAACGAAAACTTACCAGAGATTTGGAGGCACGAGGTCCTTCCAGAAAGAGGATGCGGCCATCTTGGTTCATCCCAATTTCTTTTTTTCCTATTCAAGGGTGACTTCTGTAGGCTTGATAGGTTTGGAAATATCAAATATGGCAACTGTATGCATAAAAAAACATCCTCGTTTTGTACTCAAATAAAGGCACATTAAACAGGTCTAAACAACATCCTTATTATAATATTTTCCTCCTCACAAAACTTTTCCTTCAATGTTGGGGAAGTGGAAGGTGTCCTTCATCCCAAACTTACCACTTACATATATTTAGTTCAAGTAAAGGAACACTGAACTTAACAATGCGGGTTGGTACCGTACTGTGTTGTACGATACGAGACCCAATGGGAGCCACTGCCCACAGTGCACTGCAGCTTACTCATCGGCTGATGCTCGTCCTGTGATTGGTCCAGTCATTCCTCAGCGCCGCACGTCCCACCTCCTCCCTTCCTGGGATGACGCTCGGGTATAACTCCTAAACTAACCATGGAATATTTACGAAAATACTCCCATTGTAATTCCCACGCAAAGTTGACATGTAAGTGGTGAAGGAAATACGAAACCTACCCTCAGTATACTAACAAGCACTAACCCTTGCGGGGGGCTGCGGAAATGAGTAGGCTGCAGTGCACTGCGGGCAGGGGCTTCCGACCCAATGGCCGTCTCATAACATCCACAGCATGGGCAACGACTACATTAAACAAACCTTTTTCACTGAGATATCTTTGAAATATAATTAATATAAACCCTTACCAGCAAAGTCACAACATATTCAGAGTCACAATACACTATATCATTAACAGAAAATTACATCAAGCACTGTAAAAAACGAAAACTTACCAGAAATTTGGAGGCACGAGGTCCATCCAGAAAGAGGATGCGGCCATCTTGGTTCATAAAAATTTCTTCTTTTCCTATTCACGGGTGACTTCTGTAGGCTTGATAGGTTTGGAAATATGGCAACTGTATGCATTGGAAATAGCTTTGGAAATAAACAATCAGCATTGCATAAATGATAATTGATTTATTATTGTTAATATATATTTTTCTAATACATTTAAATACATATTTGTGACCATCAAAGCCATAATAGCCATACTCCACAGATAGCTACGTATCAAAGCAATGTGTTGTATTCATGTTGTGTGAATAAAAAGTAGTTGAAGAAATCCAGGCTAGTGATTTTATTTTACCCAGATCGCCAATGGGGGTGGCGACTGGGGGGGCGTGACGATTCCGTGGGGCGCACGCCCCCCATAGCTACGCCACTGGTCCGCACGCCATTGTTTACGTTCACCATGGCACAGTTAATTGCTTTTGCGTGTGTGCCCTACCTTCTCCAGGCATTGCTTTGCCTGTGTGTGGTGTTTGCGGTGCTTACCATGGCACCGATGGATATATATATATATATATATATATATAGATATATATATATATATATATATATATATATATATATATATATATATATAGATATATATATATATATATATATATGTATTGGTCAGCAGGGTGTACAAGCGTTAATTACCCCGTTAGGAGAGAATCTTAACAGAACACCCGCGTCCTTGGGGCCATGGCGGGTGCTGACTAGCCGCGCAACGCCCCGACAATTTTTCTTAGGTTAAGTCACTAATTATCGTTTGCAAGAGACGCCACAGCGCCCACGCATTCACTGTGGATGGAGAAAGACTTGCCTTCACTGGCGTAAGTGTAGATAATGTAACATTGCAGAAAACAAGGTAAAACATTTTCGGGCCGACGGGCAAGGCGGGCAGTTTGACGTAACCCGTAACATTTTTTCGTTTTTACGGCTATAATACATCCTTCCTGCACTCGTTTCATATATCCACGTGTGCGCAGGCGTAAAGGGGTGACGTGGGCGTATGGAATTGAGCTTAATTAGCTCCGTTACTTACTTGTCTTTCTTGTCGGAAGTTCTGGTGGAATCACCACGGCCAACTTGAAAGTCCACCGTCTCCACATTTTTCTTTCTTTTTGTACTGTAGTTGGTCAATTATACAGTTTGATACTGCGCCCCGTGGGCATGGGTTGTGTGGAATATGAGGCTCATCCGGTATGTTTTTTAGGAAGGTATCGAGCCTCGTTTTGAATGTATCTATAGTGCATTTTGTCATGTCCCTGATTTCTCTTGGCAGGCAGTTGTAAAGCCTGGGACCAAAGTTGATGAAATGTTCGGCCTCAACAGTTTTTAGCCGTTGTGTCACCGAAGAGAGAGTTTTTCTGCAACATGTTCTGCCAAACCTGGGGTGTATCTGACTCTTGATGGCCTCCTCTCCATGTGGGGATGGGTAGGGTACTAATAATTATTTTTCTAGTAGCTTCCATGTGTATATAATACAATATCTCTCTCGCCTTCTTTGTAAGGAGTACATTCCTAGTTTTTTTAGTCGGTCCCAATAACCCAGAGATTTACTGTCAATCTTTCTGGTGAACACCCTCTGTACCTGCTCCAGTTCCTGAATGTTTTTGATTTTGTAGGGGCACCACAGCTGACACACATATTCCATTTTAGAGACCACTAGGGGCCTCCACAGTGGAATCTGGTGCTGTGGGTCTCTATACAGGAAAGTGCGCAGAATCCATCCTGACATTTGTTTTGTCGTCTTTATAATCTTATGTATATGCTCTGAGAAAGAGCAATCCTTGCTCATCCACACTCCCAGGTCTTTGAGGGAGTCCTTCTCTTCGATGATGTCTTCCCCTGCAGTGCAGATGTTGTCCTGCAGGGCTTTATCACTTCCGTAGCGGATGAGCTCGAACTTTTCACTATTAAATCTCATGTTGTTAGTTGATGACCAGGTATATATTTTTTCCAAGTCCCTTTGTAGATTATTTACATCTTGCCCTGTGCAGATGGTGTTGGCGATCCTGGTGTCGTCTGCGAATGATGTTACCCTTGAGTATGTGACCCCCTCGTTTATGTCCCCCATCATGATTAGAAATAGGAGAGGTCCAAGTACAGATCCTTGTGATACGCCACTCAATACACTTGAGCTGCTGGATTAGACTCCTTCCACAATGACCTTTTGCTTTCTTCCAGTAAGAAAGCTATGGACCCATGTACAAATCTTCCCTCCGATACCCATCTTTTTCAATTTATGGAGAACTCCATGATCCACCTTGTCAAATGCCTTTGCGAATCTAGGTATATCACATCGACATTCTTTCCATTTTTCCTCCTCGAGAACATTTGTGTGGTGATCTAGAAGCCGAGAAAAGCAGGATCTCTCCTTCCTAAAACCATGTTGTTCTGTGTTGAGGAGATTTTTACCTTCAAGGTGTTTTACTAATGCATTTCTGAGGATCCTCTCAAATGTTTTAATAATGTGTGATGTCAGGGTCACTGGTCTGTAATTTTTTGGGAGAGCTCTTGAGCCACCTTTGAACTCTTCCTTCAGTGAGAAAGGCTGGGATTTTTCCTGTGTCCAGGGGTCTTCTCCATAAAATATATAAAGGTTTTGCTAGACTGTCTTTACAATTTTTAAGAAAGATGGCTGGAATGCCATCGGGTCCTGGTGAGAAGTTGTTCTTCAGTTCATTAATTGCCACCTTGATATCCCGCTCTGTGAACCTGACATCTATGACACATCCTTCAGTTTCATCCGCAAAGCTGAAGAAGTGTGACGGATCAGTGATCTTTTTGTCTGGCATGGGGCTGCTGTACACTGTGCTGTATTGGTTTTATAGGATGTTGGCAATGTCTTTTCAATCCTCAACCATTTCATTGTTTGCATCTTTTAGGCGCCCTCTCTTTGCCTTCACTGTTAGTTTTCTTTTTGCATATGATTGGAAGTATTTTGGATTTGATTTTATTGCTCCTACTGCTGCTGTTGCTTCATGTTCCCTTTGCTTGTCGTAGGATTTTTTCAGCCTCACCTCTATGTCCAATGTTTGGCTTTCAAGACTCGTTCTATGAGGTTTAGAGGGCATCCTGGCAAGTTTCTTCTTGATTTTTGTTCTTTTTCTCATCAGGATCCTTCGGTCTCTCGGACTAGTCTCCTTTCTCCTGGTTTTCTTTTTTGGGATATGTTTCTTGCACATTTGTTTGCAATTTGTAATAACTTTGTCTAATAATTCCTCTACTGTTCTTTCCCTGCCCAAAACTTGCAACTCAAAATCACTTAATTCTTTGTTCAGAAGCTCCCAATTCATGTCTTTATCATAGAAACTTAGCCTAGCTAAGCCATTCTCTGCATTTTCTACTGTTGGCAGCACTGGCACGTCCTTCATTTTGCTGATTTTAACCTCCACAAGATTATGGTCAGATAGTACAGTTTTCATTATTTTGTGGCTGTGTATCAATTCCACATTATTGATATCAACACAATAAGGATATATATTCTCAGGGAGAGCCGGGCGGGGTGGTGGCGCCGCGGCTTAAATGTAGCCTAACCCATAACATATTTTTCTTTTTTTTACGGCTATAACATATCGTCCCTGCACTCGTTTCATATATATATATATATATATATATATATATATATATATATATATATATATATATATATATATATATATATATATATATATATATATATATATATGTATATATATATATATATATATATATATATATATATATATATATATATATATATATATATATATATATATATATATATATATATATATATACTTATGCGCTTGCGTGGAAGGCTGTTGTGGGCTTACGGGCGTGATCTTAAGTAGCTTCGTTTGTGCCGATGATATAATATTAAATGTGGCAGGAGAAAATCTGGTTTTCTGGTCCGTAGACTTAACCTACATCATATCCGGGTTTTTCCCGTATCCGGGTGCCCCCGTAGCTCTATTAACCCGGTAGCAGCGATGGGCCAAATTTGTGGCCTTACCGTGTAGCAGTGACGGGCCAAATTTGTGCCATGATATAAACCCCTAAATAGATGATACATAATCTGATCACAAATGCTTTGATATATATTATGAAATAGTTTGTGTGAAGGGTGATTTTTTTTTTCATTTTTCTCGCTTGGAAGGACCATTAAGAAACATGATCCTCGCTGCTACCGGGTTAACCCGGATACCAGAAGGTTTTCTGTATATATATATATATATATATATATATATATATATATATATATATATATATATATATATATATATATATATATATATATATATATATATATATATATATATATATATATATATATATATATATATATATATATATATATATATATATATATATATATATATATATATATATCGCTCCTGTACATCCTCTGGACCCACCGAAGAGGCGATGCTTCTGGCATTTTGCTTCAGCTCGGTGGGACGACCTGAGGATGTACTTTTCCGATTTCCAGTGGAATGATTACTGCTTCCTGGAGAGAGACCCCTCTGTGTGTGCCCAGCGCATCACAGAGGAATGGAATATAGGCATACATTCCACGTTTTTTCTCTACTCCTCATGCTAAAAAGCCTTGGTTTAATCATGTTTGTTTTCATGCTATTAAAGATTGAGGGGCAGCTCACAAAAGGTACCAGAGCCTTCGCACTCCTGCTAACCATAATCTTTATATTTTTGCCCGGAATCGTGAAAAATCAATTCTCCGACCTACCTAAAATTCCTTCTTTAATAGAAAATGCCAAAACCTTGCTTTCTCTAATTCTTCCCGTGACTTCTGGCATCTAGCCAAAAATATCTCCTCCAATTTCACTTCTTCCTCTTTCCCTCCTCTCCTTAACCCTGACGGCAGCACCGCCGTCTCATCTGTCTCCAAGATTGAACTCTTCGTTCAAACTTTCTGTAAGAACTCCACCCTGGACGATTCTGTGCATATTCCTCCTACTCATCCCCTCCTCTGACATCTTTATGCCAATTATTTAGATTCTTCCTAATGATGTTTTCTATGCCCTCTCTGGCCTCAACTCTCAGAAGGCTTATGGACTTGATGGAGTGCCTCCTATTGTCCTTAAAACTCTGCTTCCGTACTGAAACCCTGCCTGGTTAAAATCTTTCGTCTCTGCCTGTCAACATCAACCTTTCCTTCCTGCTGAAAGTACGCCTTTGTACAGCCTGTGCCTAAGAAGGGTGACCGTTCCAATCCCTCAAACTACCGCCCTATAGCTTTACTTTCCTGTCTATCTAAATCTTTTGAATCAATCCTTAACCGGAAGATTCAAAAGCACCTTTCCACTTCTAACCTTCTATATGATTCCCAGTATGGGTTCCGTAAGTGGCGTTCTACTGGCGATCTTCTTGCTCTCTTAACTGACTCTTGGTTATCCTCTCTTAGCCGTTTCGGTGAAATTTTCTCTGTTGAACTAGACATATCGAAAGCCTTCGATAGAGTCTGGCACAAGTCTTTGCTTTCTAAACTGCCCTCTTTCGGATTCTATCCATCCCTCTGTTCCTTTATCTCCAGTTTCCTTTCCGGCCGTTCTATCTCTGCGGTGGTAGATGGTCACTGTTCTTCCCCTAAACCTATCAATAGTGGTGTTCCACAAGGCTCTGTCCTATCACCCACTCTCTTCCTGTTATTCATCAATGATCTTCTTTCCATATCAAACTGTCCTGTCCACTCACACGCCGACGACTCCACTCTGCATTATTCAGCTTCTTTCATTAGAAGACTGGAGGCTGCAGAACGCTTAACCTCAGACCTTGCTATCATTTCCGATTGGGGTAGAAAGAACCTTGTGTCCTTTAAAATTTTTTTTTTTTTTTTTTTTTTTACGTCGCGGCCCACTACGCCGGTAGGCTTCTTCCCGGTGGGGCCTGATGGTCGGCCCAAGGCTTCTTCCCGGTGGGGCCTGATGGTCGGCCCAGCCCGTTCTGGCGCAGGCGTGTGTTTATAGTGGCGCCATCTTGTGTTGGCTCATGCTGCCCCCCGGAATTCATCTTTGAGCCTCTCTTTGGAGAGGTTATCTAGAGCCCAGGTTGATGGGTGGTCTTCAGGCCAGCATGTTGGTAGTCTTAGGCTAATGCCTCAAAAACTCAATTTCTTCACCTATCAACTCGACACAATCTTCCAAACAACTATCCCCTATTCTTCGACAACACTCAGCTGTCACCTTCTTCAACACTAAATATCCTCGGTCTATCCTTAACTCAAAATCTTAACTGGAAACTTCATATCTCCTCTCTCACTAAATCAGCTTCCTTGAGGTTGGGCGTTCTGTATCGTCTCCGCAAGTTCTTCTCCCCCGCACAGTTACTATCCATATACAGGAGCCTTGTCCGCCCTTGTATGGAGTATGCATCTCACGTGTGGGGGGGCTCCACTCACACAGCTTTTCTGGACAGAGTGGAGTCAAAGGCTCTTCGTCTCTCCAGGTCTCCTCCTCTTACTGATAGTCTTAAATTCCGTCGCGATGTTGCCTCTCTTACTATCTTCTATCGATATTTTCACGTTGACTGCTCTTCTTAACTTGCTAAATGCATGCCTCCCCCCCTCCTGCAGCCTCGCCTCACAAGACTTTCTGATCAAGCTCATCCCCATAATGTCGAAACCCCTTATGCAAGAGTTAACCATCATCTTCACTCTTTCATCCCTCACGCTGGTAAACTCTGGAACAATCTTCCTTCATCTGTATTTCCTCCTGCCTACGACTTGAACTCTTTCAAGAGGAGGGTGTATCTGGAGGGATATCCTGGAAGCAATAATCGTTCCACGGGAAATCGGAAAGGTACATCCTCAGGTCGTCCCACCGAGCTGAAGCAAAATGCCAGAAGCATCGCCTCTTCGGTGGGTCCAGAGGGTGTACAGGAGCGATAGGACAGGATACAGAAATTAGATTGTGATCGGAGGAGCCCAACGGAGAGAACAGTTTGACAGAATAAGCAGAAGGGTTTGAGGTAAGGAAGAGGTCTAGAATGTTGGGCCGGTCTCCAAGACGGTCGGGAATACGTGTAGGGTGCTGGACCAACTGCTCTAGGTCGTTGAGGATAGCAAAGTTGTAGGCTTGTTCACCAGAATGATCAGTGAAAGAGGATGAAAGCCAAAGTTGGTGGTGAACATTGAAATCTCCTAGGATGGAGATTTCGGCGAAGGGAGAGTGAGTCAAGATGTGCTCCACTTCAGAATTCAAATAGTCAAAGAATTTTACATAGCTGGTAGAGTTAGGTGGGAGATAAACAGCATATATGAATTTAGTAATAGAATGACAATGAAGTCTTAGCCAGATGGTAGAAAATTCAGAAGAGTCAAGGTTGTGGGCACAAGAGCAAGTGATGTCGTTGCGCACGTAGGCGCAACATACAGCTTTGGATTGAAATTTAGGATAGAGATAGTAGGAGGGAACAGAGTAGATATTCCTGTCAGTAGCCTCAGAAACTGTGTTTCGGTAAGGAAGAGAAGGTGAGGTTTACAGGAGGAGAGATGATGTTCCACAGAATGAAAATTAGAGCGAAGACCGCGAATGTTGCAGAAATTGAGAAGAAAGAGGTTCCAGGAGTTATCAAGACACCTCGGCAGCCAGAAGGAGTCCTCCTGAAATTTGTGGTCCCCTCATATATATATATATATATATATATATATATATATATATATATATATATATATATATATATATATATATATATATATATATATATATATATATATATATATATATATATATATATATATATATATATATATATATATATATATATATATATATATATATATATAGATATATATATATATATATATATATATATATATATATATATATATATATATATATATATAGATAGATAGATAGATAGATAGATAGATAGATAGATAGATAGATATAGATATAGATATAGATATATATGTATATGTATATTTCATTACAAATTAACCTTATTTTACGTTTATTTTGTATATTTAGTTTCATTCAAATTTAAATTATTTTATGTGTATATTTGTATTTGTATTTACATTGTTTTATGTGTATTTTGTATATATATTTTCATTCAAAATTACATTATTTTATTGTTATTTTGTTTATATATCTCGATACGAATTTATATTATTTCATGTGTACATTGTATACATATTTTTGTACGCATTTACATTATTTAATGTGTGTTTTGTATATATATTTTTATACAAATTTACTTTATTCTATGTGCATTTGTGTTGTTTTTTATACAAATTTACATTAGTTTATGTGTATTCCGTTTTTTTTTTTTTAATGCAAATTTGCCTTATTTCATGTGTATTTTGTATATTTATTTTCATACAAATTTAAATTATTTTATGTGCATTTTTGTACATATATTTTTTATAGAAATTTGCGTTATTTTATGTGTATTTTGTATATTTTTTTCCATAGAAATTTACATTATTTTATTGGTATTTTGTTTATTTATTTTGCTACGAATTTCCATTATTTTATGTGTATTTGTATATATTTTTTATACGTATTTACATTATCTAATGAGTATTTTGTATATATATTTCAATACAGATTTCGCTTATTTTACGTGTATTTTGTATATATATTTTCATACAAATTTAAATTATTTTTGTGTATTTTTGTATATAGTTATATACAAATTTACTTTATTTTATGTGTATTTTGTATATTTGTTTTCATTCAAATACACATTTTTTTATTGGTATTTTGTTTATTTATTTTGATATGAATTTATATTATGTGTATTTTGTATATATATTTTTATCCGTATTTACATCAATTTATGTGTATTTTGTATATATATTTAATAGAAATTTACGTTATTTTATGTGTATTCGTATATATATTTTGAAACGAATTTACATTGTTTGATGTGCATTTTCCATATCTATTTCAGTTCAAATTTACTTCATTGTATGTGCATTTTGTATATTCATTTTAATACAAATATAATTATTTTAGGTATATATATATATATATATATATATATATATATATATATATATATATATATATATATATATATATATATATATATATATATATATATATATATATATATATATATATATATATATATATATATATATATATATATATATATATATTCTTTAATTATGAACTTTACATTTCTGCCCGAAATCGTGCCAAATCTATTCTCCGACTACCCAAAAATTCTTTCATTAGTAGAAAATGTCAAAGCCTTGCTTTCTCTAACTCTTCCCGTGACTTCTGGCATCTAGCCAAAAACATCTCCTCCAACTTCACTTCTTCATCTTTCCCTCCACTCCTCAGTCCTGACGGCAACACTGCCGTCTCATCTATCTCTAAGGCTGAACTCTTCTCTCAAACTTTTTCTAAAAACTCCACTCTGGACGATTCTGGGCATATTCCTCCTACTCATCCCCCCTCTGACTCCTTTATGCCTGTTATAAAGATTCTTCAAAATGATGTTTTCTATGCCCTCTCTGGCCTCAATCCTCAGAAGGCTTATGGACCTGATGGAGTGCCTCCTATTGTCCTTAAAAACTGTGCCTCCGTGCTGTCACCCTGCCTGGTCAAACTCTTTCGCCTCTGCCTGTCAACATCCACCTTTCCTTCTTGCTGGAAGTATGCCTTCATACAGACTGTGCCTAAGAATGGTGACCGCTCCAATCCCTCAAACTACCGTCCTAGAGCTTTACTTTCTTGTTCATCTAAAGCTTTAGAATCAAGCCTCAACCGGAAGATTCAAAAGCACCTTTCCACTTCTGACCTTCTATCTGATCGCCAGTATGGGTTCCGCAAGGGCGTTCTACTGGTGATCTCCCTAGCCTTCTTAACTGACTCTTGGTCATCCTCTCTAGCCGTTTCAGGTGAAACTTTTGCTATTGCGCTGGACATATCAAAGGCTTTTTGATAGGGTCTGGCACAAATCTTTGCTTTCTAAACTACCCTCCTACGGTTTCTATCCTTCTCTCTGTACCTTTATCTCCAGTTTCCTTTCTGACCGTTCTATTTCTGCCGTGGTAGACGGTCACTGTTCTTCCCCTAAATCTATTAACAGTGGTGTCCCACAGGGTTCTGTCCTATCTCCCACTCTTTTTCTGTTGTTCATTGATGATCTTCTTTCCAAAACGAACTGTCCTATCCATTCCTACGCCGATGATTCCACTCTGCATTAATGAACTTCTTTTAATAGAAGACCCACCCTTCAGGAACTTAACGACTCAAGGCTGGAGGCTGCAGTACGCTTAGCCTCAGACCTTACTATTATTTCCGATTGGGGCAAGAAGAACCTGGTGTCCTTCAACGCCTCAAAAACACAGTTTCTCCACCTATCCACTCGACACAATCTTCCAAACAACTATCCCCTATTCTTTGACAACACCCAGCTATCACCTTCCTCAACACTAAACATCCTGGGTCTATCCTTAACTCAAAATCTCAACTGGAAACATCATATCTCATCTCTTACTAAATCAGCTTCCTCGAGGCTGGGCGTTCTGTACCGTCTCCGCCAGTTCTTCTCCCCTGCACAGTTGCTGTCCATATACAGGGGCCTTGTCCGCCCTCGTATGGAGTATGCATCTCATGTGTGGGGGGCTCCACTCACAGCTCTTCTGGACAGAGTGGAGGCTAAGGCTCTTCGTCTCATCAGCTCTCCTCCTCATACTGATAGTCTTCTACCTCTTATATTCCGCCGCAATGTTGCCTCTCTTTCTATCTTCTATCGATATATCCACGCTGACTGCTCTTCTGAACTTGCTAACTGCATGCCTCCCCCCCTCCCGCGGCCCCGCTGCACTCGACTTTCTACTCATGCTCATCCCTATACTGTCCAAACCCCTTATGCAAGAGTTAACCAGCATCTTCACTCTTTCATCCCTCACGCTGGTAAACTCTGGAACAATCTTCCTTCATCTGTATTTCCTCCTGCCTACGACTTGAACTCTTTCAAGAGGAGGGTATTAGGACACCTCTCCTCCTGTATTTGATCTTCCTTTCGGCCACCTCTTTTGTTTTACTTTAGGAGCAGCGAGTAGCGGGCTTTTTTTATTTATTATTGTTTTCTTTTTTTTGTGTGCCCTTGAGCTGCTTCCTTTGTTGTAAAAAAAAAATACAAATATGCGTTATTTTATGGGTATTTTGCATCTTTATTTTCACACAAATTTACATTATTTTATTGATATTCTGTTTATATATATTGATACGATTTAACAATATTCTATATCTAACGTGTGGGGGAGCTCCACTCACACAGCTCTTCTGGACAGAGTGGAGTCTATGGCTCTTCGTCTCATCAGCTCTCCTCCTCCTACTGATAGTCTTCTACCTCTTAAATTCCGTCGCGATGTTGCCTTTCTTTCTATCTTTTATCGATATTTCCACGCTGACTGCTTTTCTGAACTTGCTAACTGCATGCCTCCCCCCCTCCCGCGGCACCGCTGCATACGACTTTCTACTCATGCTCATCCCTTTACTGTCCAAACCCCTTATGCAAGAGTTAACCAGCATCTTCACTCTTTCTTCCCACACGCTGGTAAACTCTGGAACAATCTTCCTTCATCTTTATTCCCTCCTGCCTACGACTTGAACTCTTTCAAGAGAAGGGTATCAGGACACCTCTCCTCCCAAAATTGACCTCTCTTTCGGCTACCTCTTTTGATTGTTTTTTAGGAGCAGCGAGTAGCGGGCCTTTTTTTTATTGTTTCCTTTTTTTGTGCTCTTGAGCTGCCTCTTTTGTTGTGAAGAAAAATATATTTGCATTATTTAATGTATATTTTCTATATATATTTTTATACAAATTTACGTTATTTTATGTGTATTTGTTTATATATTTTGATACAAATTTACAATATTTTATGGGTATTTTGTATATATATTTCAAAACAAATTTACCTAATTTTATGTGTATTTTGTATATTTGTTTTCATACAAATTTTAATTATTTGTGGGTATTTTTTATATGTTTTAATACAAATTTTAGTTATGTTATGTGTATTTTGTAAATCTATTTTCACACAAATTTATATTATTTTACTGGTATTTTGTTGATTTATTTTTAAACAAATTTATATTATTTTATGTTTACTTTGCATATAATATTTTATACGTATTTACATTATTTAATGTGTATTTTGTATATATATTTCTATACAAATATATGTTATTTTATGCGTATTTGTATATATATATTTTGATACAAATTTTCATTATTTTATGTGTATTTTGTATAATATTTCATTACAAATTTACCTTATTTTATGTTTATTTTGTATGTTTATTTTCATTCAAATTTAAATTATTTTATGTGTATATTTGTATTTGTATTTACGTTATTTAATGTGTATTTTTTATATATATTTTCATTCAAAATTACATTATTTGATTTGTATTATGTTTATTTATTTCGATACGGATTTTGATTATTTCATGTGTATTTTGTATACATATTTTTATACGCATTTACATCATTGAATGTGTGTTTTGTATATAAATTATTACACAAATTTACTTTATTTTATGTGCATTTCTGTTTTTTTTATACAAATTTACATTATTTTATGTGTATTCTGTATTTTTTTAATACAAATTTGCCTTATTTTATGTGTATTTTGTATATTTATTTTCATACAAATTTAAATTATTTTATGTGCATTTTTGTACATATATTTTTATAGAAATTTGCGTTATTTTATATGTATTTTGTATATATTTTTTCATACAAATTTACATTATTTTATTGGTATTTTGTTTATTTATTTTGATAAGAAATTACATTATTATATGTGTATTTTGTATATACTTTGTATACGTATTTACATTATATAATATGTATTTTGTATGTAGATTTTTCATACAAATTTACGTTATTTTATGTGTATTTGTTTAAATATTTTGATACAAACTTACATTATATTGTGTATTTTTTTTTTATATATTTCAATGCAAATTTAAATTATGTTTGTGTTATTTTATGTGTATTTTCTATTTTTATTTTCATACAAATACACATTCTTTTATTGGTATTTTGTTTATTTATTTTGATACGAATTTACATTATTTTAAGTGCATTTTGTATATATATTTTTATACGTATTTACATCATTTTATGTTTATTTTATATATATATTTTTATAAAAACTTACGGTATTCTATGTGTATTCGTATATATATTTAGAAACAAATTTACTTTGTTTTATGTGTATTTTGCATATCTATTTCAATTCAAATTTATTTTATTGTATGTGCATTCTGTATATTTATTTTAATACAAATTTAAATATTTG